>NC_136811.1:9563898-9598898 GCF_951216825.1 Electrona antarctica
GCACCCCTCCAATAGACAGACTAGCACCCCTCCAATAGACGGACTAGCACCCCTCCATTAGATGGACTAGCACCCCTCCAATAGACAGACTAGCACCTCTCCAATAGACGGACTAGCACCTCTCCAATAGACAGACTAGCACCTCTCCAATAGACAGACTAGCACCTCTCCAATAGACGGACTAGCACCCCTCCATTAGATGGACTAGCACCCCTCCAATAGACAGACTAGCACCCCTCCAATAGACAGACTAGCACCTCTCCAATAGACGGACTAGCACCCCTCCAATAGACAGACTAGCACCCCTCCAATAGACGGACTAGCACCCCTCCATTAGATGGACTAGCACCCCTCCAATAGACAGACTAGCACCTCTCCAATAGACGGACTAGCACCCCTCCAATAGACGGACTAGCACCCCTCCAATAGACGGACTAGCACCTCTCCAATGGACGGACTAGCACCTCTCCATTAGACGGACTAGCACCCCTCCAATAGACGGACTAGCACCCCTCCAATAGACGGACTAGCACCTCTCCAATGGACGGACTAGCACCTCTCCATTAGACGGACTAGTACCCCTCCATTGGACGGTCTAGCACCTCTCCAATAGACGGACTAGCACCTCTCCAATAGACAGACTAGCACCCCTCCAATAGACGGACTAGCACCCCTCCAATAGACAGACTAGCACCCCTCCAATAGACAGACTAGCACCCCTCCAATAGACGGACTAGCACCCCTCCAATAGACAGACTAGCACCCCTCCAATAGACGGACTAGCACCCCTCCAATAGACGGACTAGCACCCCTCCAATAGACAGACTAGCATCTCTCCAATAGACAGACTAGCACCCCTCCATTGGACGGACTAGCATCTCTCCAATAGACGGACTAGCACCCCTCCAATAGACGGACTAGCATCTCTCCAATAGACGGACTAGCATCTCTCCAATAGACAGACTAGCACCCCTCCATTAGACGGACTAGCACCTCTCCAATAGACGGACTAGCACCCTCCAATAGACGGACTAGCACCCCTCCAATAGACAGACTAGCACCTCTCCAATAGACAGACTAGCACCTCTCCATTGGACGGACTAGCACCTCTCCAATAGACGGACTAGCACCCTCCAATAGACGGACTAGCATCTCTCCAATAGACGGACTAGCACCCCTCCAATAGACGGACTAGCACCTCTCCAATAGACGGACTAGCACCCTCCAATAGACGGACTAGCATCTCTCCAATAGACGGACTAGCACCCCTCCAATAGACGGACTAGCATCTCTCCAATAGACGGACTAGCATCTCTCCAATAGACAGACTAGCACCCCTCCAATAGACGGACTAGCATCTCTCCAATAGACAGACTAGCACCTCTCCAATAGACGGACTAGCACCTCTCCAATAGACGGACTAGCACCCCTCCATTAGACGGACTAGCACCTCTCCAATAGACGGACTAGCATCTCTCCAATAGACAGACTAGCACCTCTCCATTGGACGGACTAGCACCCCTCCATTAGACGGACTAGCACCTCTCCAATAGACGGACTAGCACCCCTCCAATAGACGGACTAGCACCCCTCCATTAGACGGACTAGCACCTCTCCAATAGACGGACTAGCACCCCTCCATTAGACGGACTAGCACCTCTCCATTGGACGGACTAGCACCCCTCCATTAGACGGACTAGCACCTCTCCAATAGACGGACTAGCACCCCTCCAATAGACGGACTAGCACCCCTCCATTAGACGGACTAGCACCTCTCCAATAGACGGACTAGCACCTCTCCAATAGACGGACTAGCACCCCTCCATTAGACGGACTAGCACCTCTCCAATAGACGGACTAGCACCCCTCCAATAGACGGACTAGCATCTCTCCAATAGACGGACTAGCATCTCTCCAATAGACAGACTAGCACCCCTCCATTAGACGGACTAGCACCCCTCCAATAGACAGACTAGCACCTCTCCAATAGACGGACTAGCACCCTCCAATAGACGGACTAGCACCTCTCCAATGCAAAACAAAGGAAAGGAGGGATAAGGAGTTGAGGCAGTGGTAGAGCAAGAAGGAAAAGGAATGAGTTTACTTTGGAGACTGTTTTTAATGCCCCCCCCCCCCCCCCCTCTCTCTCTCTCTCTCTCTCCTCCTGTCACCCCATCCCTCCATCTGTGCTCCAGTCTCTTTTCCCCAGCACTGACCACCTCTCCATCTGCCCTCTTCCCCCCCCTCCCCCCACACACACGCCTCCCTCCCTCCATCCATCCAGATGGATGGGTGTTTAAATTATTGTTAAACATCTGCATTACTTTACAAGAAAGTCTACACAATTAGAGCATGTAGAGCAATTGTTTTTGTTTTTTTATCAACTTTTGCCTGTTAATCTCTCCTAGGACATCAATACAGCATGGAATTGTGGACCTCTTATACGCCGACGACAACAACATATTCAAAGTTTTGGTTTCCGAGAGGCTAAAGGTGGCCTTACACTAGCCGATTTTTTTCAATCTGAAATCTGATAGCACCACACACTACAGGATAATCGGAGCGGGGCAGAGCAAATATCAAACATTCTTGATGTTGATCGGGCCGATCGCGCTTTGAGCGGTCGGGCACCCCCCGAGCGTCAAAAATGCCCGATTATCGGCTAGTGTAAGGCCACCTTAAATAAATGTCATCAAATTGTGGTTCCGTGGTTTCAAATGGCAGAATAAATAATGGGCCGTGAAAAGGGTTGAAAAGCACTGCTGTAGTTAGTGTGATCAAGCAAGGCGTTTTCCCCGGCCGACAGACGGGCGGGCAGCCCCCCGAGGTCATTCTGTTTCCTCTCCTCCCCTTCCGTCTGCACTCATCTTCTATACACATCTTTTTCTCTCTCTCTTTCATCTCCCATCCATCCATCTCTCTCTCTCTCTGTCTTGCTGCCTCTCTCAGTCTCTCTCTCTCTCTCTCTGGTGGCACCATATGTGTGAGACTCCGAGTGTGTGCGCATGCTTGCATGTGGGAGCGTGTGTGTGTGTGTGTATGTTTTGTTTGCGCGTGTGTGTACGTTCGCGTGTGTGTGTTTGTGCGTGTATGCGTGTATGTGCACATGCGTGCATGTGTGCGTGCGTGTGTGTGTGTGGATATAAATAGGAGAAGATGCCTGCGAGGAAAGAGCGCATGGATGCGCATGAGAAGCCACATCATACATAACCAGCAACCTGTGTGTGTGTGTGTGTGTGTGTGTGTGTGTGTGTGTGTGTGTGTACGTGTGTGCGCATGTGCGTGAGCATGTGTCTGATGATCATTGTGTCTTTTTCCACTCACAGAAACCAACTGTACTTACTTCAAATTCTTCACCTCTGGGGAGAACGCCGTCATATTCGGCAAGACCGTCAACAAGAGTGAGATACACACACGTTGTTCACCCCTGATCCTACTCTCTCTCACTTTACAACATTATTTATTTCATAACATGTATTTTTTTCCCCACCACTGGGGTGGGCAACTTTGACGATGGCGAGGGCCAATATATTTCCACACTCACTCCAGAGGGCCACATGCAGTGCATATTACTGTCGTAGCAAAAATAGACGATCTACAAGCTCAAGTTTTGAGCTTGTATACTCAGCTATTTTTGCTATTTTTTTAAATTGAAAACCTGAATAATTTGCTATTTTTGAATTGGAATCCTGAAAGTGACCTTTTTATTGAATTCCAAATGCATTTAGTTATAGTTATGTAACTTTATGAACTGTTAACATAACTACATTGGGACACGAAAAGACAATGACATTTTAATTAACTAGTCATTAAGTACTAGTCATTTAATACTAGTCATGAAGTAATTAAAGTGGGTTGGAATTGTAACAGCTGAAATCAATTCTATATCAGTATTCTGATATTAACATGCGGGCCGCATTAAGTGAAGGTGGGGGCCGCATGTGGCCCCGGGCCGCCAGTTGCCCACCCTGACATACAGTATCATCTTGTCTGTCTTACCCAGCGACTCCTTGACCTCCACCCCCCCCCCCCCACACACCTTCCTTCTTTCCTTGTTTCTTCCTAGAAGTCATTATTATGTTGTGTAGACAGCACTATAATTGCATTGTATGTAGTCATAGCACATCATAATACATATGTATAGCATAGTATAGTATATATGTATAGTTTATATGTATAGTTTCATTATATAGATATTCCACTGTTACGTTCTTAGCGTACGGTACGCATGTTTCATGATAATACTTTTTTATGTGATGTATTCCCATGCTTTTTTGTTCTTCCTTAATGTAAGTCGCTCTGGATTAAGAGCGTCTGCTAAATGCCTAATTGTAAATTGTAATTGTAATTATTCTTACGTTTAATAAGAAATACAAAGACGATTTAAAATCTTGGTTGTACTTACATATACTTGTGTAATTTCCGTCCACCTTTCCTCATGTGCGTGCCTCTCAGACCTGAGCCTGTCCGGCGGCCATCTTGGCTCTGTTCAGTCTGACCATGATGGTGATGGGCTCCATCTGTATCACCATGTCCATCAGCAAATCAGTGCCCTTCTTCCTCAAGCCCGCCTCCTTCTGCTTCATCCTATCAGGTGAGACCCCCCCCCCTTCCTCACGCTGTGAACTCGTATATCAGCTATTTTCACAATATTTATCTGTGGAACCGAGTCTAGTTTTCATTTAGTTTCCATGAAAAGGTAGTCGACGAGCATTTTGTTGTCATAGTATTAGCCGACGAAATCAACACTGTGTGGACTTCCCCTGTGGATTCTTGTTTGGTGAGTGTAAGGATCTCTCAAAGTCGGACACCGCCCATCCATCAGTGCCGTTTGTTTGAACTGCAACCGTCGACTAAAACTATGACGAAAAATGTCCCGTCGACCACCTTTTTTTCCACTGAGAAACACTAAATAAAAACTAAGTTATTATGACTAAATATATTGACAATTTCGTCAACAAATAATAAAACGACACTAAAACGTTATGGAGGGACCCCCCCACCCCGCAAATGGCTTGACGTTTGTCTCCAGGTATAATCCCCCCAACCCCCCCACCCCCCAAAATGGCTTGACCGGTTTGTCTCCAGGTATAATCCCCCCAACCCCCCCACCCCCCAAATGGCTTGACGTTGTCTCCAGGTATAATCCCCCCAACCCCCCCACCCCCCAAATGGCTTGACGTTTGTCTCCAGGTATAATCCCCCAACCCCCCCACCCCCCAAATGGCTTGACGTTTGTCTCCAGGTATAATCCCCCCAACCCCCCCACCCCCCAAATGGCTTGACGTTTGTCTCCAGGTATAATCCCCACCAACCCCCCCACCCCCCAAATGGCTTGACGTTTGTCTCCAGGTATAATCCCCCAACCCCCCACCCCCCAAATGGCTTGACGTTTGTCTCCAGAAACGACATGGATTTCTCCAGAAATCCATGTCGTTTCACCACATCTCCACTAGCTAAAGAGTGATGGGTTTCGCCCCGAAAATAGCAGATCTACAAGCTCACAACGCGTCGCAGCGCGACGCGTTGTGAGCTTGTAGATCTGCTATTTTCATCCAAAAGTGCCCTGCAGATTTCAGCCCCCGCCTCTCTAACACCCTCTGCACGTCCACTGCTCCCCAGGTCTCCTCATCCTGGTGTCCATCGCGGTGTTCCACCAGTCCGTGCTGGCCCTGCTGGCCAGCGACCACACCATGCCGCTGCACCACGAGCTCTCCTGTCGGTGTCGTGCGCGGGCCGCCGCCGGGGCCGTGCTCATGGCGGCGGGGCTCCTCTTCCTCCTGCTCTCCCTCCCCTTCAACCCCTTCCAGAGGTGCCTGCCTCTAGGGGGCGACGACGGCACCGCCGCCGCCACCTAGCGCTTAACCCCATGCAGGAGATCCACGCGTGTGTTACTTGGAAGTTGCTGAATGAGAGAGAAAGAGTCATCATCATCATCGGTAACCTTTTATTTAAACTCAGAGTTTATTGAGGGGCAGGCCCTCGTTTTCAATGTATGCCGAAATACAAAACACAAAATCAACAATATTGCATTTAAATACAGCAATGTCAAATATATGAATCGGAAGACGGAAAGTACTCGAAACTAACGGATAGATTGAGAATTAATAATGATTTTTAGGGACTTCTGGAGCTCGTTCCAATCAAATGGAGCACTGACAGAGAAAGCTGCTTTTTGCCTATAGCTCTGAGTTAGCAAATGGAACCTTGGAACCTTGAGGTGGCGTGCGCGTGTGCTTGTGCGTGCGTGCCTGCGTGTGTGTGTGTGTGTGTGTGCACCTGTGAGCTAATGGTCACCTTAGTTGATCAGAGAGCAGTGGTTCTCAAGTGAGGGGGTCCCCTGCTATAGCGTCAAATCCACTTCAATCACTCTCATCCCATACATTGACTATTTGAAAATAGCGCAGCTTGTATAGATCTGCAATTTTCCCCACACAATTTTGAATATTCTTTAAACTCTAAACTGTTTTCAGACAGCCTTATTTGGTAGGTTTGTCCTGATCCGATCACGTGATAGGAAATCAGGGGCCGATCACGTCATTTTCAAATGATCGGAATCGGATCGGGAGCAATAAAACATGATCGGGACATCCCTAGTATCAATATTATATCCATATCATGATATTAGACTGGATATAAGTGTTCTATAAAAAAATATAAATATGGGATCGGGAAAATCGGTATTGGCAGATACTCCAAATCAAATGTTTGGGGTCCTTGACATGACGGTTTGAGTTATTAAGTTATTAATCAGTGAAAAGCAATTCAAAGGCTACATTTTGCCCAGAAACGCAGTTGATTTATTCTGCAATCGATCTCACGCCAATCACCCACGAGTCCACGACATTAGCTGTCCTGCACATCAACTGAGGAGTGAATGAAAGTGTCAAAGTTTAAAGACCCTGTCCTTTCATCATCTCACATTTCAACTTTTTATGTTTTTTTGTAAATCAATGCCATATTACATCATCATACAAGAGTGTCCTCACAAAAGCAGTGAAAATAGCAGATCTACAAGCTCACAGCACCTCAGATCCAAGGCGTTGTGAGCCATTTTCGGTATTTTAAAACAAGTTAAAAAATAACAAAGGAACGTTTTACAACTTCCGTTCCTTGTGATTGTCCACATGTATTATAGGTGAAATGTCATCTTCAGTATCTCGGCTTCTTAAACAATGGCATATATTCCAATATGTAAATAAACTGAATCAAAAATATATTGAAGTAATATGACAATATTGTATATAGAAAAGACGATTCAAAAAGGAAATGACATGGGGCATTATTATGAGTTTGAGTGTTTTGTTTGTCTATAGAAAATGAATGATATTTTGGCTGATATTAATGGCTGACTGTCCGACTGACATCTGACTGATATAGTGACTAAAGGCTTATCATACTCTAGTTTTAGGGAATTGACCACCGAAAACTACAACATGACGTCACTGAGCCGCGGTGATAAGCCACTCACCGCTGCACCCCAACACATCTCTCTGTTTTTACTAAAACTACAACATGACGTCACTGAGCCGCGGTGATAAGCCACTCACCGCTGCACCCCAACATATCGCTCTGTTTTTACTAAAACTACAACATGACATCACGCCGCGGTGATAAGCACTCACCGCTGCACCCCAACACATCTCTCTGTTTTTACTAAAACTACAACATGACATCACGCCCGCGGTGATAAGCCACTCACCGCTGCACCCCAACACCTCTCTCTGTTTTTACTAAAACTACAACATGACGTCACTGAGCCGCGGTGATAAGCCACTCACCGCTGCACCCCAACACCTCTCTCTGTTTTTACTAAACTACAACATGACGTCACTGAGCCGCGGTGATAAGCCACTCACCGCTGCACCCCAACACATCTCTCTGTTTTTACCGCGGTGATAAGCCACTCACCGCTGCACCCCAACACATCTCTCTGTTTTTACTAAAACTACAACATGACGTCACTGAGCCGCGGTGATAAGCGACTCACCGCTGAACCCCCAACACATCTCTGTTTTTACTAAAAACTACAACATGACATCACGCCGCGGTGATAAGCCACTCAACGCTGGCACCCCAAACCTCTCTCTGTTTTTCTAAAACTACAACATGACGTCACTGAGCCGCGGTGATAAGCCACTCACCGCTGCACCCCAAAACCTCTCTCTGTTTTTACTAAAACTACAACATGACGTCACTGAGCCGCGGTGATAAGCCACTCACCGCTGCACCCCAACACATCTCTCTGTTTTTTACTAAAACTACAACATGACGTCACTGAGCCGCGGTGATAAGGCCACTCACCGCTGCACCCCAACACATCTCTCTGTTTTTACTAAAACTACAACATGACATCACTGAGCCGCGCGGTGATAAGCCACTCACCGCTGCACCCCAACACCTCTCTGTTTTTACTAAAACTACAACATGACGTCACTGAAGCCGCGGGTGGATAAGCCACTCACCGCTGCACCCCAACACATCTCTCTGTTTTTTACTAAAACTACAACATGACATCACGCCGCGGTGATAAGCCACTCAACGCTGGCACCCCAACACCTCTCTCTGTTTTTACTAAAACTACAACATGACGTCACTGAGCCCGCGTGAAGATAAGCCAACTCGACCGCTGCACCCCAACACATCTCTCTGTTTTTACTAAAACTACAACATGACGTCACTGAGCCGCGGTGATAAGCCACTCACTGCTGCACCCCAACACATCTCTCTGTTGTTTACTTAAAACTACAACATGACGTCACTGAGCACCGCGGTGATAAGCTCCACTCACCGCTGCACCCCCAACACATCTCTCTGTTTTTTACTAAAACTACAACATGACGTCACTGAGCCGCGGTGATAAGCCACTCACCGCTGCACACCCAACACATCTCTCTGTTTTTCTAAAACTACAACATGACATCACAACCGCGGTGATAAGCCACTCACCGCTGCACCCCAACACATCTCTCTGTTTTTACTAAAACTACAACATGACGTCACTGAGCCGCGGTGATAAGCCACTCAACGCTGCACCCCAACACCTCTCTCTGTTTTTACTAAAACTACAACATGACATCACACCGCGGTGATAAGCCACTCACCGCTGCACCCCAACACATCTCTCTGTTTTTACTAAAACTACAACATGACGTCACTGAGCCGCGGTGATAAGCCACTCACCGCTGCACCCCAACACATCTCTCTGTTTTTACTAAAACTACAACATGACGTCACTGAGCCGCGGTGATAAGCCACTCACCGCTGCACCCCAACACATCTCTCTGTTTTTACTAAAACTACAACATGACGTCACTGAGCCGCGGTGATAAGCCACTCACCGCTGCACCCCAACACATCTCTCTGTTTTTACTAAAACTACAACATGACGTCACTGAGCCGCGGTGATAAGCCACTCACCGCTGCACCCCAACACATCTCTCTGTTTTTACTAAAACTACAACATGACGTCACTGAGCCGCGGTGATAAGCCACTCACCGCTGCACCCCAACACATCTCTCTGTTTTTACTAAAACTACAACATGACATCACGCCGCGGTGATAAGCCACTCAACGCTGCACCCCAACACCTCTCTCTGTTTTTACTAAAACTACAACATGACGTCACTGAGCCGCGGTGATAAGCCACTCACCGCTGCACCCCAACACGTCTCTCTGTTTTTACTAAAACTACAACATGACGTCACTGAGCCGCGGTGATAAGCCACTCACCGCTGCACCCCAACACCTCTCTCTGTTTTTACTAAAACTACAACATGACGTCACTGAGCCGCGGTGATAAGCCACTCACCGCTGCACCCCAACACATCTCTCTGTTTTTACTAAAACTACAACATGACGTCACTGAGCCGCGGTGATAAGCCACTCACCGCTGCACCCCAACACATCTCTCTGTTTTTACTAAAACTACAACATGACGTCACTGAGCCGCGGTGATAAGCCACTCACCGCTGCACCCCAACACATCTCTCTGTTTTTACTAAAACTACAACAAGACGTCACTGAGCCGCGGTGATAAGCCACTCACCGCTGCACCCCAACACATCTCTCTGTTTTTACTAAAACTACAACATGACATCACGCCGCGGTGATAAGCCACTCACCGCTGCACCCCAACACCTCTCTCTGTTTTTACTAAAACTACAACATGACGTCACTGAGCCGCGGTGATAAGCCACTCACCGCTGCACCCCAACACATCTCTCTGTTTTTACTAAAACTACAACATGACGTCACTGAGCCGCGGTGATAAGCCACTCACCGCTGCACCCCAACACATCTCTCTGTTTTTACTAAAACTACAACATGACGTCACTGAGCCGCGGTGATAAGCCACTCACCGCTGCACCCCAACACCTCTCTCTGTTTTTACTAAAACTACAACATGACGTCACTGAGCCGCGGTGATAAGCCACTCACCGCTGCACCCCAACACATCTCTCTGTTTTTACTAAAACTACAACATGACGTCACTGAGCCGCGGTGATAAGCCACTCACCGCTGCACCCCAACACATCTCTCTGTTTTTACTAAAACTACAACATGACATCACGCCGCGGTGATAAGCGACTCACCGCTGCACCCCAACACATCTCTCTGTTTTTACTAAAACTACAACATGACATCACGCCGCGGTGATAAGCGACTCACCGCTGCACCCCAACACATCTCTCTGTTTTTACTGACCACCTGAAAGGTGAGTAGCTTAATTATCACCTTAAAACTGGAGTATGAATAGGCCTTTAAGCGCCACATGTGTTACATAAATAACACACGATTTAAGAATCATTCACTGCTAGAGCCGTAAAAAAAATCTTCTCTTACGGGGGTCCCTGGCGTATATTTTCAAATGGGGGTCCACGGGCTAATTAGTGTCAATTTGGGAGTCCTTGACATGAACAAGTGTGAAACCACTGAACGTATAGGCTAGTCAGGGAGTGACTCTAGCAAACCCCCCCCCAACAACTCCGTGTCACGTCCCCGGGGGGGTCCCTGGAAGTTCCAGACCCACAGGAACGCGGCCAGGGTGCCGGCCCGGTTCCGGCGAGCCGCCTCGCGCCCGAAACGGTCGAGAAATGACAGAGTTACTGTGTGTGTGTGTGTGTGTGTGTGGCTGCGCAACAGTGCACACTTGGTTGTGAAACTGAAAACCAACCAAAAGTTATTTTCGTGCTCGGACAGACCCAGCCAGCCAGGGACACACATAGCTGTCTATAGGAGTGGTTGCACCACTCTCAAAATGGGAGGGATTGTGAAGAACCAGTAGCCATTTGTGTCACTTAACTATGTGACATGGCGCTCTGTCTATTCAGATAGGACCCGAGGGGAAAATCAAATATTTAGGCCTCGTTTTTTTCCTTTTGAGCCGCCGTATCCATTAGACTGCTTGTAGGCCATCCCATCCTTTGAAAGGTCACGTGTCTTTTGATGGCCACATTATGTCCACAAAAATGGCCCTGCTACCATGGCAACCATCAATATGGAGGAGGAGTGACACTGCAGCTAGGCAGTAATGGTAGCAAATAGCAATGCAGTCGGGGGGGGGGGGGGGGGGGGGGGGGGGGGGGGGTGTGTGTGTGTGTGTGTGTGTGTGTGTGTGTGTGTGTGTGTGTGTGTGTGTGTGTGTGTGTGTGTGTGTGTGTGCGTGTGTGTGGATCTGCTACTTTTGATGCTTGTGCGTGACTGTGGCTGTAGTGTGATCAAGTAGGGCAGTTAATTTACCCATAAACTTAAAAAGTTAGAATTATGGAGATGAGAGGTTTCTGAAATAAAGTCTATAAATCAGGCTTCAGTGTCTGCCGGAGACACAGATGGGCTGTGATGTGAATCACATCTCATTCGGTCCACCTCACACTGTGGGTCAAATATGATTAGCAAAAATAATATGGTTCCATGTGGTTTTCTGCTGTTATCAGACTAGATCAGGGGTTCTTGATGTTTTTGGCTGCAGGGGGACCACCGGAAATATGCTTAGGCCATGTCTCCTCCTATCCTATCCTCCTATCCTCCCCACCCCCAATACAAATTGACTTCAAAAAGAAAAGATATATCATAAATTAATACTGAAACCAGATATAATCATTAAGGAAAGTTTATGCATGTACTATGAAAACTCTTAATTTCCATTTTCCAGCCAGTTGCAAAAAAAGATATGTATTTTTTATTTTTTTGAAAATAATTTGGGGACCCCCAAAATAATTTGGCGACCCCCACGAGGGGCCAGGAGTCACGACCCCCTGGACTAGATGATTATAGGCCAAACAAATCTGATTTAGGCTACCATGCATTGGACATAGCATAGAGTTCTAAATTCAAGTTTGGAGAGAAAATAAAATATCACATTACATGCATCTTTTCGCTGCCATTAACGAGATATGTCGTTATTTGAAATCCAGCGGTTTCACTGCCATTGATGAGATGCCTCGATGGTTATTTAAGGCAGGGGTTCTCAACGTTTTTGTCCGGGGACCCCCGGAAATGCTTTGGCAATGTCTCGGGACCCCCGCCCCGCCCCCTCCCGACCCCCAATATAAATTGACTGCTACAATAACCTTAAACCATTTTGGGCGGGAACCCCTTTTGGTGTTTTAAGCATTGTTATAATTTAGCTATTGAAAAATAGCAGATCTACAAGCGCGCTACGAGCTTGTAGGTCTATTTTTGAAAAATCGTGAAGAAAAAAAAAATCTTTTTTTTTTTTAAATAATTTGGGGACCCCCTAAAATAATTTGGCGACCCCCCGAGGGGTCGCGACCCACGGGTTGAGAACCCCTGATTTAAGGGTTTCTACTAGGTTGCTATAGGGACCAATACAACCGGACGTGAGAACTCCGTCTCCATCGGCCTCAATGTCAAACAGAGTTGAGAACTCCGTCTCCATCGGCCTCAATGTCAAACAGAGTTGAGAACTCCGTCTCCATCGGCCTCAATGTCAAACAGAGTTGCAAAAATGCATTTATCTCTAAATCTTTTCCCAGATTGCGTTGTTTTTGTGTGTGGTCAAAACCAGCTTTATTCACGGCCCATAACTAAAGAACCGATGATAAATGGTATACATTTATATAGCGCCTTTATCCAAGGCACTTTACAGAGATTATTACATTAACCCATTCACACACCGATGGTGGAGGAAACCATGCAAGGCACCAACACTGCACACTTTTAATACATGTAACATTTTCATAATTTCATTGAATTCAGTATTTATTCATTGCTGGTGTGGTCAGTCAAAGCCCGGACGGGTTAGCTCAACCGTCTGGGCACCAATTAGGCTGCTGAGCCGGCCTGACGGCGTGCCGCGGGTTCGACTCCCGATCCCGACGGCCTGTGCCGCGTGTCTCCCCCCCCCCCTGCCCCCCATCTCTCTCCCCGTTTCCTCTCAGATTACTTTCAACCTATCAATAAAGGAAGAAAAAGGGAAAATAATAATATCTTAAAAAAGAAATGGTGTCAAAGTGTGAATGCTTCTTTACAGACTAAATGTTTATGAATCAGACCGGGCTGTGAGAGAGCTGGTGGTAAAAATGTCAGTGTAATATATATATAGACTCACTTTGTATAAGCACATCTCTGTATATAAAATGTATCTATTTCTATTCTTTGTTCACCGTTTTGAAGTGCCAATGTTCGCTAAGCTGTTGTCGTTTGGCTTCACGTCACAAAATAGTCACTTTTTAGAATGGTATAGACGCTGTGCGTAACAGCATGTATGTTATGTATTAGAATGGTGTATAGACGCTGTGCGTAAACACACATGTATGGCACACTATAGGCGTTTTGGCATTAAATGACTATCGCCAAAATACACTTCACATGAGCGTTATTATATGTGATGATGTCTGTATATGTGTAGAAATATATATATGATGGAAAAAATACACAAAGAAAATGTTTTGTTTAAAATAAATGTTTTATGGAAATACAATGGAAACATGGTTGTTTTTGTTCCCTTACAGTAGGTCCTGTTAACGAGATGAACCTGCAAGTATTGTGAGTACCAGTGTTGTTTTTGGCAGCAATTTTGAATAGTTTTCCTTTAGTTTTAGTCACATTTTAGTCACCTGGAATGTCTTAGTGTTAGTCTAGTTTCAGTCGACTAAATATCATAAGATCTAAGACTAAATTAGCCGTAGACTAAAATGTATTTTGGCGGGCCTCGATGCCGTCGTAATGAAAAAAGCTTGTAGGTCTGCTATTTTCAGCATGCAACCAAGTGTAAAATGACTTGTACTGGATCTCTTGTCCGCTAGTCCATTCCTAACATTTTAGTCTAGTTTTTATTTTGTTGACGAAATTGTCATTATATTATATTTAGTCTAAGTTTTAGTCACCATGGCTTAGTTTTCATTTAGTTTCCATTTAGTTTTCGTCAGTGAAAAAAGGTAGTCGACGGACATTTTTCGTCTTAGTTTTAGTCGACAAAAGCAACACTGGCGAGTACATATGTTGGAAGGAGTCCCTGGTGATTCAGCAAGTACTGTAGTGCATAGCACATAAATAAGGCTACAGTCCTTCCTTGTACAGCTGGCCTGGGTTTCCGATTTCCAGGTTTGAATCAGACCCCATGCAGCGATACATGTCAACTCCAAGGCACTCTCTAAAGGTGTATGGGCCGTATGATTAATTATACCACAGGTCGTTTCAAGGAAGCAATCTGATTGGTTGAAACAGCCTTCTAGCCGTGGGTTAAACCAGCACCATTCACCACCTAATCAAAACAAAGAATTCAGCTGCTCTGTTCTCCCAGAGCGCTAGCAAACTCGGTGGCTAGGCTAGCTAGTTTCTTGGGACATTTGTGGTCGTAGTGACTACATCTGTCATTAAAAAAATATATTCTTTCAGCGATTTTCTTAGTTTTAAGGGTAACTGTTGTATAATTGCAATATTACACTCGAGGGTGTGGGTTAACGTGATTATTGCCACTTCAGTGATGCTTGCGGAACTCGACTTCGTCTCGTTCCTCACCGCATCCCTGTCGTGGCAATAATCACGTTAACCCACACCCTCTCGTGTAATATTGCTTAATTCTAACGCGACTAGCGACGGGACAGCGATGGGCCGTCAAAAAACATAATCATCGAATGTCGCAGCCCTGAGGAGCGATGCGCTTGGTTTTGATATCAATAAAGTTCCGTCATTTTAGTTAATCTCCGTCCTGAGCGTCAATCGTTACTATTACAGGACGGAGAACTCCGTTTACGCTGCTCAGGGTGTTAATCTGCCGTTTAATCTGTCCTAGCGAGTCTCTTCCTCCCCTCCTCTCAGTACTTAGTTTAGACAGTACTTGGTTTAGACTAGTCATTGGTTGCCTGGTTGGTTAGACCAGTCATTAGTCCTACAACTACAACTTATCTCAAACCCTCACCCTAAACCTAACCTCACACGGGGCAGCACACCTAAACCTAGGACCACTTCACCACTTTTCAACATCTCTTCATATAATTGGTCCTCACTAATGTTCATGATAAAAGACCACCATTTTTTCCTACTCAGTCTGTGTCTCATAGGAGGGCTTTGGGCAGTTCGGACACCCGTCCACCAGTGACATCATCATTAGGCAGATTTTTTTTTAAACAAGATTTGTTTTAAAATATATTTAGATTTTTATTATCGTGAGAACGATGGCTTCAACTTTTGCATTGCAAAAAAAATTACTTTTCAGGAAAAGAAAACCTGCCGTTTCTATTAGCTTGGATTCACCATCGATGATGTCACTGGTGGACGGGTTTCTGAACTGCCCACAGCCTTCCTATGAGACACAGACTGAGTAGGAAAAAATGGTGGTATTTTATCATGAACATTAGTTGGGACCAATTATAGGAAGATAAGTTGAAAAGTGGTGAAGTGGTCCTTTAACCCATGTCTAACCAATGACTAGTCTAAACTAACTATGCACCCCGATACGATACGATACAACTTTATAGTCAGCTTGCACTGAAATTTGTTTTGCGTCCATGCCGTCATGCCGTTCAAGAAACAGACAAGACATTGACATACATTACAAAATGGTAGACATTACAGGACATAAATCACAGAAACTCTGGGGGTATTGCTCATTTACATTCTGTGGCTTGCTTGGTGGTCTCTTCTTTCGAGTGCTGCAACAGGGGTTTGCTGGCCCCTGTCACTCCGCCAGTCTTGGAGGTCAGCTCAGTGACCATGTGTCGCTGACCTTCCTCGGTTGCCATCCAGACTTTCCTGGAAGTCACTCACTGGACCAACAAAAACATTCATGAGAGCAATTTTTAGGCGTAAATGACATGGTGTGTTTGTTATGTTGGATATATGGCACAAAATCAAGCAGTGCAAATTGATATGGAGCAGGTGCTCTGACCCTTTGCTTCTTAGACAATGGCCTGTTATAGACAAGGGGCCAGTGAGGCTTTCCAACGTTGAAGCACTGGGCCCTAGTGCTAAGAGGAGGGACTGCAGGCGGACCCGTGGAAGTATGATTGGGAAACCCCGTGCAGCTGGGCTTTAACGTTGCACTTCCGCATTTTGGGCACCAAATTTTGGCGGAAGTAGAAGGCTCTTCCGGGTGCTTCAAAACGCCACTGAGCAACTTCCACTGACATGAATAGCGGAGGGGGCGGAGCTTCGCGCCAGTTCAGTCTCTTATATACTCTATGGTTATAGAGCCCAAGCGGTCATTATCAACAAATAACACACCGCTGATTGTCAGCAATTGACCAATCAGAATCAAGCATTCAACCAAGTCGTATTTTTAACCACTTTAACTATACATTGGCTATTTGAATTGAACAATTTGGAAGATAAAGAATCTTTTTTTCTTTTTTAACTAATGGTGGCCCGTGGCACACATTATTTTCAGATGGAGGAAATGAAATACATAATTACCTTAATTCATTGAATGTAGTTATTTCTGAATATTGGGGGTCCATGAATGTGTTTTGAGAAGCACTGCATGGTTTAAACCATTTAGACCTGAGGACGATTCTACAAATGTTTTCTAAATCCTGACAGTTTTCTGAAAAACCCCATGTTTCTGTGTCAGTCGTTCGCAAACATTTTCATGTAAAGGACCCCCCAAACATATCTGTATTTGGCGGCCGAACCCCATCTGAAAATATGTTGTTTCAGGGACCCCCCCCCCCCCCTCCCCCCAGAAGCAAAGACATGAGTTAAAAACGTTCGCTCTGAAAGAATATAGGCTATATTCAAAGATTTGCACCACATTTTCAAGACTTTTCAAAAATAGCAGACCTACGAGCTCGTAGCGCTATGAGCTTGTAGATCTGCTATTTTTCAATAGCTAAAGTATAACATAATGCTATAAACACCAAAAGGGGTTCCCGTACGTACAGAATGGTTTAAACCACAACCATGGGACTGTCCATCTTTGCTGCGTTCAGCTGCAGCACATCAGCTATAATTAGGCATCAGCTCATTGCCAGCACATGTCACTCAGTTTGTCACTGCAGAGGTTGGAGAAACTTTATCCATGAATGTGAAGTATGCCGGCTCGTCTCTCCTCTCTTCAGCTTCTTTTAGAACTGAATCCAATATTGTTTTGAATAATAATAGTATTAAGAAGAAGAGTCACAGAAGATTTTGTCAATAAACATTGTACCAGAACCAAAGTTCTTCCTGCTCGGTCTAAATCCAGAGGGACACAAGATAAAGCGTAATGAACAAATGTTTATAGATATATGTCTTTTACAAGCTAAGAGAGTGATAGCATTGACCTGGAAGAGGCCAGACAAACCAAGTATTACACAGTGGTTCAGGGAATTGTCTTTATGTTTACTTTTGGAAAAGATTACATACATTCTTAAGGACAAACAAGAAATGTTTCAGGAGGTGTGGGGCTGTTTTATAAGTTATATTAAGAACAATAATTTGTCACATTTAATGGATGGAGCTGAAGAGGAGTAGTGCTGTTGTTTTTTTGTTTTGTCTTTTTTTGGTTATTGTTGTTTTGCTTTCTTTATATCAGTAATTGTCTTGTAATGTTCATTGTTGTTTCTTTGTATATTTGTATTGTCATTTGTGTGGAAAAAGGAAAATAAATACATTGTTGGAAAAAATCTCCAATCAGCCAAAAAGGCTATACAATAAAGCCTCTCTCTCTCTCGATACATTTAAATCTTTTAAATGAAATTAATCTGAAGATTAATTTGCGCCACATTTTCACGATTTTTCTAAAATAACAGATCTACAAGCTCTACACCAGAATGGGTTGAGCACCATTTTGATGTATTGGTACTTTACTGGGGACTTTTTCCATTTGTACCATTTCTACTCCAGCACATCTCAGAGGCAAATATTGTACTTTTACTCCACTACAATAATAAAGTAACTAGTAACTAAAGTTGTCAAATAATAATTATTTGACAACTTTAGTTACTTTGCAGATAGAATCGATCATATTATAAAACATGCATTAACCACTTCAGCCCTATGTCCTGACAGCGCGTCGCGTGTTCGAGTCCCGTTCATGACGACCTTTGCTGCATGTCTCCCCCCGTCTCTCTCTCTCCCTCTTTCCTGTCAATCTCCACTTGAAACAACACAATCTGTGTTGTTGCCAAAAACAAATCTTAAAAGAAAAAGTAAATGTATACTTTATTATAATTTCCACCTCTGGTAACCACTGCCCCTTCCCTGTCCCTGCCTTCTTTCTGTGCCCTGACCCCTCTATGTCACCCTGCTCGCTCGCTGTCTCCGGGCAGACCAACAGGGTGGGTAGGGTATTTAAGGGGATCTAGTCTAGTGGATTCAGGAGGTCACCATAATGCCTAATGTGTTGAAGCATGTGAGAGGCTGAGCCAAACTCTTCCTGCACGCGCGTGCGTGCGTGTGGACAGATCATCACCAGCCTTTTTGTGCCCAGTATAGGCCAAACAAGACACTTTTTGGTTTTATGTACCTCCACTGTGAGCCGGCAGTCAGTCAGTGATCAGGGCAGATTGGAGCAGGCCGTCAGACAATAATTGGCCACAGCTGATTGGGGGTGTGGTCTGGAGAGTATATGTATAGGGAGCTCTCCCTCCACTTGGCTGTGGCTCAAGAGGTAGAGCAGGTCGTCCAATGATCCATGGGTCGGTGGTTCGAATCCCGGCTCCTCCTGGCTACATGTCGAAGTGTCCTTGGGCAAGACACTGAACCCCAAATTGCTCCCGATGTGCTGGTTGGTACCTTGCATGGCTTCCGCCGCAATCGGTGTATGAATGTGTGTGTGAATGGGTGAATGTAATGCACAATCTATGTAAAGCGCCTTGGATAAAGGCGCTATATAAATGCACCATTTACCATTTACCACATGCTCAATTTGCTCATTCTCTCTCTGTCCTCCCTGGAAGCAGGACCTCTTCTTGGGTTGCCACCAGCTGACCCAATTAAGGGCCTAACTAACCCTTTTGTTTTCACTTCTCTTCAGTTCCCTTTTTGCACCTTTTTATACAACACGCACACAACAGCACTCTCCACACATCCATACACTGCCGACACTATTGAAAAATAGCAGATCTACAAGCTCATAGCGCGGCACCGAGTGCCGCGCTACAAGCTTGTAGGTCTGCTATTTTTGAAAAATTGTGAAAATGTGGTGGAAATCTTTGAATATATGTATTCTTTCAGAGCCAAAGTTTTAAACTCAAATCTTTCCTTCTGGGGGGAGGTCCCTCCCTGGAACAACATATTTTCAGATGGGGGTCGTTGGCCAATTACATATAATCTTGGGGGTCCTTGACATAAAAATGTTTGAGAACCACTGACACAGAAACATAGGGTTTTTCAGAAAACTGATTTAGAAGACATTTTGTAGAATCGTTCCCAGGTCAAAATGGGTTAACTGGCATCCCCTACTTATGCATCCCCTAGTAGTGCATGACATGTCATTTAGCATTTTCTTCAAAACACACTTTTTGCTACTACTCACATATTGTGGGGGGTTCTCTAACAACAACAGTCTGAAATGAGACTGCTCTCCCCATTGTCCTAATGTAGTGCAGCTCAGCTCAGTTCACGGGGCGGCTATCTGTGGCTCAGGAGGTAGAGCAGACGTCGTCCGATGATCCATGAGTCGGTGGCTCGAATCCCGGCTTTCTCCTGCTGTCCACATGTCAAAGTGTCCTTATGGGCAAGACACTGAACCCCCGAACTGAACCCACTGGACACTCAAACGTTGAGGAAGGCCGACTAGGCCGAAACGTGTACGTTGTCTGCTCGTCAGAGGTAAATACAATCATGTGAAAAGGTCATATATTGAGTGCTGGCATTTTCTTCGTTCTATCTAAGGATTTTTTTTCGGTGTTGTGGGTTGTCTGCTTCGGCAGTACTTTTTTCTTCTAAGGCCTCACTCAGACCTTTACTGCATTGCTGTATGCTTGTTGGATGAATGTTGTGTAGTGTCATGGCCGCCCAAATGCATTTCCAATGGAAGTCACATGGTTTGAGGACTACATTTTGGACTACAAGCTGTTGTATGGCTTTCGGCTGTGTTTCGACTGCGCCCCTCCCCCTCATACAACACAAATGTTGTGTCAAACCATGTGACTCCCATTGGAAATGCATTGGGGCGGCCATGACACTACACAACATTCATCCAACAAGCATACAGCAATGCAGTAAAGGTCTGAGTGAGGCCTAAGGGTGCACTCACACGGTTAATGCAATTCTCGTGCTCGTTGGATGCTTGTTGTGTTGTGTCATGGCCGCCCAATGTATTTACAATGGAGGTCACATGGTTTGACCCAACATTGTGTTGTGTGAGGGGGAGGGGCGTTTCGACTGCGCCCCTCCCCCTCACACAACACAATGTTGGGTCAAACCATGTGACCTCCATTGGAAATGCATTGGGCCGCTGGGCGGCCATGACACAACACCCAACGAGCACAGAGAATTGCATGAAAGGTGTGAGCTTAGCCTAAGGGTGCACTCACACGGTTAATGCAATTCTCTGTGCTCGTTGGGTGTTGTGTCATGGCCGCCCAGCGGCCCAATGCATTTCCAATGGAGGTCACATGGTTTGACCCAACATTGTGTTGTGTGAGGGGGAGGGGCGCAGTCGTGTGAGTGCAGCCTAAGACATGGAACCCCACCTTGGTTGCCACCATTGGTGTGTGAATGTGGGAAGTGAGGACGCTGGCGTTGACTGTTCGCCGCTTCACCTCCCAATATATGAATGAATGAATCATTGTAAAGCGCTTTGAGTATAAGCACGTAGTGCATAGGAAAGCGCTATAACAATGTAATCCAATTATCCAAATGCAATCCATAAGACACGCACGCACCCACGCACACCTGCACGCACACCTGCGTGGTAATAAAACATTGAATTGTGCTGATGACGCTTTGAGATCAAAATGTACACCTTATCTTTTTCACTGCATCACCTCTGCTTTGTAATTAAATGTTCTATCTTTCCATCTCAATTCAATTCTGAAGAGCCTCTCCATGGATTTTGTCAGTGTGAGGGTTTTTTAGCTTAATATTGTACACACACACACACACACACACACACACACACACACACACACACACACACACACACACACACACACACACACACACACACACACACACACAGTCACACACACACACACACACACACACACACACACACACACACACACACACACACACACACACACACACTTTATCTTGTGATGAGGTGTGATATCTTTTATTGTATAACATCACAAGTTTACACCAGGTATGAAAGAATGGGTGAATGTCTTTTGTGCAAGCTTCCTACAAATTGTTGTTGAACTTTAAATAAGAATATATCAGTGAGAGTACTTGTATTGTACTGAACTTTAGTTACTTTTATAGATTCATAGATACTTTTATACTTTTATAGTGTACGTTTGAAATATTATTGTAAAACGTACTTATTATGAACCACATGAAGCTTTGTTTTGGTCGATGGTCCTGTAAGTGTAAGCCTTTAATTTAAGGCCCCCAAATAGCAGATCTACAAGCTCACAACGCGCCTCAATCGACGAGCTTCGCAACCAAACATAAAATGACTCGTCTCTTTTTTTTACTGGATCTCCTCTCCACTAGGTCCTCCCTAACATTTTTGTGTCTTTTATTTGTTGAGGAAATTGTCAATATATTTAGTCTTTGTTTTAGTCAACGGAGCTTAGATTTTATGTTGTTTTCATCAGTGGTTATAGTCGTCAAAATTACCACATGGTTCGTTGCGTCGTCGGCATATACTCGGCGACGACCTGTGGAGCGCAAGTGTATACAGGTAGGAGAGTAGGGCTCAGCACGCAGCCCTGAGGTGCTCCTGTGATTGGCGGTCAGTGATTCTGTCGTCTATTCACCCGCACCACCTGACAGGAAGTACTCTCCAATCCAGCTGCAGATATAGTCAAAACCCAACTAAAACTAAACTGAAATGAAAAGGAAACATCCAAAACTAAACTAAAATGAAATGAAACATCCAAAACTAAACTAAAATGAAAAGGAAACATCCAAAACTAAACTAAAATGAAATGAAACATCCAAAACTAAACTAAAATGAAATGAAACATCCAAAACTAAACTAAAGCCCACGGGGACCACAGTCTGGGAGAGGCAGAGGCTGGAAATAACACCCCCCCCCCCACCTCGCCAGCTGGACCACACAGGCCCTGAGGACCCCCAGCCCGGGATGCCATCAGGGCCTGAGGACCCCCCAGCTTTACAGATGTCCTGTTCACCCACCTAAAGGCTTTCTGTATACGCCAGCCACTTACAGACATGTTTACTGTTTAGTGCACTGCATGGTTCCCAAACTTTTTCATGTCAAGGACCCCCAAATTGACACTAATTAGCCCGCGGACCCCCATTTGAAA
Organism: Electrona antarctica; assembly: GCF_951216825.1. NCBI lineage: Eukaryota > Metazoa > Chordata > Actinopteri > Myctophiformes > Myctophidae > Electrona > Electrona antarctica. The sequence continues at coordinate 9,586,729 of NC_136811.1, forward strand.
AGGTATGCCAGGGACCCCCATAAGAGAAGATTTTTACGGCTCTAGCAGTGATTCTCAACCATTTTAATTTCTATCTCTGGGACCCCCAATTTACATTATAAATCTCTATGTTAATTTAACTCTGAGAGTGTACAAATGGAACCAAATGTACCCATTTGTACATTCTCAGAGTTACAGACCCATAATGGTCCATTTGGTTCCAAACTATCATTTAGCTGGGGACCCCCTGGAACTGCCTCAAGGACCCCTGGGGGTCCCCGGACCCCACTTTGGGAACCACTGGTGCAAGTGCTTCTCACAACTTTTTTGAGGGGCGCTAGGTAGCCCCTCCTATAAACAGCTATAGTGTTTATAATGTTCGTGTTGTCTGAACACAAACATTAAATGCCATTGACAATGAATGGAGAATTTACGTCATTACGTGTCTGAGCAAATCGGCATATGTATGTCGATGGGAACCCTTGACCAATAAGGGACCACCATTCTTGATGATGTACGATGATGTACGATGATTAGAGCGCCCCTCACTTCACACAGGTGTGATTGTTTTTTACCTTCAAGGACCCCCAGTTGGAGAACTAGTTAGGCCACGGAACCCAATGGTGGAAAGTGAATAAGGACATGTGCTGTACTTGATGAGTACAATTCTTTGGTATGTCTTACTTTTACTGGAGTATTTCCAGTTTTCAGTACTTTTGCTTAGGCCTCACTCAGACCTTTACTGCATTGCTGTATGCTTGTTGGATGAATGTTGTTTAGTGTCATGGCCGCCCCAATGCATTTCCAATGGAAGTCACATGGTTTGTAGTCCACATTTTGGACTACAAGCTGTTGTATGGCTTTCGGCTGTGTTTCGACTGCGCCCCTCCCCCTCATACAACACAAATGTTGTGTCAAACCATGTGACTCCCATTGGAAATGCATTGGGGCGGCCATGACACTACACAACATTCATCCAACAAGCATACAGCAATGCAGTAAAGGTCTGAGTGAGGCCTTATACCGGTATACATCTCAGAGGCAAAGGAATCTCAGCTCTTTGCACACAGAAAGAACGCCTTTATTGACAGATACCACATACTCTATAGTCAGAATTGCGGCGCGTCAGAATGCCACTCTGTGCCCCGAACATGAGGCACCTGCACCGCCATGTCAGCTGTGTTGGAGCGCCTGTTTTTAATGTCTCTTGTATTTTTGTCAGTGGCGAAATATAGCCTGGGGTCCACCTATGCTTTCTATGGCATAGGCGGCTAGAATCTAGACGCAGCTGCGCGACATGAGACTAATGAGGACAGAGAGAGAGGAGTGTGTGTGTGTGTGTGTGTGTGTGTGTGTGCGTCAATTTAACAAAGGTGCAGACGATCAGAAATCAGCAGAGAGTGATCGACGCTTGCGCTACTCTATGCCGAATTGAAGTGGACTCGGTCCCAGCCTTTTTTTTTTCTCCCTGGAAATAAAAACGTCTGGGTTTCCTTTTGTCTTTGGTGAATATATCACGTTTGGTTTGAACCGTACAAGTGCCTATTCCAGCTGCTAATGGGCCAGCCTAACGGATCATTTAGCTGGGGACCCCCTGGAACCTCAACCCCCCTCAGGACCCCCCCCCCCCCTGACCTAGTGGCCTGGCCTTCTTATGTGTGGCTATATCTCCGACAAACGTTTTTCGTCATATAGTTTTATTCAACACTAGCTGTAAGCTCTGCCACATAACTCCTGGCGTATAGTTCCTGGACTTCCATTCTATTCATGGACTCCCGCTTGGCCTTCCCGATGGCTCTCTGGAGGTCAGAGCAGGATATCGGATAATAGTCACGCGCACACACGCACGCACGCGCGCACATTCCTTGACACACACACACACACACACACACACACACACACACACACACACACACACACAGTATCCTTGAACATCACACCACATAACTTTCACCATTCCCATAGTGGCGAAAGGCTAAACCCCACCAATGATACGCGATCTTGACCATAAACGTTATATATATTTATAGCTGTTTAACGGCTCTAAGGAGACTTGGTGACAAGTGGCATACTGTCATGATGAGCACTTTAACCGTTTGTCTGTGGAAGTGGGCCAGGTCGACAGACATCCCTTTTTTTTTTACCCCTCCCCCCCCCCCCCTGGAAGATCCATCTGCCTGTGAGAAGACGCACCAGGAACTATAGCTCTCTGGGTGTTTTTATTTATTTATTAAGCCATTCTGTCCGGGCCGGGAACCCCTTTTGGTGTTTTTAAAGTTATACTTTAGCTATTGAAAAATAGCAGATCTACAAGCTTGTAGCGCGGCACCGAGTGCCGCGCTACGAGCTTGTAGGTCTGCTATTTTTGAAAAATCGCGAAAATGTGGCTCAAATCTTTGAATGTATATTTTTTCAGAGCGAACGTTTTAAACTCAAATCTTTGCTTCTGAGGGGTTCCTGGAACAACATATTTTCAGATGGGGGTCGGCGGCCAAATACATATCATTTTGGGGTCCTCGACATGAAATATGGAGCACCAACTGAATATAGAAACATGAGGTATTTCAGAAAACTGTCAGGATTTAGAAGACATTTTTAAAATGTTGACGTCAGGCCTAAATGGGTTAATGGAATGTTGCACACACACACACACACACACACACACACACACACACACACACACACACACACTGCACTGTTGATGTACTCTGTGCATATAACCAACCCTATCCCCCTCCTTCCCCAAATAGTGAATCATCTGGCCCCAACTATAATTTGTCTGATGAGTCCTTCTAGTGATGTCATTAGCTAAATGAATGGAGGAAGATATGCGGCCTGCCAGCCTCCCTTAGGAAGAATTATTATGAACATATTGTCGCTGTCAGGCGCGAGACCTTAATTGTATCTCGGTATTTCATTTTTTTTGTCTGTTGCTATTATTTATCATACTTGTATTATGCGCATAGCGAAAATAGACGATCTGCAAGCTCACAATGCTTTGCAATGCTATTTTCAAAACTTTGTGTAATATAGTGAAAGTGGTTAAATGTGCCTGTGGGGTTTTATAAAATATTGAACAAATAAAGTATTTTCCTTTTCCTATTTAGCGGGTTTCGGACATGGGTTTCTGCATGACATTTCAAATGGCCGAGTTACTTTGCGTTGCATCAATTTGCAGACGTGACTCAGACTCAGAGAAGCAAGCAGAAGCATCACAAAAAGACGAAACAAATGAACACACTATGCAAAAGAAAATCTCTTGAAGAATCGACTACACTGAAGGAATGAACAAAATGCTGTATTATAAGCAGTAACATTATGAAATATTTAACATAACATCAAACGATAAAATGAACGATTCGGCCAAAATTATCATAAGGATTGTACTGCCAGGAGCTCTAATATATATGTGTTGTAGAGCAGTATAGTTCTCAAACTTCTTTGTGCCGAGGACCCCTACATTGATCTGTATCTGACCAAAGACCCCCATGTGACGATGTTTTGTGTCAGGGACCCTAGAAGACATGAGAAAACAAACATTTTACATTGCCTCTGATTGGCCTACCGAACGGGGCACATAATTATACGCTGGTCCGACGTCCTAACGCCCAAACCACACCAATGGGTCGGCATTGACTTGTCTTGGGTCGACAACAGGACATACAGTTGGAGGCCATCGATATTGTCCTTTTCTTTTTGCTGAGGTTTGCGTGATCTGCGCAAAACCCCTTTTGGTGTTTTAAACATTATGTTATAATTTAGCTATTGACGAGCTTGTAGGTCTGCTATTTTTGAAAAATCGTGAAAATATTTATTTCAGAAAACTGGAGGATTTAGAAGGATTTTTTTAAATTTTGAGGTCAGGCCTAAATGGGTCAAATGATAAGGGACAATATCGGTGGCACCCAACTGTATCACACCGCTGGGACGAAAGCGAAAACCGTCTCGTCACGTCGCGGACGGTTTGTGGTATAGTGTGGTTTGGGCTTTTCAGTCCAACACATGCGTGGCACATGTGACTCATCTATGCATGGCGGCATGCGTTGCAACTTGCCGGTTAAGGATAATTCCATACTAGAAGGCTTTCTTACCTTATTTGTAGATGTTACGTCCCCACCAAAGAGGTCCAGGTGTTATTTCGTGCAAAAGTGCATTATTGGCTATTTCCCCTACCACAAGCCCTCAATGAATTGCATGGGGCTATGGGGTGTTGTGCTAATTTGCTTATTTCCATCGCTCAAAAATCTAATTATTTTTTATATATCCTCTCTTCATAATGTAAATAGTATCCCAAGCGGCACACTTTACTACTTATTTCGATGGAAATAAGCGAATTAGCACAAAAACCCAACCCCAATTGAGGGCTTAGGTTAGGGGAAATATATAATGCACTTTTGCACAAAATCACACCTGGACCTCTTTGTTGGGGACGTAACAACTACAAATAAAGGTAAGAAGGCCTTCTAGCATGGAATTCTCCTTTAAGACACATGCGTGGCCGGTTAAAATGTCACCTATGACTTCCCTGTGAGGTTAGGGTTATAGGTTAACCTCGCTTCACCATGGCTTTCCACCTCGGAGGAAAGCCTGGTCTGTGGTACAAAGGTGCCTTGTGATCCGGTATGGAGCGGATGATAACCGTTACGTCATGCTGTAGTATTGTTTTGTAGTCATTCATCAGGCAAGGAACGCTGAAAAGGAACGCTGCCCAGGCTAGGGTTTGGCGTATAGGGTGTCGGACTGTTAGTATGTCGGACCAACAGTGGCGTGCACAGACATTTAGAGGGGCAAGTTAAAAAAGGGCACCTTGTGCAGCGCGTGGAACCGGCCGGTTGCCTTAATCCATTTTGGGCGGGAACCCCTTTTGGTGTTAGCATTATGTTATGCTTTAGCTATTGAAAAATAGCAGATCTACAAGCTCATAGCGCGCCACCGAGTGGCGCGCTATGAACTTGTAGGTCTGCTATTTTTGAAAAATCAAAAAAAAGAAGAAAAAAAAAAGTTTTTTTTTCTTTTTTTTCCAAAAGGGCACATTGCCAAAAGGGCAGGGGGTGCTCTAGCACCCCCTAGTGTCTATCTGTGCACGCCACTGCGGACCAAACACATATGAGGAGGCGTCTACCTTTCCACGTCTATGTTTGTGCAGGGTGTCCCTCTGGTGCTGTTAACCGGGCTTTCCACATCGGAGGAAAGCCTGGTCTGTGTTCCAAAATGGCCATGTGAACCGGTCAGGAGCGGATGATTAATTTATGTCATGTTGTAGTCATTGATTTGTAGTCATCAGACAGGGAACCACAAGGCGGAATAAGACAGTACCCATTCATAATACTGATTCCGCCTTGTGGTTTCCTGCCAGATGACTACAAATCATTGACTACAACATGACGAAAGTTACCATCCGCTCCCGACCCGGATCGTAAACCCGAAACGGAATGCTGCCCAGGCTAGGTGCATGTTGGTACGGTCACATCACACGTATGACCAGTGGTGGATACTGCAATTTAGAAGTACTTCGTTACAAGTAAAAGTACGGAATTGAAAATGTACTTGAGTAAAAGTACAAAAGTATCGGCATCAAATTGTACTTAAAGTACTAAAAGTAAAAGTACTCATTGTGCAGAATGTGCCATTCTCACAAATTCAAATTGTGTACAAAATATATTGAAAATAGCAGATCTACAAGCTCACAATGCGTCGCGTTGCAACGCATTGTGAGCTTGTAGATCGGCTATTTTCAATTAAATGTATAGAGTTGAAGTGGGGTTAATGTATGTTTTCTAGTCAACATTAAAATCTAAGTAACTAGTAACGAAAGTTTTCAAATAATTGTAGTGGAGTAAAAGTACAAATTTTGACACTGAGATGTAGTGAATAGAAGTAAAAGTATTGGAGATTTTACAAATACCTTAACATTTTACTTAAGTACCGTACTTAAGTAAAAGTACTTAGTTACTTTAGTTTACACCACTGCGTACGAATCACCTCTCATCGCTGCACTAATTGTGCCAGAAACCAGAGGCATGGTAATAGCAAGGAATGGCATGCAAAGACTTCATAACAAACTCCCAGAGACCATGACCAGAGTCCCTGCTAAGGCCTTAATAGTAAATAGGCTCTGAGCACACTAGCAGCCATGATTAGGAAAGGAAAGAAATTCCTTCACCAGGTGTTGCCATGTGATACTACTACTACTGAAGCAAGGTTCTTTTCCGTTCGTGTCTGGTCAAACGGAGTCTCTATAGGCTGCTGAGTGGGTGTCAAATGTATTGGGGTCCAGCCAAGGGGGTTCCAAATGGCCCCCTTAGGGGTGTGTAACTCTGAGCGTCCATTTGATTACATTTTTGTACACTCTCTGGCCTCAGTCACGTATAAAAGACAGCTGCCTTCTCGGTGTCTCTGGGGGAGAGGGGGGGGGGGGGGGGGGGCATAAGCAACTCGCAAATCATTTCCAATGGGAGTCAAGTGGTTTTGACGACACAAGCTTGCTCCCTGCTTGCTCGGGTTCCAAAAAGGTTTGAGAACCCCTGTGCTACACCAAATGGGACAGTCTTAATTAGTATAATTGCTAACACCCTTGGCGAAGGAAGTCAGGAAGAGGCCCTGTTTCTTTCCAACATGACTGCTGTGTGCTGTGCATGCTCCGTGTTGTGTCTTGTTCTGTATACCTATTGTGTTTTCTTGTTTTCTTTATACTTCCTATTTAAAGTTAACGTTTTACTTTTCAGTTGTGAAGTAATAATGTGCATTCCCAATTGTGTTTGTGTTCCAAACTCGAACGCTTGAAAAATAATCACCTGCACGGAATTTATATAACAATAATCTACGGTGGATTTTTATGGAAACAAACACTTTGCAGATTGAAAGAGGATAATTCGAACTTTTCGTACATGATGCAATGTTGGTGAGTTTAACATCGTTTAATACAATCAGATCAGACTTTTCTATAGTGTTGCAAATTGCAGCTATAGGAATGCATATCTCTGTTTGTGTGCGGTGTAGAACAGCTGCATTTCTTCCATCATCTTGTTTTGGGGAAAGAAACAAACAAAAGACAACAGTCTGTGAATATGTCTGTTATTGTTCTTTTTTTTTTTTATAAACTTCGTGCAATACAGTGTTTGAGTTTATCACACATTTAGATAAACCATAATCATTTTTGTCTAGATATATCGATTCTCAACTACATACTAGTCATATTGCCCACATAAATGCTATCTGTGCGCAAGTTGTTTTGTCACATTATTGTTGATGTTCTTTTTTCTTTTTTCAAACCTCGAAATGAAAATCAAATAATAAATGAAAAAAAAGAGAAACAAAAATATCTGGAAGCGTCTAGTTTTGATCTTTTTTTTTTGTTTTTCCTCTGCTCAGTTCGTCCAATGTCTCATTTTTTTTTGTCCAGTGTCGTAACGTGACACACGTATCGGACGACCGCCGGTCTGCTGTGGCGGTGGCTTCGGGGGACGAGGTTTTTAGAAGAAGTTGGACAAAAGATGGGTCTTTTTTCTTTCTTTCTTTCTTATAGGGCAGAGTGTCAAACAAACACACGTTAGTACATTCTCAGCAACAGAACCAAACAGATGAGGGGTCAAAGTTCGACAGGTCGGGCGGGCGGACGGACGGACTACACAGGAGAGGAAAAATACACAGTGAAAGAATCTTCCGGGAAGGCTTTATTTTGGAGGTCGGGTCGGGGCTGGTCAGGGGGGGGGGGGGGGGGGGGGGGGGCTCAAGTTCTCTGTGGTGATTGGTTGTTAAGACCAAAAGAAGGGGGGGTGGGTGGGCGGTTGGGTGACACTAGTGACCATGACCAAATATGGGCAAGGGGAGCTGGGGGGATATCAGTGAGAGTCCTGAAGGGAGGCCGGGGGTGGGAGGAAGGAGGGAGGGGGGGGGGGGGGTTCGGGGGACCCTCGTCCTACCCCCAAAATACCCCCCCCCCCCCCCCCCCCCAAACCACCCTATACCCCACCCCGAGCGCTCCCAAAGAAAGTATCTATAGGCTTTGTTTTAGCAAATGTACGTATGTCTAAATTACAATGTACATATTAATCATTTCAAAAGATTTCTCTGTAGTGTTTTTTTTTTTTTTTTTCTTCTTCTTCTTCTTCTTCCTTTCTCACCACCACCCCCACCACCCCCCCAACACCCCCCACAAAGTACAATATAATTTATTTAAATATTAAATTGGAAAATGTTTGCATGATGTCTTCTTGCTCATGTGAAATAACTTTGGGACCCTTCGTCGTGTGTGTATATAATATATATACCGTATATATAAAAAAAAGAGTTCTTCTTTTGTTTTAAGTTTTTCTGCTTCAAGTCCAAGCAACGTTTTTTCACCTGATTCTGTACAAATATATTCTCTAGGTCTCTATTTATGCTTTTGCGTGTCACCTCCGTGACGGAGGGGAAAAAGTTTGTCACGTTAATAATGCCCGCATGGAACAAACGTCTCGCTAAACAACGACTAAACAGGCTACTTAGTACTACTGGTAACACGAAGTAGAAACGAAAAGAAAGACCGAAAAGGAACGATTTACGCTCGGTTTGCGCCGCGCGGGGCGCCGCGTGCCGCACTGCACATCCAAGCTCGCAGTGCTTGCGGACAAACTGTGAGCTTGGTAAAAACCGGAGCTTGGTTGGTTGTCGTTCGGCGCGCGACAACAGCATCAGCAGCACTGTCTGCAACCAAAGTATATGAATCAGGCATAAATTGAGGCCCCGTAAGAAAACTCATAAGACGATAATAATAATAATAATAATAACGACATGTGAGTGGGTCGGCCACTCGCCTTGAAAGTCTTGCATCTCGTTCAGTAACAGTATTGGAAGACAATGTACAAATATTCACATGTTGACTTCTTCATGTTCCAAATGGTTCTAAAAGTGAAATTAAAGGTTGTCATTATTAGTAAGAAATAAGAAATAATAACATTACGCTCTCTCTCATTCTCTCAACACGTTGTGCACACTCATGCTTTAGACACTTTGACACAGTTACATAGCCTAAGTGGCTCTGCGTGGAAGAAATTTCACAGTTAAAAGTCGTCGAGATCCAAAACGCAACGAAAAAAACAAACAAAAAAACAAACGAAGGAAGGAACAAAAAAAGTCATAATGAAAAGTAAAATTCTCACTCCGGACTACAGCGTTTGTGTGGGAAACGAAGCTATAGTTTGTAATAACGCTTAAGAATAATCACAACAACAATCTCAAAATGACAAAAGGTTTCATCTGGCGTTTGGAAATCAGCGGTAAATATTGCACACGCACACGCACGCACATGCACACACACACGCGTACACACACACGCACACACACACACACACACACACACACACACACACACACACACACACACACACACACACACACACACACACACACACAAAGAAATAACGTGGAACATGTTTCTTCTCTTCTTCCCTTTTCATAATAATAGCCCCAGGTTAATTGCGTGTTTTTTTTGGTCGTTAATAAAATAAATCATTTTCTAGCGCTTTTTTTTTTCTCCTTCTTTCTAAAATATCAAAATAGTTTTATTGTGAGTGTTCGTTGTTGTTGTTGTTGTTGTTGTTATTATCGCTCTGTTATTAGGCCTACTCTTCGTCTTGTATTCGTTTTTTTCCCTTTCGTTTTTTCCTCCGTCTCAGTCTATTTATAACAGTGAAACAGGAAGCGTCGTCACTCCGCTAGCTTCGTTAGCGTCTAGCTAGCCTAACCCCTTCGGACACCATACTGGCTCTTTTCCACTAGTAAACCAAGAACCTTCCGTAGCCTGTAACATTTTTTTAAAAGACTAAAGTTCAGTTCTAAAGTTCTAAAGTTCTGAGTCGCATATACCCCCCCTTCTCTTTTCTGCCGAGAATCCAGAGTTTAGTACTAAAACCTCCTGAGCATATACAGTATGGGTTTTGGCCCAAATTAGGTTTCCCGAGAAACCTTTTATCTGAAAGCCCGTATATATACGGAAACGAATACCAGATACCCGTTGAAATACAGTCCCACCGCACGGCACGCTTTCCGCTTTATATCACTTCTAGTGCAGTGGTTCTCAAAAAAATAAATCCCCCCCCCCCTTTTCCACCAAAACAACTGTGGTATACTAGAACAGGTTCTGTTCATTCCCTTTTTTAATGATGGTTTATATCACATCTGCATCTTCCAACCTGAATAGTGGCACGCACTTCAGGGAAAGATAGAAGTTAAATTTTTTTGGTTTCAGTTCCAAACCAACTTTTAGGGATCTGAACCAATTAATTTGGTTGAAAATTAGGCGGGGGAGGGGAGAAAAAGAACCGGCTGAACCGTGGTGGAAAAGGGGCCAAAGTGAAGCCTGTCAAGGTGCTTAAGAGGGTTCTAAATTGACCCGTACAAGTCTGTAACTCTGGCAGGGTATACAAATGGAACCAAATGGACCCCGTGTCTGGGGTCCATTCGGTTCCATTTGCGCCCTGCCCAGGGTTTGCGGGAGGTCCTCGAAATGCAAGTTTGAATGAGAACCACTGCTCTAGTGGAAAAGAGCCACATCTCCCTCTCTCCCTCCTCCCATATTATCTCCCCCTCCTCCTGTCTCTCTCTCATCCCGTCTACACAGGCGTGGTCTTCCTGTTGAGCGTGTTGGAGTTGCTCTCCCGCTCCCCCTTCAGCCTGTCCAGGGTGCCCATGCCTCCTCCTCCTCCTCCCCCGCTGCCGCCGCGCCCGTCCCTCTCCAGCCCCGTGGACGAGCTGAAGGGCGGCGGTCCTCCCCCCACCGAGTTGGCCATGTTGGAGTTGGAGTTGCCCGTGATGTTGCCGCCGCCGCCTTGCGACTTGAGTGAGGGCAGCGTGCCGCTCAGGATCATCCCTCCTCCTCCTCCTCCTCCTCCTCCGTCCTTGGGGAAGCAGTTGTGCAGCTGGTAGAGGGTGGCGCGGTCCACCGTGCCGTACATGGGCGGCAGGCCGGGCAGCTTGGGGTCGCCGACTCCGCCGCCGCCGCGCGTCGACAGCGTGTAGAGGGAGATGTCGGCGCCCGGCGCGCCGCGCGCGTTGTGCGGGTTGGGCAGCGTGGACACGGACACGGGGCCCTGCGCCAGGAGCGCCGACGGCGGCAGGCCGAAGTTCTTGACGCCGCCGCCGCCCCCCACGGGCGAGGGGTCGCGGGAGCGCGACGGGTCGGTGGAGCGCGAGGAGGAGCGCGAGCGGCGGCGGAAGCGGTAGCTGGGCAGGCGCAGCATGGCGTGCGTGGTGGACTTGAAGAGGTCGGTGCGCGAGCGGCAGCGCAGCTCCTTGTTCTTCTCGATGTAGATGTTGACGGCGAGCACGCCCACCATCTCGGCCATGATGAAGGAGAGGCCGCCGAAGTAGAAGGACCAGCCGTACGAGTACTGCCACTTCTTGTCCTCGTCCTTCTTGGGCGAGATGTCTCCCAGCGCCGCCGAGATGTACACGATCACGCCGATGATGTTGCTCAGACCTGCAACACGCAAACACACAGGGTTTGATTGAATTGATTGACTGATTTGATTGATTGATTGAATACTTCATTAACAGAAAACAGCACAGGAAAGTACAAGGTCTGCTAAGAGAGACCTGAGGACGATTCTACAAATTACTTCTAAATCCTGTTTCTATATGTCAGTGGTGCTCAACCTATTTCATGCCAAGGACCCCCAGAATTATCTCTATTTGGCCGCGGACCCCCATCTGAAAATATGTTGTTCCAGGGACCATGGGAGTTTTGAGTTTTTCAACTCAAAACTCAAGTTTTGAGTTGAAAACGTTCGCTCTGAAAGAATATACAGATTTGCACCACATTTTCACGATTTTTCAAAAATAGCAGACCTACAAGCTCGTAGCCCAATTTATTTCTCTTAAATTGTTTTATATATGTTTTTGACTTTTGCTTTGGCAATGGCAACGAATTGACTAAGGCCTCACTCACACCTAAAAAACACCTTTCTTGTGTCTTGTCCGTGTTTAATGGCCGCCCCAATGCATTTCCAATGGAAGTCACATTTTTGTTTGATGGCTGTGTTGTGCCCCCCTCCCCCGCATCAAACAAAAATGTTTGGTCAAACCATGTGACTTCCATTGGAAATGCATTGGGGCGGCCATTAAACACGGACAAGACACAAGACACGGACAAGACAAATGTTTTTTAGGTGTGAGTGAGGCCTAACACTACGGTTAGATAACAGGCTAGCTTC
>NC_136811.1:9601398-9618898 GCF_951216825.1 Electrona antarctica
GAAAGGCAAACCGGCGAAGAGCGGGCCACGTACGCAGCGCGGCCGGTGTAATGTGTGACCTCTACAACGTGTCGTATCTATCGGCTATCGTTGCCCTCAGGCAGAAAGTAACCTTATCTCCACATTCTAACTTTTTGTGTTTTTGTAGAGAAATAAAAACCACAAAAATGGTAGTATGATCAGTGTACTACAGCGTCACACAAATACATCAAAGGTCGCTTGTCGATCTGCTCCTTTTTTTTTTTTTTTTAAATTAACATGTCGTTGTTGTTGGGAGGAATCTAAATTTTTGAGGTTTTTGATTATAATTTCTTTTGCATAAATCAGTGCTATTGAACACCCTTTATGTCTGTGTGTTGTTTCGAAAATATTGAACCAATGGAAAGTAGTAAAAAAAAAAAAAACGCTTTGGACAAAACCTCTTAACTCCATTGGACCCTCAAACTGTCTGCTAAAGCAGCTATAACTCCACCACCTCTCCCCCTCTCATGCAAGTAATTGACAATATATAAAGTCACAACACCAACTTTGATGAGGCAGTATTGCTTTGTTTTCAAAATATAAGGTTTTCTAAAAAAAATCCTGAAAATGTTATATTTTTAAGTGGTGCAACCACTTCCTTAAGTGACTATGTGTGTGGGTGGCTGGGTGGTTGGCTGGCTGGGTGGCTGGGTGGGTGCGTCTGAGCACGAAAACAGCATGGTTGTTTTTCACCACCTGTGCGCAACCTAACACACACACAAACACACACGCACATATTAATTGTATATATGGTGATTTATTAACTGTATATATGGTGATTTTGGGTGTGCCAGTATAGTACAGTGACAGTACAGTACAGTAGAGGGTACAGTAGAGGGACCCCCACACGGTAACTCTGTCATTTCTCACCCGTTTCGGACGCGGGGCGGCTCGCCGGAATCGGGCCGGCACCATGGGTGCGTTCCTGTGGGTCTGGAACCCCCCCCCCCACACACACACACGGAGTTGCACCACTTACTTCACACGGGTGTGATGTTTTTTCCATTTCCAGAACATTAGTTATGTGGTTGACAGCAGAGATATGAGGTTTCCACCTGACAGTGTTGATCTGTAAGATGTCTGGCGTTCACATTTCGCATTAACTGGAGCAGAGAAAAGAGCGACATCCGTCCGTCCGGGTGCCAAAGAGTTCATTGCAATATAATCGAATGGAACTACATATTTTCAGATGGGGATTTTGGGAAAAATTCAGATTTTTTTGGAGTTGGCCTCTCCTTCTGCACCATACTCCTTGCTCTTGCGCGCATGCGCGTTGTCGTTCACTTCCCTGTTCACAAAGAAAGGCTTGGCGCGCGTAATCTAAGGAGCTCTCCATGGGTTTTGACCAGATGGATATACTAAGCTCTTCAACATGCCTCTCGTTCAAAATAGGAAGCGACCGATCATCAGCGACTTTTATCGTAATCTTAGCGAGGTAAGCAAGCAAAAATATGTCTCCCGGTTTTTGTCCGGAACGGAAGGGGGGGGGGGGGGGCTGGGGGGGGGCGGGGGCTTTACAGAGCGGCCATATCTTCACGGCACCCCAAGCTGCTATTTTGAAAGAAATCCCAGCGCTGATTGTGTTAACAAGCTTCCGGACAGATTTCAGTATTTTATTACCGTATATATAAATGGTAAATGGTGCATTTATATACCGCTTTTTATCCCAAGCGCTTTACATATAAGATTGCATATGATATATGATGATGGTGGGAGTGCAGTTCGTACATAATGCCTGGGAGTTTTTCATTAACACATTGAGCCAAACGTCTAGTGACCTTGATTGATGTTGCAATAAATAAAGAATATCGTCTCCGTCGGGTGGAAACCTCGCACGTCCAAAACGGTTCCTTAACCCATTTTGGACGGGAACCCCTTTTGGTGTTTTAAGCATTGTTTTTTATTTTATTTTTTTTATTATGTTTTTTTGTGGCTTTCGCCTTTATTTTATATTTTTTATGGAGGGACAGACAGTAGGCTGACAGGAAATGGGGAGAGAGATGGGGGGAAGACATGCAGTAAAGGACGTCGGGATCGGGAGTCGAACCCGCGGCACACTGCCAGACTGGATTACCAGCCAAGGTGCCTGGACCATTGAGCCATGGCCCAGGCGTTTTAAGCATTGTTATACTTTAGCCATTGAAAAATAGCAGATCTACAAGCTCGTAGCGCGCCACCGAGTGGCGCGCTACGAGCTTGTAGGTCTGCTATTTTTGAAAAATCGTGAAAATGTGGCGCAAATCTTTGAATATACTGTATATTTTTTCAGAGCCAACGTTTTTAACTCAAATATTTTCTTCTGGGGGGGTCCCTGGAACAACATATATTCAGATGGAGGTCGGCGGCCAATTACATATAATCTTGGGGGTCCTTGACATGAAAATGTTTGAGAACGACTGACAGAAACATAGGGTTTTTCAGAAAACTGTCAGGATTTTAGAAGACATTTTGTAGAATCGTCCTCAGGTCTAAATGGGTTAATCGGGACTCAAAGCTTCACGCCACATTTCGGGGCCTGCATGCGGATGTGCTACTTTCGATGCTTTTCGTATGACGTTGTGATATATGATCGAGTATGTTAACTTATCCGATTTTGGGCGGGAACCCCTTTTGGTGTTTTAAAGCATTATATGTTATACTTTAGCTATTGAAAAATAGCAGATCTACAAGCTCATAGCGCGGCACCGAGTGCCGCGCTATGAACTTGTAGGTCTGCTATTTTTTTTAAGATCGTGAAAATGTGCCTCAAATCTTTGAATATAATATTACAGAGTACATTTTAACTCAAATCTTTGCTTCTTGGGGAGGGTCCCTGGAACAACATATTTTCAAATGGGGGGGCGGAGGCATATTACATATACTTTTTGGGGTCCTTGACGTGAAATATTGAGCACCACTGATACAGAAACATGAGTTTTTTTTCAGAAAACTGTCAGGATTTTGAAGACATTTTTTTAAATTTCGACGTCAGGCCTAAACGGGTTATAGGAAAAAGCCCCAAAAAGCGTATCAGAACATGGAGATAGGAGGGTTTCTATAAAGCTGGCTCTCTGAGGAGAAGTGTAGCATTAAAATGTACACCCGGGCCGCTGTGCGATAAAAGTAATTACTCCATGTCAGGCTCATGACTGATTGGCTTCTCATGATAGCTTCAGGAGGTTTGCCAACCACACGCGCGCTCGCACACACGCACACGTGTGCGTGCGTGCGCACGCACGCATACGCACACACGGACGCCCACACATAAACAGACACTTCCACGCCTTAACACTCTCATCTAGGACAGCTCAGCCACAGGAGGGAAATGCCACTTAAATGCCACCCAAATGCCTCAGCGGCATGGCACGCATCATGGCCTGCACGCATGTGTTGTCCTGAAGTAAGCGCATGCAGTGGTGCAAAAAGTATAATACTCAAAAGTCTGGAATTCAAAATTTACTTGAGTTACAGTACAAAGGTATTTGGTATCAAAATGTGGCCTATAGGCCTACTTAAAGCACCAAAAAGGAGAAAGTACAATGTTTCACTCAAAATTTTTAAAGTTTTCAATTATAGTATAAAAATCTTTTTTGAAAATAGTAGATCTACAAGTTCACAATGTGTCGCATCGCAAAGCATTGTGAGCTTGTAGTTCTGCTATTCTCAGGCTTACAAATAAATGAAATAATTCCCCATTCATTTTCTCCATAGACTTTTCACAAAGTATTCATTTAAAGACGTTTACGCCGCGGACAAAGCCAACTCTTGTTGTGACAAATCATGACAATAAACACAATGTTTTGGGCAGATCAAGTAATTGGTAAGAAGAGAAAATCAGACCCGTCTGAAGTGAGTACTGTACTGTACTGTACTGTACTGTACTGTACTGTACTGTACTGTACTGTACTGTACTGTACTGTACTGTACTGTACTGTACTGTACTGTACTGTACTGTAAAATCCCTCCTCCCTGGCCTGTGTGTCTGTGTCTGTGTGTTAGGCTGTGCAACAGTGACACTTGGTGGTGAACAGACGCTATAACGCTATTTTCGTGCTCGGACACAGCCAGGGACACAGGGACAGACAGACCCAGGGACACAGGGACAGACCGACCCAGGGACACAGGGACAGACAGACCCAGGGACACGGGGACAGACAGACCCAGGGACACAGGGACAGGACCGACCCAGGGACACAGGGACAGACAGACCCAGGGACACAGGGACAGACAGACCCAGGGACACGGGGACAGACAGACCCAGGGACACAGGGACAGACATACCCAGGGACACAGGGACAGACATACCCAGGGACACAGGGACAGACAGACCCAGGGACACAGGGACAGACAGACCCAGGGACACAGGGACAGACCGACCCAGGGACACAGGGGACAGACAGACCCAGGGACACAGGGACAGACAGACCCAGGGACACGGGGACAGACAGACCCAGGGACACAGGGACAGACATACCCAGGGACACAGGGACAGACAGACCCAGGGACACAGGGACAGACCGACCCAGGGACACAGGGACAGAAAGACCCCAGGACAGACAGACCCAGGGACACAGGGACAGACCGACCCAGGGACAGACCGACCCAGGGACACAGGGACAGACAGACCCAGGGACACAGGGACAGACAGACCCAGGGACACAGGGGACAGACAGACCCGGGGACACAGCCACACACATAGCTGTCTATAGGAGTGGTTGCACCACTCAAAAAGGCTGGGTGCAAACACTTTTTGTTTTGTTTTTCTTCTTACTATAATTATTTGATCGGCCCCAAAACATTGTGTTTATTGTCATGATTTGTCACAAGAGTTGCAGCCTCGTTGTTCTGAAAGGGGGCGGGACTGAAAGGGGGTGGGGCTGAAAGGGGGCGGGACTAGAAGGGGGTGGGACTAGAAGGGGGTGGGACTAGAAGGGGGGCGGGACTGTGACGCTCTATCTATAGAGTTGAAGTGGTTAATGTATGTTTTGTAATAATAATCCAAATCGTAACTATAGTAACTAAAATGTACAAAAAGTACAATATTTACCTCTGAGACGTAGAGAGAGTAAAAGTATTGGGGATTGGAAATACTCAAGTAAATACCCCAAAATGGCACTTTAGTATACAGTACTTAAGTAAATGTACTTTCCACCACTGCACACAGTGTTGTTCTGTACACACGCACACGCACATGCACGCACGCACACATGCACGCACGTATGAACAGAGC
The DNA here is from genome assembly GCF_951216825.1 of Electrona antarctica. Lineage (NCBI taxonomy): Eukaryota > Metazoa > Chordata > Actinopteri > Myctophiformes > Myctophidae > Electrona > Electrona antarctica. Next base: position 9,606,629 of record NC_136811.1, read on the forward strand.
AGGGACATATCACCGCAGGGCCCCCAGCCGGCCGGACACACACACACACACACACACACACGCACACACACGCGGTCCCCCGCCGTCACACCCCGACCGAAAATAGTGTTTGTTCGGCTTTCGGCTTGAAAATACGTCATGTTTCTTTTTGGGGTGGAGTGACACTGACACGCTTCATGCAGTGAAGTCTAAATGAAGCCGGCGCTTCAACTAGGGCAGCTCCGTCTCCACTGTCTCCAATATGCACAAAGCAGCATGTTTAATTCACATGATGCTCACACAAGCTGTCGAGGAACGAATACATCCAAGCATGCCAGTGCTCTGCTCTGCTCTGCTCTTAATTCCTCTTCTCTTCTCTTCTCTTCTCTTCTCTTCTCTTCTCTTCTCTTCTCTTCGCTACTCCAGGGGTCGTCAACTTTTTCGACATGAAGTTTCATTTTCGTGTGCCATATCAACATTAATACTTTCAACGCCATTGCCGAAGACCTTTGTCAATTGCGCTTTTATAGTGCATTAATTCGGTCGAGCTATAATGCTACTTACGTTAGCATCGGGTAGCTAGCTGTTGTTGTCACAAGACTCCGTCGCCCATCTTAGATCATCGGCACCATAAGAATCCATTCTATCCCTTTCTATCGCCTGTATCTCCTATTCCTTGTCCCAGATGGCATTTTTGGTCAAAACAACGTTTCTTTTGACTGCACAGAGCTGACGATCTGGAGCTCTCCAGTCTGGATTCACAATGTAAACAAGGCCTGCCCAGCTCCGTGTAAATTCCTAACTTATGACTACTGCTAGTGGAGCGGAAATGGCTGCTTTTCAAAATAAGAGCCCAAATTGAAAAAAATGCTGGCGTAAATTAGATCCTAATTTTTCAAAAAATGATAGCGCTGAATGGGTTAAAATTAATTATGACACTACACATATAAAAACCCTTTATTTTCTTCTTCTTTAGAAATATTTTCTTACACATCAAGATGTGATAATCATTACATCAACCTGCCAGTTATCAGTTTGAATGAATGTAGAATTATGTGCTGGATGTAATTTGTATATGTGAGGGTACTTCATTTAACAAATTAAACTTTATATTTAATTTGAAATATGCACGTATGCCAGTGTGCCAGTGACCATGCATCCTCCCCTGTGCCAATGTTGGCACCCGTGCCTGAAGCCCAAACCACATAGCCTGGCTAATAAGCCAGACTCCAATCACACTGTCGGCAATTTGTTTTTTGCCAACGGCTGATTCGGTCTGGCTTATTAGCCAGGCTACAAACCACACCCAAACGGTCGAGACTGGACGTGACGGTTTCAGCGTTCGTCCCAGCGGTGTGACGTGTCCTGCCGTTGCACGTCGACCCAAGTGATTCAACTGGTTCAAACTGGCCCAAACCACACCAATGGGTCGCCATGCAACTCTTTGCAACCGTTTGGTTGCAAGGAGTTGCATGGCTCTCCTCTCCTCTCCTCTCCTCTCCTCTCCTCTCCTCTCCTCTCCTCTCCTCTCCTCTCCTCTCCTCTCCTCTCCTCTCCTCTCCTCTCCTCTCCCCTCCCCTCCCCTCTCCTCTCCTCTCCTCTCCCCTCCCCTCCCCTCCCCTCCCCTCCCCTCCTCCCCTCTCCCCTCCCCTCCCCTCCCCTCCCCTCCCCTCCCCTCCCCTCCTCCCCTCTCCCCTCCCCTCCCCTCCCCTCCTCTCCTCTCCCCTCCCCTCCCCTCCCCTCCTCTCCTCTCCCCTCCCCTCCCCTCCCATCCCCTCCTCCCCTCCCCTCCCCTCCCCTCTCCCCTCCCCTCCCCTCCCCTCCCCTCCCCTCCCCTCCTCTCCTCTCCCCTCCCCTCCCATCCCCTCCCCTCCCCTCCCCTCCTCTCCCCTCCTCTCCCCTCCCCTCCTCCCCTCCCCTCCTCTCCTCTCCCCTCCCCTCCCCTCCTCCCCTCTCCTCTCCTCTCCTCTCCCCTCCCCTCCTCTCCCCTCCCCTCCCCTCCTCCCCTCCCCTCCCGTCCCCTCCCCTCCCCTCTCCTCTCCTCCATTAACACATGAACAACAATGACATTTTACTCACGTAGGACGTATTCTGGACCGTCGTGGTCAAAGTCGGCGTCCTCTGGGAAGTGGTTGATCTGAGTACACACGCCTCTCTTCACCCCTGAGAAGCACACGCGCCACACACACACACACATGAGAGTCAGCGTTTACTGCACACATTTCCCGCTTAAACCATAGAGTATATAAAAGGATAGAGACTGAACTGGCGCGAAGCTCCGCCCCCCCAGCTATTCATGTCAGTGGAAGTTGCTCAGTGGCGTTTTGAAGCACCCGGAAGACTGCCGGAAGTACCGTCTCAGAACGTCTACTTCCGCATTTGACCACCAAATTTTGGTGGTCAAATGCGGAAGTGCAACCGAGCGCTCAACGTTAAAGCCCAGCTGCACGGGGTTTCCCGGTCATGAATCCACGGGTCCGCCTGTAGTCCCTCCTCCTACCACTAGGGAGGAGAGCTTCAACGTTGAATAGCCTCACTGGCCCCTTGGCTTAAACCCCATATGGTTCAGTGGAGTCTCTCAGGGCACTGCACTAGGGTATTTTCAGTTTTATGTTATAGCTTTCCCCACAATACGGATGCTGGCGTTTACAATTTACAATTTAGGCATTTAGCAGGCGCTCTTAATCCAGAGCGACTCACAGTAAGCAAGAACAAAAAAACATGGTATTACATCAAATACATAGACAATAATCATCAACGTAAGCTAAGAACCTAACAACCGTCTAACAGTAGAATATCTGTACAATGAAACTACTCTATGAGTATACACTATAGAGTGCTATGTCATAAACATACATAAAATGCTATGTAAATTACATAAGTTTAGCCTCTGCATTCGCCTGCAAGGTCGTCAAGACTGGTGCAATTGCTACGGCAAGTGCTCAAGGTTCAAGGTTCAAGGTCTTTATTAATGTCCCAGAAGGGCAATTAGGTTTACAGCAAAAGTAGTGGTTTAAAACATACAAACAATACAAACAATACAGGACAACAACAGACATGAGACACCATAGCATAAACAGAGGTCTGGGCGCATCTAGTGCAGGTATAGAGTCAAAGATAAAAAATAAGAAAGGCTACATTCAGAAAAGTGCTAGGGCTAAGAAGGTGCTAAGAAGGAGTCTGAAGAGGTGGGTTTTCAGACTACGGCGAAAGATTGGGAGTGAGTATGCAGGTTAAAGTGGTTAAAGCTGAAATAAAAACAAAAAAGGGTAATTTTATCATATTTATTTTATGTTTTATCCTTTTCTTATGTTTTTCTTATACCCTTTGTAACCATTCCCAATTCGACCAATAATGGTTCTGCTTAAAACCAGTGTTGATGGCCTGGGCCATGGCTCAGTGGTCCAGGCACCTTGGCTGGTAATCCAGTCTGGCAGTGTGCCGCGGGTTCGACGGCCTTTACTGCATGTCACCCCCCCATCTCTCTCCCCATTTCCTGTCAGCCTACTGTCTGTCCCTCCATTAAAAATAAAATAAAGGCGAAAGCCACAAAAAAAAAACATTAAAAAAAAATAAAATAAAAAAAGTGTTGATTTCGTCAACTAAAACTAAGACGAAAAATGTTCGTCGACTACATTTCTCCACTGACAAAAACTATTGGAAACTAAGTGAAAACTGAGCTATGACGACTAAAACTAAGACTAAATATATTGACAATTTCGTCAACAAATAATAACTAGACTAAAATGTTAGGAAGGGACTAGTGGAGAAGAGATCCAGTATAAGTCATTTTACACTTGCTTGCATGCTGAAAATAGCCGATCCACAAGCTCACAACGCGTCGCGCTTGCGACACGTTGTGAGCTTGTTGATCGGCTATTTTCAGCAAGTGTAAAATCAGTCATTATGACCACATCAAGGCCCGCCAAAATACATTTCAGTCGACTAAATCAACCGTAGATTTAGTCGACTAAAATCTTATGATTTTTAGTCGACTAAAACTCGACCAACACTAAAACATTCCAGGTGACTGAAATGTGACTAAAACTAAATGAAGGTTCATTTCAAAAGACTATGACTATAAACTAAAATAGAAATGTGCTGCCAAAAACAACACTGCTTAACCCATTTAGACATGAGAAAAGATTCCTGACAGTTTGCTGAAAAACGCATGTTTCTATATCAGTGGTGCTCAAACATTTTCATGTCAAGGACCCCCAAGATTATATGCAATAGGCCGCCGACCCCCATCTGAAAATATGTTGTTCCAGGGACAACATAGATTTGAGTTAAAAACTACATTTTCATGATTTAAAAAAAAATAGCAGATCTAGAAGCTCATAGCGCAGCACTCGGTGCCGCGCTACGAGCTTGTAGATCTGCTATTTTTCAATAACCAAAGTTATCTGGTCATTCCCCGGGCGTGCGCATATATAGCGTGATGAGAGGATGACACACGCCAAACAGAGAAAATCAATTCGTAAACCAGAACAGAGATATATCTGATTGCATATTTTTGTACGGTGATAATGTGTCCGCAGTAAAAAATCAACAGGCCTAATTTCATTCCGAGGGTGTACATACAATGGAAACAAATGGACCCCGTTTGTATATTTTCACTGCGTATTGTCTCGCACTATATTGAGTATAATGATGACGGTCAGAGTGACCTTGTGGCTGCTGTGCCATGAGCATAATATATAGGATCATTATGTCACTGTTATGCCTGTGGATTCATATTCATATTATCCATACATAAGTGTCAATATGTTCTACAGTACCACTGTCTGGCACTGAGGCCGGCCGGGGGGTTACATTTGGAAAAAAAATTATAATACCAAAAAGTGACTATATCAGCGGTTCCCAAACTTTTTAACCCATTTAGACCTGAGATCGATTCTACAAATGCCTTCTAAATCCTGACAGTTTTCTGAAAAACCCATGTTTCCATGTCATTCGTTCTCAAACATTTTCACATCAAGGACCCCCAAAAATATATGTTTTTGGCTGCCGACCCCCATCTGAAAATATGTTGTTCCAGGGACCTCCCAGAAGCAAAGATTTGAGTTAAAAAACGTTCGCTCTGAAAGAGTATATTCAAACATTTGGGCCACATTTTCACGATTTTTCAAAAATAGCAGACCTACAAGTTCATAGCGCGGCACTCGGTGCCGCGCTATGAGCTTGTAGATCTGCTATTTTTCAACAGCTAAAGTACAACATAATGCTTAAAACACCAAATGGGGTTCCCGCCCAAAATGGCTTAACCTGTGACCCCAAAAGAGAAATGAGACAATGATCTATACCGCGTGGTGGTGAGCTGGTAGATCGGCTGCTATAGAACTTCTTAAACATAATTCGTTTTCTAATTTATGGAATTTCTTAGATTGTGTAATAGCTGCCTGGCTCGAGAGACAAGCAAATGCATAATGTATAGGCTACACACGCGCGCACACACGCGCGCGCACACACACACACACACACACACACACACACACACACACACACACACACACACACACACACACACACACACACACACACACACACACACACACACACGCACGGGCACCACGTACACACGGCGCGCGCACGCCCTCCTGATAACCAGATGGTCCTCCTCCGTGCCCTCTGCGGCGGACATTGTTTTCTTGCATCTCATCTGCATCTCAATCGAGTAAATAACGCAGTAAAAGTGGTGTTGTCAATTTGAAGAGGACACCGTGAGCTTTCCAAAGACACCACCGCCATGTGTGGAGGCGGGACCGACCGTACGCCGACGACACCTTCCAGGTTCTTCTAAAAGAACAACTAAAATGACTGACCTCAAGAGGTCAGCTTTTTAAAACTTCCACAACGGAGCGCTGAAGTCGGATGTCGCTGCCGCTATAGAGGGCACGTTCTTTGTTGCAACTGTATATGGTCACATTTACGATGAAAACCTGCATTTCCGTGTGTCAAACGTCACACCTCCATATATGGTCACGCCTCGTCGTGACATCACGCCTATAGTGACATCACGCCTCCATATATGGTCACGCCTCGTGACATCACGCCTAGTGACATCACGCCTCCATATATGGTCACGCCTCGTCGTGACATCACACCTATAGTGACATCACACCTCCATATATGGTCACGCCTCGTCGTGACATCACGCCTATAGTGACATCACACCTCCATATATGGTCACGCCTCGTCGTGACATCACACCTATAGTGACATCACGCCTCCATATATGGTCACGCCTCGTCGTGACATCACGCCTATAGTGACATCACACCTCCATATATGGTCACGCCTCGTGACATAATGCCTCCATCTCCATATATGGAGCTGACCTGACATTCCACATGTTGGATCCCTCCCCACCCGTCCTTATCCTCTTCGATGTCTCCCTTTTGACTGATACCTGTCCATTTAAACTCTAGACGGGCCTGCCCCAAAGTTATTAGTGCAGCCGCGCCCGGCAGCCGGCGAAAACTAGAGTTCTCAACAGGCCCAAAAATTAACGGTTTTACTGCTTGTGACGGAACACTCCGCCATAAGGGACTGTATTTACCTTCCGCTCCTGGCGGATTGATCCGTCTGATAAGCTTTATTATTGATATCAAACCGGATCGCTGATTTCTATTTTTTCATTATTATTTTGGCTTGGCCTTTCCTTCTTTAGCGATCCTAGACCGGGTTGCGCAACCACGCTGCCGTCCGCATCCCATTATACAGGCTGACTAAAAAGCTGAATAACTCCTAATCTGCAGAGCTCTCCGTGGTTTGGATAAAACGTGCAATGTTCGGAGGTCTTTGCTGATAATCCGGTGGTCTAGATGGAAACATTGGCGCTTTCTAGACTCTCTAGAGCAAGGATGGCTATAGTTTAGCTCGCTAGCATTGATGCTATATATTAGCATAAAAAGATGGACGCCCACAACATCCGTTCTGTCCTGTGTGTTCACCCTCTAAATCGCCCCCGCAGCCCTCGGCAGTCTGAGGTTGGATTTGCGTCCAGCAGGTGGCAGCAGATGGGTTAAGGCCTGGCCCTACCTGGGCCCTCATCAAACCCTGTACACTCAAGACACTGCCCCCGCTGCCACCCTTAGACCTCCATATATGGAGCTGACCTGTTCTGACATTCCATATGTTGATCTGGCCTCATCAAACCCTGCAATCAAGACACGCTCCATAGGCTATATGGCCAGACCTCATCAAACCCTGTACACTCAAGACACTGCCCCCGCTGCCACCCTTAGATCTCCATATATGGAGCTGACCTGTTCTGACATTCCTTATGTTGATCTGACCTCATCAAACCCTGTACACTCAAGACACGCTCCATTTATGGCCAGTACAGAATTCGGGATCAAGGCATACACAGTGCTGCCTTGATCCCGCCTCTAGCTGCCGCTGATTGGCCAGGCTGTTTTGTGGCCGGGCATCAAGTCTGCCTGAGAGTTCCCAGATGGGAGCAGGAGGGGGGAACCCAGTGTACTCTCTGCTGCCCCATCTGGCGGAGTCAGGTTAGATCTGACCCCCCCCATGCCAAAGCGCCAGCGCTCGCCCAGCAGTCTGCCGTCACCCAGGCGGATGCGTGCACGCACCCTCGCCCTCAGGGCGCCTTACTGGTTGTATAGAGGGTGCGCATGACGACATCATCATCATACCCGGAAGTTATGCAGGAACGCCTATACTGAGTGGCAAAAAAACCTACTCTCTGGCCTTGACAGCCCATACAACCAAACAGAAAAGGCATCTAATTTGCATTAAACTACGTTAAACAACGTTAAACTCACGTTGGCACTCGATTCGCACTCACTTGCGTATGCGTGCACATATACTGTATACCCTCTATTGTAATTCCCACAGGGGGAATCTTAGATCGCCTCATATAAGAACTGTGTTCCAAAAATGAACAAATTATCCAGGCTTTTCTGTCAGGCGGGTTTATGATGATCGTTTATGATGTTCATTCATATTTGATACAGCCCGTTACTGGAGAAAGTTAAATTAATTCACTTTAAAAAAAAACTTTTGGTAATTTTATTGTCTACTGCAGGCTTATGTGAACACCCCGGACAGTTTTTTAAGTTGCTTGCTTCAGTACTTTCGATATTTGATATTCATTTTATCATACACGTCCCCTTCCTATGCAAACCCATTTTAACTTCAAACTCCTGCAGTTAGATTCATCAAACACACCCGTCCATTCTTCTTTTGACTGACATTGTCCTTCTAATCTAATACGTGAGGAGGCCCTGTTTTTTCATTTACAATTTTCATTTCCTATTTAATACTTCTTTTTTTTTATAAATGAAAACTGTAAATGAAATAACACGTATTAGAAGGACAATATCAGTCACCAGAAACAATGGTCTGGTGTTTTCGATGAATCTATCATGGTTAAAAGGGAGTTTAGAAATTACTAATTGGGTTTACTTTGTATAGGAAGGGGGCGGGGCAGCTCAAATTAATATAAAATATCTAAATACTGAATTAAGCAACTTAATTAAAAACTGTCTGGCGTGTTCACACATAAGCCCGAGTAGATGATAAAATGACATGATTAAAAAGTGCACTTCCGGGTCTGAAATCAATGTCCCTACTAAAATGTGCCGCGCTCCGTCAAGACAACAAGCGACGTGTGTCACACACTACAAACACCCGATCGCAACCAAACATAATACGACTTGTCTTTTTGTATATATACTGGATCTCTTCTCCAGTAGTCCCTCCCTAACATTTTCCCTTGTCTAGTTTTTATTTGTCGAGGAAATTGTCAATATATTTTAGTCATCAAAGGTTATTGTTTTTATTCAGTTTCGTCAGTGAAAAAAGGTAGTCAACGAACATTTTTCGTTAGTCAATTAACAATTAACAGCCACACCCCCAATCCTCCCACCACTGCCCCAATTTGGTGCTCCAGGTCAGGGTCACATGGCTCTGCGAAGCAACCCCCCCCCCCCCCCCAGCCCCCTCCCCCTGTATTTTCACTTTGCTTGTCAAATTGAACAGTTGAAAAGTACATTTAGGTACTTGTCAGTTGTAGTGGACCTCAAGATCAACGTACAAGATTTGTTAAATAAAAAGATGTTTATTTATCTTCGGAAATATCAATTGCGAGAGCTAATGGAGCAAAATGGCAGTCTATTGAGGCACTTACAGATGCTATAGAAAAGGTCAAAGCACAACTATATTGTCATATATAGATATATATATTTTTACTTTCAATTTTATTGTTAAGTCTACCAGCCATGCAGATTATACTGTATGTTGTGAGATGTCGAACTAACTGATGAAATGTCCTTCTTGTTGCAACGATAATTGGAACCTTGGGGAGGGTGGGGTGACCGGGGGAGTTGTAAATTGAAAAATGTTTAATAAAAACTATGTTTAATAAAAAAATGTTTAATACAAAATGTTAAATAAAAACTAACTGATGAAATGTCCTTCTTGTTGCAACGATAATTGGAACCTGGAGGAGGGTGGGGTGATCGGGGGAGTTGTAAATTGAAAAATGTTTAATAAAAACTCACAAGAAAACCCTCAACTGGAGTATGCAAATTCTGCTTGGTTCTCACTTCTCAGGAGGATATGCATGCAAGCACATACAAACCCAATGTACGCACGCATTGCACGCACACACACACACACACAGATAACTACCCGCCCTGCCCCGTGGGGTCTTGTATCTGTATTGCAGACAGACAGATGGACTGACAGACGGACGGACGGACGGATGGATGGATGGACGGATGGATTGTGAGACAGATGAAGTGACAGACAGAGGGACAGATGGACATGATGTCTCGTTAGGTTTCCACTGGCTCTGTGGAGAAAGAGATGCACGTATAAGGCAAGGTCAGCACTGTGGAATGGACACATTCACCATTATGCAGTGGTTCTCATACTTTCTCATGACAAAGACCCCCAAAAATGCTTTTACCGTACTTGTTATAACGTATCTGCTATTTTTGAATAGTCAGCGTATAACATAATTATGGTTAAAGTGGTTAATATGCAGTGGTGGAAAGTAACTAAGTACATGTACTCAAGTACTGTAGGCCTACTGCAATATTATGTAAAAAAAACAAAACATATTCAGACAGCCAGCAATGGGTAAAACGCTCCCAAAAGAAATGTAGTCTCTGCGACACATCTAGGGGCCACAATCTGTATTTAAAAAAAAATCCTAGAAGCTTTGTCATTGGTCGATTTGCCTTCCTGATTGGTTAGTAATTTCGACCTGTTTTTTTTTTGGTTTTTTTCCAAGCAATGACAAAGCTTCTAGGAACATCTTTGAATGCAGATTGTGGCCCCTAGATGTGTCACAGAGACTAATTTTTTTGGGGGGGGCAGTTTACTCATTGCTGGCTGTCTGAATACCAAAAAAACAAAACAAAACAAAAAACGATAATTCAAATTCTGACATATTATTGCTTATAGCACTGCAGCTTTAAGTACAATTTTGAGGTATTTGTACTTTCCTTGAGGGGATCGAACCCTGACCTCCCAGTCTCAGGGCGAACACTCTATCCACAAGGCCACTGAGGCCACACACAATGCATAGAAATATCAATGCATTATTATTTTTTAAGATATATTTTTGGGCTTTTTCTGCCTTTATTGGATAGTAAGTGTACAGTATGTACAGTATGGTGACAGGAAATGAGGATATATGGGGGGGGGGGGGGGGGGGGGTGACACGCGGCAACGGTTGTCGGGATCGGGAGTCGAACCTGCGACACTCCGTCAGGCTGGCTTAGCAGCCTTAGGTGCCCGGACCGCCACACTAGCCGCCCGGGCCTCGATGCATATTGTTCGTACAATCCTTGTTGTCAAATTGATGGATTAGCTCTTGGAGCTAATCTATTTTAGATTTTAATCATTATTTTATACTTTGGCTATTGGAAAATAGCAGATGTAAAAGGGCACGGGAAGTGAGGTGGCTGGAATAAAATAGTTGTTGAAAAAGGTGTTTGTTTGTTCTAGTCCGGTAGCCGACAGGCTTCTTTTGTTTAAAGTGGGACATTTGGTATATAGTCTTTTTTATATTTTAGGCCAATAAAAAAGACTATATACCAAATTTCCCACCCGTCCACCCCATCTGCTGGACTATTTTGAGTAATATGGGTGTCTGTTGCCATAGGTCGTAGGAACCATTTGTAACAGGCACTGCGTGACATGCAGGAACCTGTTAATGGTTGCACCTCTGTTTTTGGATTTGAGCTGGAGAGGAGTGCGTTGCAAACTCATTTCATAAACTATTGCCCGGCTGGATACTGTACATTTCATGGGGAATTGGGATTGCACTTTCTCCCAAATATAGGTAAGACATACATTATTGTTTATTGCTGCTGCTGCTTCTGCCGCCGTGCAGAAACGAGGTGTTCAAATGTGTGCAATGTCGTGTGTTTTTGACCGACTGGCCTCTGTGATTTGCATAATACACAGGTTCTTTAATTTCCAATACAGACTGTTGGTGAAATAGTCGCTCAGTGGCCTTGTGGTTAGAGCGTTCGCTCTGAGACTGGGAGGTCGGGGGTTCGATCCCCGGCCGGGTCATACCGAAGAGTTCTATAAATGGGACCCAATGCCTCCCTGCTTGGCACTCAGCAATGCATCAAGGGTTGGATTGGGGGGTAAGTCGTCCCTGTGCATATTAGTGTCATGTCTAGGGGGTGTACTTGTACATCAAGCTGCCTCATGCTACAGAAACAGGAGATAGGCCCCTATGGCTCTGGCTAGGCTTACTTTGGTGTGTGTGTGTGTGTGTGTGTGTGTGTGTGTGTGTGTGTGTGTGAGAGAGAGTGAGAGAGTCCTATGTACTGAAAAGTCTTGAAAATAATGTTTATAGCAAACATAAACATAACAATTATGGAGATACAATGTTCAAGGTCCTTTTTTGTCGAGGGAAGAAAACTTGACATGTGAAACCACACCATGGGACGTGTGGACGGGGACTATAATCTTCTCTGTAACTCTGTGCAGGTGTGTGTGTGTGGGCGTGCGTATGCGTGTGTGCGAGCGTGCGTGCGTGCGTGCGTGCGTGCGTGCGTGCGCGTTTGTGCGTGTGGGATGTAGGTGTGTTTGGCTGATAGAATGAGTGGACGATGTGAGTGTGTCGGTTGTTCCTCCAGGGATCCGATTGGTTCCAGCTTTCCAGCGGAGGCTTTAAAAGGGGCCGGCTTACCCCAGAATCAGATCTCCAGTGGGCTTTAGCTCTCTCTGTCCCTGCTCAGCCAATCAGATCTCCAGTGGCTATAGCTCTCTCTGTCCCTGCTCAGCCAATCAGAT
>NC_136811.1:9623898-9635656 GCF_951216825.1 Electrona antarctica
AGTGACCACGCAGGGACCTTCTGTTATACTTTAGCTATTGAAAAATAGCAGATCTACAAGCTCGTAGCGCGCCACTCGGTGGCGCGCTACGAGCTTGTAGGCCTGCAATTTTTGAAAAATCGTAAAAATGCGGCACAAATCTTTGGATATATATTCTTTCAGAGCGAACGTTTTTTTTTTTTTTTTTTTTTACGTCAGGCCTAAATGGGTTATTTTGACCGGGGGCGGAGAGAGAGCGGAGCTATAGGGGGGCTACGCTTTAGCATACTGGGATTCAGTGCATGATGGAGGAAGTGCTCACAGTTTTTCTTTTTAGGGCCGATATAGCCCCTCCTATATTCAGCTATTAGTGTAGATGTTCGTCTTACACAAACGTTACATTCCCATTGACAATGAATGGGGAATTTACGCCGCATATGTGGGCGAGCAAATCGTCTATTTTCGTCCAAAGATTAAGTTCCCATTGGACAATTTTACGTCATATGTGTCTGAGCAAATAGACGTTACTTCATGATGATGTACGATGACAAGAGCGCCCCTCACTTCACAGGGGTGTGATTTTTTACTTGCGTAGTATACCAGAAATGTTTGTTATGAAAAATTTACTCGACAATGCACATCAAAAGTACTAATGTTGCAGAAAGTCCCGTTTCACCAGTTTTCAAATGTATAAAAAGTAAGTGGTGAAGCTCCGTGTGGGGGTCCCCGGAACTTCCAGACCCACATGAACGCGCCCAGGGTGCCGTGCCGGTTCCGGCGAGCCGCCCCGCATCCGAAACGGTTGAGAAATGACAGAGTTACCGTGTGGGGAATAAACCAAACGTGCTCGGACAGACCCAGCCAGGGACCCAGCCAGAGACCCATGCAGGGACAGACACACATAGCTCCTTAATAAAGTGATTGAACCACTTAAAAAAACTTTTGAAAATAGCAGATCTACAACTCACAATGTGTTGCTTTTGCGACGTGTCGTGAGCTTGTAGAGCTGCTATTTTCAAATTGTCAAAGTGGTTTTGTAATAATGATAATAATCAAAATCTACAAAGTCATAGTAACTCAAGTTTTCAAATAACTATAGTGGAGTAAAAGTACAATATTTGCCTCTGAGTTTATTGCAAATTGGACATAAGTAAAGTAGAAAAATACCTCAACATTGTATTGTACAGTAAGTAGTAAGTACAGTACATTTCCACCACTGGTGTGACTCAATCAAAGACAGTGATGACCGGTTTATTTTGACCAGTCCGTGGGCCGACCAGGCGCTTCAGCATACTGGGATAAGAATACATTTTTACAGCCGAGACAGTTTTCCTTGTCACTACGTGACCGTCAACCAAACCGCACTTGGGAATCAATTAAACACAGCGCAGAACAACTGTGCTAATCATGGGGTTTTACGTAACCACTATTAACGGCCCTTACTAAAGCACACAAGCGCTAGTGTCCCTTTGTTTCCGAGCCTTGTCTATAGCCCTGTTTGAAACCTTCGAGATGAGGCTCTGCAGCGTCGAGCTCCCCGGTGGAGGTCGCGACTGGCGCATAAAGGTCCCAATCATTACCTTTCCCCCTTCACATTAGCGCTGCTGCACGATTCTTGCTCAAATGTGAAAATGTATTGTCTTTAGTCTGTAGTTGCTGTGTTCAGCATTATCTTATACTTTAGCTATTGAAAAATAGCAGATCTACAAGCTCGTAGCGCGGCACTCACCCTGGAACAACATATTTGGGGATTGAGGGTATGCGCATGCATAAAGTGAATGGCAGATCGAGTGGCAGATCGAGTGGCAAAGTGAATTTAATGTTGTTTTACAGTCATTTAATCAAATAGGACTTTTCTGTTTGGATGTATGGGCTGTCAAGGCTTTTTGACACTCAGTGGGCGTTCCCGCATAACTTCCGGGTGACATGACACATAGGATTGCCATTTAGAAGACATTTGTAGAATCTGGTCTCAGGTCTAAATGGGACAGACAACATCAAGTGCTTGACTTAACCCATTTTGAGCGGGAACCCCTTTTGGTGTTACATACATTATGTTATAATTTAGCTATTGAAAAATAGCAGATCTACAAGCTCATAGCGTGCCACCGAGTGGCGCGCTACGAGCTTGTAGGTCTGATATTTTTGAAAAATCGTGAAAATATTTATTTCAGAAAACTGGAGGATTTAGAATATTTTTTTTTAATTTTGAGGTCAGGCCTGAATGACTTAAACCGCTCTTAAAGTCTCTCTATTGTAGCAAAAACGTAAGATTAACTAAAATGAATTGGACAGCTAGTGCTGAACGATTCTTCACACTATGAGATTGCATATAGTTGTCTGAATCTAGATCACAATCTTTTTTCGATTAATTGTGCGGCACAACTCCACGTCGCATCCAAAAAGTAAATGTAGTTCAGTCAGATATAACTCACGAATAGAACCAACATTTTATTATAGAATGTGATAACAAGTGTGGCTATATTTTATCTTGGCGTTCAGGCTCTGCCATGGGGAACAGAACTAACAGCAGAGCCCACTTGGTTGTGCAGCGCATAACAGCAAACCAGGAACGCATAAACAGAATGAACACAGACTTAGGTGAGCTTGAATACCCTGCTGCATCCCAATTGGTCAGCTGATTGATTGCCACGTCAGCTCTAAAAACTTCTGGGCGGGAACCCCTTTTGGTGTTTTCAAGCATTATGTTATACTTTAGCTGTTGGAAAATAGCAGATCTACAAGCTCATAGCGCGGCACCGAGTGCCGCGCTACGAGCTTGTAGGTCTGCTATTTTTGAGAAACTGTGAAAATGTGGCACAAATCTTTGAATATACTGTATATTCTTTCACAGTGAACGTTTTTAACTCAAATCTTTGCTTCCGGGGGGTGTCCCTGGAACAACATATGTTCAGATGGGGGGTCCACGGCCAAATACAGATAATTCTGGGGGTCCTTGACATGAAATAGTTTGAGAACGACTGACATAGAAACAGCGGTTTTTCAGAAAACTGTCGGGATTTAGAAGACATTTGTAGAATCGTCCTCAGGTCGAAATGGGTTAAAACTAACTAGCAGTGAACAGCGGAAACAGACAATTTAGTTTTAGTCACATTTTAGTCACCTGGAATGTTTTAGTGTTTAGTCTAGTTTTAGTCGACTAAATATCACAAGACTTTTGTCGACTAAATCTACAGTTGATTTAGTCGACTAAAATGTATTTTGGCGGGCCTTGATGCCGTCGTAATGACTGATTTTACACTGATCTACAAGCTCACAACGCGTCGCACTATTTTCAGCATGCAACCAAGTGTAAAATGACTTATACTGGATCTCTTGTCCACTAGTCCCTTCCTAACATTTAGTCTAGTTTGCATTTGTTGACAAAATCGGCAGTATATTCACTCTTAGTTTTAGTCACCGTAGCTTAGTTTTTATTTAGTTTCCATTTAGTTTTCAGTGAAAAAAGGTAGTCGACGAACATTTTTCGTCTTAGTTTTAGTCGACAAAAACAACACTGCACTGCAGGCAGCTATAGTCTAGTTTATCATCCATCCATCCATCCATCCATCCATCCATCCATCCATCCATCCATCCACCCACCCATCCATCCATCCATCCATCCATCCATCCATCAATCCATCCATCCATCCATCCACATCCATCCATCCATCCATCCATCCATCCATCCATCCATCCACCCATCCATCCATCCATCCATCCATCCATCCATCCATCCATCCATCCATCCATCCCTCCATCCATCCCTCCCTCCCTCCCTCCATCCATCCCTCCATCCATCCATCCATCCATCCATCCATCCATCCATCCACCCATCCATCCATCCATCCATCCATCCATCCATCCATCCATCCATCCATCCATCCATCCTGCACTGCATGCACTTCACACTCTGTTATCCAGGCTATTGACTTTTTTACGTGTGGACGTACGGAGAGGACCGCAGCGCCTGACATCTGCCTGCTCTTTACACATTTTGGCAGACAACATAACGGGGGTCAGGATCGCCGGCTGGGCTGTCAGCTCGCTACCGACCTCGCTATATACTACACTCGCACGACGACCGCCTCCGCACGCAGGCACGGGTTTCTATTACGATACTATACTGTACTTTGTCAACATTTTAGGACAGTGACTTCATGAATGAAGCCATTTTAAATGAATACAGACCTTTTTAAAATGTGAGCCTAAAGTAAAAGAAAAATCCTTCATTAACGGTTAAAAGCACAGGAAAAGTACAGTTCAATACCAGGTCTGCTAAGACGATTGTAAGATAACTCATGGGCCTTATTAGTTAGCCAGGTTTGAGTTAATTGGGTTTATACCAATTAGGATATGGTTTGTCCCACCTGTTTAAAGCCATTTTGGGCGGGAACCCCTTTTGGTGTTTTAACTCAGCATTATGTTATGCTTTAGCTATTGAAAAATAGCAGATCTACAAGCTCATAGCGCGCCACCGAGTGGCGCGCTACGAGCTTGTAGGTCTGCTATTTTTGAAATATTGTGAAAATGAGGCACAAATCTTTGAATATATATTCTTTCAGAGCGAACGTTTTTTTAATTTTGACCTCAGGCCTAAATGGGTTAAAGCCCAGGCATGCTGCAGGTGCGGAGGGTTCAGTATCAGTTTGACTTAATTGAGGCTAGTCTGAGACAACAGCAGCTACAGCTGCCATAGCGTTTGTGAAATGTTTAGCCTGTAACCAGTATGTTAAGTGTAGCGTTACATGTTCATTTGGTTTTCTTATTTTTGGAACGTTGTTTTTGACCAGTATTATTTATGTGTTGTATTGTCGCATGCAGGCTTGCACTGTTGTTTGTGAATCGTTTGGAGAGGTAAATATTTAGAGAGAGTACAAAAAAAATACCCAAACCTGTCTACTTTTTGTAGCCTTGTGCCGTCAGCCAGCCTTTCCACACGGTCCTTCATACTCAATTCATCGAAACATTAACTAAATTTGATTGAGGGACTGCCATTGGATTTTTTTTAATTTTCGTTTTTTCATGTTTTATGAAAGCAGTGAATCATAGCTTCAAATTGACATATTGTTTGTTCAGTTTGACCCACCAGTTTTGGAGATATGGCTTATAGAGTAATGTCTTGCAGAAAACAGCGAGTTGGGAAAACAGGCTTGAAAGGTTCACTTCTGTGGACTCTAACATTACACCTAGCTACATGTTTAAGCATTTATTTCATATTTACATGTCGATTTCAGCTCTGGCACTTATTTCAGACATGCTCTAGTATGTGAAGAGTCTTAACTAATTTTGAAGAAAAAAAAAAAGTTTTTCTCCTCTGGTGAAAAGCTGGAGTTTGCGCAATGGCAGGCTCTCAATCAAATCTGGTCACATTTAATGACATACAAATATCAGTTTACCAGGAGTGAGGAGCTGATCAGCTATTTTTCTGTATAAATCCTAAATTCTAAATCCTCTAAAAGTCTAACCCTAATGTTATTAATACTAGGGCCTTACCCGTTCTAATATATGAACAGGAAATGATGTACAGTATGTGGGTAATGCGGTATAATAGATCACACTGATTGGGAGGGAATTGTTAACGGATGATCTTGGGAAGTTGGGTTGAACTTGGGCAGAAAATTAATCATGATCGAGCGGGGGCGGGCCTTGGTGTGCGTGCTGTTGGCCTGTTGCGTGTGTGTGTCCCCCCCAACCCCCCCCCCCCCACTGTAGTGCGTGTGCATGTGCATTGTTACCGGGGCGGACCGGGTTTTTTTTCCAAATCACCCTTCATGCTTTAACCCATTTTGGGCGGGAACCCCTTTTGGTGTTTTAAGCATTATGTTATGCTTTAGCTATTGAAAAATAGCAGATCTACAAGCTCATAGAACGGCACCGAGTGCCGCGCTACGAGCTTGTAGGTCTGCTATTTTTGAAAAATCGTGAAAATGTGCCCCAAATCTTTGAATATATATTCTTTCAGAGCGAACGTTTTTAACTCAAATCTTTGCTTCTGGGGGGTTCCTGGAACAACATATTTTCAGATGGAGGTCGGCGGCCAATTACATATCATTTTTAGGATCGTTGACATGAAATATTGAGCACCTCTGACATAGAAACATAGGTATTTCAGAAAACTGTCAGGCCTAAATGGAAATCGACGTCTGGCCTAAATGGGTTAAAATAGTGGAAGCAAATGGTGGTGGTTGCAAGCAGTGCACATCGAGTCTGGAGGACAGGGCTGGGGAGGACAAGGTTCATTTGAGGCTGTCCATGCGCCATGGAGACGGGCCCCAAAAGCGAGCAGCAGTCTTGCTCTGTGCTAAGGAAGGTCTTAAGAAGACAGGCGACACTTTGCGACAGCTGACAGCTTTTCTTAAATTTAGAATATCTAAATGTATCTTTAAGAAATCCTTTTAACCGTGCAACTATTTCTCTTGTCAGGACCAGAAGAAATGGCGCCCACGCTGCACGCTCTCAAATTCTACTAGACTCATGGGGACACACATGGTCCTCACAAGTAAGGTAACACACACACACGCACACACACACGCACACAGTCACATGTACACGCACACACGCACTTGTGCGTGCGTGCCCCGACCAACACACAAAAAGAAAAAACTCTTGAAAAGACAACAAGCATCCATTCTCTCCTACTTAACACCTGCCACAAAGTGTTGTAGCTCTCAGACGGCTCACTGCGGTGCGGCGCAGTGTGGCTCCACACATAGAGCTTCCGTCCGACTCTTTCACTTCGTCCTCTCATTCTCAACCTCCACGGCTTCACTTCAGGGCTAGAAAGCCTTTTTCTTTCTGCATTGATTTTTTTTTATTTCAGTTTTAGTCATAGTCTCTTGAATAGCTTTCATTTTTAGTCTTAGTCACATTTTAGTCAATTGGAATGTTTTAATGTTAGTCTAGTTTTAGTCGACTAAATGTCATAAGATTTTAGTCGACTAAATCTACAGGTGATTTAGTCGACTGAAATGTGTTTCAGTGGGCCTTGATGCCATCGTAATGGCTGATTTTATTATTGCTGAAAATAGCAGATCTACAAGCTCACGCTATTTTCAGCATTCAACCAAGTGTAAAATGACTTGTCTTTTACTTATACTGGATCTCTTGTCCACTAGTCCCTTCCTAAAATTTTACTCTAGTTTTAATCTGTTGACGAAATTGTCAATATATTTAGTCTTAGTTTTAGTCATCATAGCTTAGTTTTCATTTAGTTCCCATGTAGTCGACAGTGAAAAATGGTAGTCGACGAACATTTATCATCTTGGTTTTAGTCGACGAAAACAACATTGGTTCGTCGACTACCTTTTTTACAAGTAGGCTACAAGTGCATAAATCAGGCATTACGATGGCATCAAGGCCCGCCAAAATACTTTTTTGTTGACAAAATCAACTGTAGATTTAGCTGAATAAAATCTAATGATATTTAGTCGATTTAAAACTAGACTAAAACTAAAACCTTTCAGGTGACTAAAATATGCCTAAAACTTTATTAAAAAAAACAACGACTAAAACAAAATCAACACCACTTCCCCTCCCCCTCTTTTGTCCTCTCGCTCGACCTGCACGGGTTGAGTTCAAGTTCAACGTTGAGTTCAATTTCTATTCGTCCCTAAGACGGCCTCAATGCCGCGAGGTATGAAATATGATCCATGGCAAAAATGTGCATAAAAACACGAAAATAATAACCATCGATTAAAACCCTGGAGGCCAAGTCTAACCTTCTAGCCTTTTAAATCAGTAGTTCTCAAACTTTGTCGTGCATTTTGGCCACGGACCAGCATCTGAAAATGTTTCGTGCAAGCTAGGAAAAGTACTCAAATGTTTTTTAAGGCATATACCACTGTGAGATGGACGTCGGCTGATTTAAGTGGTCACACCTGGCCTGAGTCAAACTAGAACTGGACTCAGAGCTGGGTGTGGCTGCGCACCTGTTGTGCATGGACCTGATCAAAGCAGGATAAACTAGAAAAAGTGCCCTTCTGGGCACAGGTCTCCACCAGGAGGATAGGAGTGTGAGTGTGATGTTTGGCAAAATGTTTAGGAGCAATATAAACGTGTGTGTGCGCGTGCGTGCAGCGTACATGCGTGTGTGTGTGTGATGTGGCTTGGCCTGTTGTAGCGCCACCATGAGGCTGATTTGAAAACTGTCAAATGGCATTTCTTCCAAAGCCTAGTGGGAATATGCATGCACAGTTTCACCACAATCGGACGCTGCGTTGAGTAGTTGTGGCGATTTGTACAAAACGGGTACAAAGCGGGCTACTCCTGAAAAGTTTAGAAGCCAATCGTAGCCAATGAGGGTGGATTATGAGAAATCAAACAAACCCGTCTTGATCACATGACTATGGAGAGCATGTGTACCGATTTGCGTGAAATTTGGATAAAATCTGAAGGAGTAATATTAGAAAATGTGTTTTACATATGTCGGCCTCCTGGTGGCGCTATAAAGAGCAGATAGCGCCACCATGAGGCTGAGTTGAAAATGTTCATGTGGCATTTCTTCCTCGGCCTAGTGGGAATGTGCGTGCACAATTTCACGGAAATCACACGATGTGTTCATGATTTGTAGCATTTTGTTTTAAACTGAGCACTCCTGCTTGCTTTGGAAGCCAATCTTAGCCAATCAGGATGGAGTCTGAGAAATCTGAAAGACCTGTTTCGTTGAATGGCTCTAGAGAGACTGTGTACCAATTTGCGTGATGTTTGGACAAAATCTGTAGGTGTACTGTCCAAAAAATTGTTTTGCACAAAGCGGCCTCCTGGTGGCGCTATAACAGGCCGTTCTGGAAATTTTGGGGCAGAGGTTCATCGTTGGCTTCCAGGGAGTGTGTGTGCAATATTTGGCATCGACCGGGTTAACGGTGCCGGAGATTAGCTGATCACAGACGGACGGACGGACGGACGGACACACGGACACACGGACGGACGGACGGAGTGCAAAACATACTCTCTCCCCATGCCTTCGGCCTGGTGGAGACAATCAGTCATCTCCACAAACACTTGTGGTATCCAGTGGCTAGGAAAATCAACTCCCAACCAACAGGACCGGGTTTCCAAGGCATCCATCTATGTGGTGTATTTTCACACCCAAATAACCCTAAACTCACTAAAGTGGAGAGATAAATGAACACTCTAGACTAAAGCAAAGTTGTAGAGTCAACGCCTCGCATCAGATCGAATCGGAGGAAGAACAGGCAGGCAGAGAGGTGAACTGGAGATCCATCGAAGTAGTATTTATTGCAGGAGTACAAGTACAGAGAGAATAGCTTCGCCTTTAGACCCTGAGCCTGGAGCTCAGGGCCTCCATATGACTGACCGTAGCCAGCCCAGACTGAATGATTTTCACATTGACAATTGACATGATATACTTTTGCATAGACAGAGTTGAATTCAAAAAGGGTGGAGTTAAGATTAACATACAGATCAACAGATGGCCTTTGGTTAGCAGATGGCTGTCCCACTGTGTGTTTTGATTCACACCTGTGACCAAGCTTCAAGCAGTATAGAACAAAGCTTTAGCCACAGGTACTTCCCTGAGAGCCTCTGAAGGTGTTTGCTCCCAGACTCCAGACTAGCAGTCCCCACTTAACCTGCATCTCAATTTAGCAGTACCAAAACAGTGACCTAAATGTATAGTATAATTATTGACAGAATATTGCAAATATGGCTATGGACTATATTTTACGAGACCACACACTCAAGAGAGAGCCTCTGTCCGGACAGTGGAGAGCTATCGCCTCTCCTGTGTAAAACGTCATATGTTGTGTTATTCCTTGCACATGGAGGAATAAAACAGTCTACTTGAGGAAGCTGCCCTGTGTTGTGTCCTTCCTTTCCCTGGGTGGTGACTATAGTTGGTCACAACCACGTATATATGTATAGGCCATGGGGCAACTTTGACGATGGAGAGGGCCACTATATTTCCACACTCACTCCAAGTCCCGAGACATTGCCAAATCATTTCCGGGGGTCCCTGGCCAAAAACGTTGAGAACCCCTGCTCTAATGCAGCCTGACTCATTGCCGGTTCGATTCCCGAGCCATGTCTCTCTTCACTACTACTATCAAAATAGAGGCATAAAATCCCCCCAAAAAATATATTTTCAAGAAAAGCTTGTAGATCTGCTATTTGTTTTGAACAGCCAACATCAACGGCAAAATCTAAAATGACACAGATGCTTTCCTGCATGGTTTAAATGGGTTAAAGCTTTTTTTCTTTTTTTTTTAATTCGTTCCAAAAATGGCCTTGCCCGAGGTATGAAATATGCTCCATAGCAAAACCAAATGTGCATAAAATCAGATGCATTAAAAAAGAAAACATTAAAAAAAAAACCCCACGACAGATGGAGAGGAAACGCATCATGGCACGTGGAGGGTCTCGTCAGTTCAATGGCAGAAAGTTAGAGCACGTTTACTCTCAAGTAAGTAAGTAAGTAGCCTTGCCGAGCCATGAGGCCCATAGGGCAGGAGCCTATCTCCTGTTTCTGTAGCGTGAGGCAGCTTGATGTACAAGTACACCCCCTGGACATGCCGCTAGTATGTCGCAGGGACTTACCCCCAATCCAACCCTTGATGCTGAGTGTCAAGCAGGGAGGGCACTGGGTCCCATTTGTATAGTCTTTGGTATGACCCGGCCGGGAATTGAACCCCAACCTCCCAGTCTCAGGGCGGACACTCTAACCACAAGGCCACTGAGCTGGTATTTTACCAGCTGGTATTTATTGTACAGTACTCTCAAGTACTGTACATTAATTGTGAGGTACTTTTCTACTTTTACTTGAGTATTTATTTTTTCATTTAAAAAAAAATATATACGTTATACTTCTACTCCATTACATCCCAGAGGCAAATTATTTATTGGTGTATTACCCCCAGAAATATCTGTATTTGGCCACCGACCCCCATCTGAAAATATGTTGTTCCAGGGAACCTCCCAGAAGCAAAGATTTGAGTTAAAAACGTTTGCTCTGAAAGAATATATATTCAAAGATTTGCGCCACATTTTCACGATTTTTCAAAAATAGCAGACCTATATAAGCTCGTAGCGCGGCACTCGGTGCCGCACTATGAGCTGCTATTTTTCAATAGCTAAAGTATAACGCAATGCTTAAAACACCAAAAGGGGTTCCCGCCCCAAAATGGGTTAACCAAGTACTTTGGTTATTCTAAAACAGCAGACCTACAAGTTCACAACGCATCGCATAGTAATGCTTTATGAGCATGTGTTTGTTTTGGATTAATACATGCATAATACATAATACATGCATATACGTGCGTCGGCATATCCAGTTTAAAAAGTTCTGTGCCAGTCTGCAGATTTCCACAAAGAATGTATGAACTCGCTTTTGGTCCTCAAGGCCCTTTTTCCCCCCCTAACGTCTACACTACAGGCACCCATATACTAATAAAACTGTAGAGCGTGGCGGAAAATGTGCGTTAGGCGTGCAGGGTCATCACTTCTAATTCCCCTCTGAGATGTACCCGGCGGAACTCCCACTAATAATATATAATATATCCCCGTAGCTAATCAAGAAAGGTCATGTATTCCCTGGGCTGCACTATACTCACTTCTCACTGAGAGATCTGCCATGCGTGCAGACGTTTATTTATTTTTCTACCAGCCACTATATATACCTTCCATGCAGGCAGCATATATAAGTATCGTCGCTGACGGGTTGAGACCTCATACAGTGTATTGTCCAAAACCTTTCCTGTGACCAGATTTGACTGAGAGCCTGCCATCGCGCAAACTCCAGCTTTTCACCTTTTTTTTAAAT
>NC_136811.1:9635856-9692316 GCF_951216825.1 Electrona antarctica
CGTATTTCTTCTCATGCCATTCACCCCCCCCCCCCCCCTTAACATTAATGCCCTATTTTATTATACTTTTCTGTATAACGGTGTTACGCAAAAGTATAGTGAAGCCAGCCGATCTACAAGCTCACAATATAGTTCACAATATAGCCAGGTTGACAGTGCTCTGTTTCCTTGTAAGGTTTCCGTGCGGCAGCGCGACAATTAACAATATACCGTACTGTTCATGTCTGCCAGACAGTGTTGTTTTTGACAGCTATTTTAGTTTTAGTCGTATAGTCTCTTGAATAGTTTTCATTTAGTTTTAGTCACATTTTAGTCACCTGGAATGTTTTAGTGTTAGTCTATAGTTTTAGTCGACTAAATATCATACGATTTTAGTCGACTGAATTGTATTTTGGCGGGCCTTGATGCCGTCGTAATGACCGATTTCACACTTGCTGAAAATTGCCGAGCTCACAACGCGTCGCGTTGCGAGCTTGTAGATCGGCTAACATGCAACCAAGTGTAAAATTACTTATACTGGAATTCTTTTCCACTAGTCCCTCCCTAACATTTTAGTCCAGTTTTTATTTATCGATGAAATTGTCAATATATTTAGTCTTAGTTTTAGTCATCATAGCTTATATATAGTTTTCATTTAGTTTAGTTTTAGTCAGTGAAAAAAGGTAGTCGACGAACATTCTTGAGAGAGAGAGAGAGAGAGAGAGAGAGAGAGAGAGAGAGAGAGAGAGAGAGAGAGAGAGAGAGAGAGAGAGAGAGAGAGAGAGAGAGAGAGAGAGAGAGAGAGAGAGAGAGAGAGAGAGAGAGAGAGAGAGAGAGAGAGAGAGAGAGAGAGAGAGAGAGAGAGTGCAGAAGGGCATGAAGGAGAACATGAACAGCATGATCTCCTCTGGACAGAGCACAACAGTCTGGGAAAGCAAAACGGCCTGTTTGTTTGTTTGTCTGCAGTTTGCCGCTGGGAACAACAACTTCTCTGTCCGCAGTCTCACTCGCTGTGCTTGCCTTTTCTATTACAACAACAACAACAGCAACAACAACAACAACAAAACCAGATGTTCAGATTTACGGTAGCAATTCCCGATTTTCATTGTTCTACAAGTTGTAGAGGCAGGCGTGTGCACAGATAGACACCAAGTGGTGCTAAAGCACCTGCTTCGTTTTGTTTGCACAGTTTGTTCATTTTATTTTTGTTTTGTACAGTATGTGGCCCATGGTGTCATCGATCCATTTAGCATTAACCCATTTAGGCCTGACGTCGAAATTAAAAAAAGTCTTCTGAAAGAATATATATATTCAAAGATTTGTGCCGCATTTTCAAGATTTTTCAAAAATAGCAGACCTACAAGCTCGTAGCGCGCCACCGAGTGGCGTGCTACGAGCTTGTAGGTCTGCTATTTTTCAATAGCTAAAGTATGAAAAAAGGAACAAAAAAGATAGCCTTCATCAGGCTATCTTTATGCATAAAGATAGCCTGATGAAGGCCGCATAGGCCGAAACGTTGCTGTTTCCCTAAATAAAAGTTGGTCACTGCCTTTGAAGACAGTGTGCGGGTGTTTTTTCATTTTTGGTCACCGTACCCTCTCCTACGCACCTGTCGCCTGTAGGTGTGCAAAAGCCTTGCTTTTTAATAGCTAAAGTATAACATAATGCTTAGTTAAAACACCAAAAGGGGTTCCCGCCCAGAATGGGTTAAAAGCGTCTAATATAATATCGTTGCTGTCGGGAGGAAACCTCATGACTCAATTTTTGATTTTTCTTTGGCATAAATCAGTGCTATTGAACACCCTTTACGTCTGTGTGTTGTTTCGGAAATATTGAACCAATGGAAAGTAGTAAAAAGTGCTTTGGACAAAACCTCTTAACTCCATTAATTGGACCCTCAAAATGTCTGCTAAAGCAACTAACTCCACCACCTCTCCCCCTCTCATGGAAGTAATTGACAATATATAAAGTTACAACGCCAACTTTGATGAGGCTGTATTGCTTTGTTTAAAAACATAAGGTTTTCTTAATTTCCTGAAAAATGTATATTTTTCATTTCCTGAACAATGAACATTTTTTGGAGCCCTAAAATCTACAACTCTCACACACTATTAAGGAAGGTTCCACGAGCCACACAAGGTGCCCTAGCCTTTTTCACTTGAACACCTGCTCCTCAAAATGTCTGTGCATGCCACACCACAGTATATAGAGTGGCGAGGGACATGAGGACCATACACACATAGCAAGGTAGACATGACGCCTGCTTTCGGCTCTGGGGCGTGAGTATCTCCAGAGTCTAGGCAACATGCCAAGCTTCCGTGTGCGTCCAACGAACGTAATGGTCGGTAGGCCAATCAGAGAGGCAATGTAAACGTTTGTTTTCTCACGCCAATAAAGTTCCTTTGGATTGAATTGATAGGTCCCGGAAAATACGTGCTTTGATTGGCCAGTATAGTCACTTGAGTGGCAGCGACGCAGCGTGCCTCAATTCCGCACTTCCGCGTCACTTTCGCCTGTCCTCCACACGTCTCAATATTTGACAATGAAAGGAGAAATTGGGTCAATTTTGACCTGAGATCAGATTCTCAATATTTGACAATGAAAGGAGAAATTGGGTCAATTTTGACCTGAGATCAGATTCTAATATTTTTCAATAGCTAAAGCAAAACATAATGCTAACACCAAACAGGGTTCCCGCCCAAAATGGGTTAAATGTCCGCCAAATATGACGTAAATCGTGTCCCCACACGTCTCAATATTTGCCATTGACGATGAAAGGAGAAATTGGGTCAAATGTCAGGCCAAATATGACGTGAATTTGTACGATGACAAGAGCGCGCCTGACTTCACACACTGGTGTGATTTTTTTATATACTGTACAGCTATGGTGAGGAGTGGACAAGGATAGTGGCTTCCTGTATACATTCCTACATACATCTCATTGGCTCTAACCACTAGCCAATCAAAGGCAGCCACGAGGCTTCACACTACCCTGTGGGACCAATCAGGGAGGGTTTTTAGACTGCAGGCATGCAGGGTCAGTGTGTAGGAAGAGAGAGCTTCATCAGAGCAGGAGCACGCTCGGGGGACGTGCACACATAGACATCAAAAGGGGCTTCAGCCCCCATGCCCCTTTTACTCGTCTGTAAAACAACCGAGAGACTGCCCTCTCCAGACCACGAATGCAGCATTTACTATGATGAAACAAATGTAAAATGCCTCTCCTTTCCATGCCATGCCGGAAGGAAGGCAGCATTCTGGAGAATTGCTTTTTATCCCCCCGAAGTCTCCTGAACTTGAACATAGTATAGGCTATTTTGCATTGAACACATTTGTTTAGAAATCCATGTCGTACACACTAGCTAAAGGGTGCTGGGCTGCGCCCCGAAAAGAGCTGATCTACAAGCTCTCAACGCGCCGCAGCGCGCTGCGACGAGAGCTTGTAGATCTGCTATTTTCGCTATTTTTGTCCAAAAAGTGCCCTCTTACGGGATTTCAGCCCCTGCCTCTCTAACACTCTCTGCACGCCCCTGAGCACGCTATAGGCCTACGGACTGTGAACATTTGTAGTTTTGTTTCCGAGAAAGGCACAGCTATAGACTATTAGTTGTTTTTTTCCTGACGCTACCAATCGCCAAATCGGGGTGGAAACAGCGTGGTCTCTCATAATGTGTCTTGTCTCAGGGCGGACACTCTAACCACAAGGCCATTGAGCTATTAAAACACAATGTAAATTGGAGATGTGTCCCGCGACCTATATTTGTGTATATACCGTATCTGTCGGGGGTGGAAACCAGCTGTTTTGTGTTGCAGCGCGTGCGCGCGCGCGCGTGTAGTGTTGTTGTTCTTATCCATATATGCGCCTCGGTTCGTCCCGTTTGTTCCACGCCAGGTGTCGACGCAGTTGTTCGTGCAATTTTCGTGTTTGCATTATTTTAACTGTGTAGGCATACCATATTCTGAATTACCAAAAAGAGGACACATGCGCGCGTGCATGTGGATGTGCACATGCGCGTGCACGTCGTGCATGTGCATGTGTCGTGCGTGGGCGGTTCTGTTAAATTCAGATGTCAAAATAATCTATAGCCTAACAATAAATTGATCAAATATGCTCTATATTAGTTATGTATTTATTTAAAGCAGTGGCTCTCAAAGGTGTGATCCAGGGACCCTCATGGTTCCTTGAGGGGGTTCCAAATGGACCCATTATAGGTCTGTAACTCTGAGAGTGTACAAATGGAACCAAGTGGACCCTACAGGTCTGTAACTCTGAGAGTGTACAAATGGAACAAAATGGACTCTTTTATAACTTTTAACTCTGATACTGTACAAATGGAATCAAATGGGACTCTTATGGGTCCATTTGGTTTTACTCTCAGAGTTATGGGGGTCCTTGAAATTAAAAAGGTTGAGAACCTGTATGCAATGGCTTATGTCTTGTAAAAAGAGAGACCAGCCTATTGTACAAACCATCATATGTTATGCTTTGCTAGGTTGTACAAAATAATATTGGGTCAATATAATTTGCAGGACTCACCGCGCGCACAGCTGCCTTGTCTGTGTTGACATGACATGGGCTTGCAGGACAGAACTTTTATTTGTGACAGACACATAGTTCCTTTGCAGACAATACAATCTGCTTCTCATTGGTCAGTCACAAAGCTAAGAAAACAATGTGAGAAAAAATTTAAGGACTGGAAAGCTCTGTCTTTCTCTATGTCTCTCCCTTTCTCTCTGTGTCCCTCCCTTGCTGGGGTGAAGACGTGTGTGCTCTCTCTCTCTCTCTCGCTCTCTTCTCTCTCCTCCCTCTCTGGGGTGTGTGGGGGGGGGGGGATTAGTTGCGCTGCCTTCGACAGTGCTATACTTCTCCAGCAGCGGTGCAGAACCGAGAGAGTGACACATTGTTTTGGATGTAAACTGCGCAACTTTTAGCTTTAAAGATCGGATTGTGTAGTCGCACCGGTGCTACAAAGTGAATGTTACAACTCGCACAGTGATATTTTAAGTCGCAAATGCGAGTACCTAGTCGCACTGTCGAGCCCTGTGTAGTGTAGTGCCATTTTCGCTGCATCGCGAGGCGATCCAAAATCCCCCCCCGCGCACGCACGCACGCACACACACACACACTGTACGTAGCTGTTTGTTGTTGCAGCGTGCGCGTGTGTGTGTAGTGTTGGTGTTGTTGTTCGTATCCAGATATGAGCCTCGGTTTGTCCCGCTTGTACCACGCCAGGTGTCGACGCGGTCGTGTTTGCATTATTGTAACTGTCCAAGTTAGAATCAGTGTGTGCGGTGTGTAGTTCTTCTTCTTCTACTTTGTTTTGGTATGTGTGTGTGTGGGTCACGTGGTGGGCTTTGAGCAAATGGGAGAGGGAATGTAGTGTTGCCAGGTCTGCGTATTGTAAGCGAGTGGTAGTGTGTGTAAGTAGCGTGTTGAATGGCATTTTGTCTGTGCTTGTTTTCATAGACGTGGCAACAAATTAGGCGGGGGTGTCGGTGCTTGTGGCGTGTTTGTGTGTATTATTGATATTGATATTGTTTGCGAGTGTGGACGGGAGCCGGCTTTAGTGGCAGTGCAATGACAATTTTTACGCGGGTGGTGTTGAGTGTGGGCGTGCGGCGCGACATGAGGAGATAGGCATGGATCGACGCGGAGGGTAAGTCTGTGACGTCTTAGTGTGTTGTTGCAGTGTGTGTTGCTCCTGCTTCGGCGTCGGCACCCAGCGTGTCAGTGACGTAGTAGCTGGTGACTTTGGGTCCCTTTTGCTGGGTTGGGTACACCTTTTCAAATGTATAATAGATAGATAGCTTGGCGCCCCCCCAGAGATATCAAATTGTATTATGGCCGTTCTGTGCGGACTAACGCATATAACTGACTGGAATATAGTCCTGGGGGGGGAGTCGATTCCCCCTCGGAATAAAACAAATAAGAACGTTTGAGAACCACTGATCTATATACATGAGGTCCCTGCACATCCCAAAACACACACACACACACACACACACACACATACACACACACGCACACACACACACACACACACACACACACACACCCCCTCTCATATAGCCCCTTACCTTCCAGGCAGCAGATCCTCCAGAGGCCGGAGTGCGTCAGGGCCCCGGGGTCCTTCTTGTCCTTGTTGTGCGGGTCGTCGGCGGACGCGTTGTTGCTGCTGTTGCAGATCATGGCGCGCGAGTACAGCCAGTAGTCGGTGCTGATGGACACGGTCATCAGGCCGAAGGCGGCGAACGCCCCCACCGTGGTGAGCAGGATCTGGATGCCCTTCTCACACACCATGCCTGGAGGTTGAGGGTGAGAGAAGGAGATCATCAGTGTTGGAACTATAACGCCCTTACATTAAGTTACTTTACATAACGAAACTACTTTTTGCTGTATAGTAACTGCATATACTGCATAGTAACTTGTGATGTAACTTTTTTCCCATTTCCCATTCAGTAACGCCATTATTGTTACTGTGTTTTCAATGGGTGAGTTAGTAGTTACCCACGTTACGTAATGTAATCCATTATTGTTACTGTGTTTTCAATGGGTGAGTTAGTAGTTACCCACGTTGCATAATGTAATCCATTATTGTTACTGTGTTTTCAATGGGTGAGTTAGTAGTTACCCACGTTGCGTAATGTAATCCATTATTGTTACTGTGTTGTCAATGGGTGAGTTAGTAGTTACCCACGTTACGTAATGTAATCCATTATAGTTACTGTGTTTTCAATGGGTGAGTTAGTAGTTACCCACGTTACGTAATGTAATCCATTATTGTTACTGTGTTTTCAATGGGTGAGTTAGTAGTTACCCACGTTACGTAATGTAATCCATTATTGTTACTGTGTTTTCAATGGGTGAGTTAGTAGTTACCCACGTTACGTAATGTAATCCATTATTGTTACTGTGTTTTCAATGGGTGAGTTAGTAGTTACCCACGTTACGTAATGTAATCCATTATAGTTACTGTGTTTTCAATGGGTGAGTTAGTAGTTACCCACGTTGTGTAATGTAATCCATTATTGTTACTGTGTTTTCAATGGGTGAGTTAGTAGTTACCCACGTTGCATAATGTAATCCATTATTGTTACTGTGTTTTCAATGGGTGAGTTAGTAGTTACCCACGTTACGTAATGTAATCCATTATAGTTACTGTGTTTTCAATGGGTGAGTTAGTAGTTACCCACGTTACGTAATGTAATCCATTATTGTTACTGTGTTTTCAATGGGTGAGTTAGTAGTTACCCACGTTACGTAATGTAATCCATTATTGTTACTGTGTTGTCAATGGGTGAGTTAGTAGTTACCCACGTTACGTAATGTAATCCATTATTGTTACTGTGTTTTCAATGGGTGAGTTAGTAGTTACCCACGTTACGTAATGTAATCCATTATAGTTACTGTGTTTTCAATGGGTGAGTTAGTAGTTACCCACGTTACGTAATGTAATCCATTATTGTTACTGTGTTTTCAATGGGTGAGTTAGTAGTTACCCACGTTACGTAATGTAATCCATTATAGTTACTGTGTTTTCAATGGGTGAGTTAGTAGTTACCCACGTTACGTAATGTAATCCATTATTGTTACTGTGTTTTCAATGGGTGAGTTAGTAGTTACCCACGTTACGTAATGTAATCCATTATTGTTAGTGTTTCCAATGGGTGAGTTAGTAGTTACCCACGTTACGTAATGTAATCCATTATTGTTACTGTGTTTTCAATGGGTGAGTTAGTAGTTACCCACGTTACGTAATGTAATCCATTATTGTTAGTGTTTCCAATGGGTGAGTTAGTAGTTACCCACGTTACGTAATGTAATCCATTATTGTTACTGTGTTTTCAATGGGTGAGTTAGTAGTTACCCACGTTACGTAATGTAATCCATTATTGTTAGTGTTTCCAATGGGTGAGTTAGTAGTTACCCACGTTGCGTAATGTAATCCATTATTGTTAGTGTTTTCAATGGGTGAGTTAGTAGTTACCCACGTTACGTAATGTAATCCATTATTGTTACTGTGTTTTCAATGGGTGAGGTAGTAGTTACCCACGTTACGTAATTGTAATCCAAAAGAACCGTGCATGGGCAGGGCATCAGTATTATATCCATATCATTAGACTGGATATTGTCTGTGATTTTGGATATTGTACTATTGGCATAAGTGTTAAGAGTAGAGCTTAAAACACACCACAACTGGACCAGTGACATATTCTTTCCTTTAAAACAATGTGTCTGAATTGGAAAATCTTGTAAAGTAAAGTAACTAGTAACTAGTTACTTTCATAATTTAGTAACTAGTAAAGTAATTCGTTATTTTCAGACTAGTAACTTATAACCATAACAAATTACGTTTTCAAAGTAACTTGAACAACACTGGAGATCATTAACCCATTTAGACCTAAGTTTGATTCTACAAATTCTTCTGAATCATCTTGAAGAAAACCCTATGTTTCTATGTCAGTGGTTCTCAAACTATATTTCATGTCAAGGAGCCCTAGAATTCTATGTATTTGATGTCGGCGGGGCGAGCGGTTCTCGAGTTACGTGGATTACAGGCATACGTATACAGGTACCTACGAGACAGTGACATCCATAGGTACCTCTCTGGAAGGAACGAATGGAACTGGACCGTACGTACTTGGTGCACTTAGATAGCACTGTCTGTACAGTATGTGGACCATGGTGACATTGATCAATTCTTGATAAAAAAAAGCTTCTAATATATTATTTAGGCCCCAAAATCTATACATTTCACACTATTATTAAGGCAACCGGCCGGTTCCACGCGCTGCACAAGGTGCCCTTTTTCACTTGAGCACCTGCCCCTCTATAAATGTCTGTGCACGCCACTGTAAAACAACATTAACCCATTTTTTGGGCGGGAACCCCTTTTGGTGTTTTAACTAAGCATTATGTTATACTTTAGCTATTGAAAAATAGCAGATCTACAAGCTCATAGTGCGCCACCGAGTGGCGCGCTACGAGCTTGTAGGTCTGCTATTTTTGAAAAATCGTGAAAATGCGGCACAAATCTTTGAATATATATTCTTTCAGAAGACTTTTTTTTTTCAGTCAGGCCTAAATGGGTTAAAATAATAGCAAAAAAAGGCCATGGATGAGGCAATATGGTGAGAACATGAATAACACGACCTTAAAAAATCAACTAAAAGCAAGTGCGAATAAGTAGGTCTTGAGCTGTGCTATAAAGGGCACGTCAAAGGCCACCGTGGAAAAAAAACATGTATTTAAAGGCCACTGGTGAACGTGCAGAGCGAACGTGACCCTGAGGTGAGGACACATTGACACACAAATGGAGGTTAACTCCCGCAAACGCTTGTTTTAAACAGTAGTTAACATTCTTCTTTTTTTAGGTGCTTCTTCAAAATGTCCAGAGCCGTATTATTATACGTATACATACAGTGCATGCAGAGAGATGGAAGGAGAGGAACAACAATTTGTATAGAATCTGGTGTCATTCCTAAATGGGTTAGGTTTTGATTTCGGATGTAGCGCCACAATCATTTTAACCAGTTCAACCATATTTTATGGCTATTCACAAATAGCAGATATCAGTGGCGTGCACAGACATTTAGAGGGGCACCGGCCGGTGGCGATTTATAGATTTTGGGGCCTAAATAATATATTAGAAGCTTTTTTTTATCAAGAATTGATCAATGTCACCATGGTCCACAGTACTGTACAGTGTACTCTGTAAAATGTGCCCTTTTTTCTCTTTCAAAAGCGCACATTTGTCCAGAGAGAAAAGGGCAGGGGCAGGCGCTCTATAGCACCCCCTAGTGTCTATCTGTGCACGCCAAGATATACAAGCTCACTATGAAGCTCACTAAGCACATCTTTGATTCTCCTGCCAATAAAAGCGCCTTTGAATTGAACCGAGAGTGTGTGGGGGAGGGAACGAACCGACATGAGTAATGGAGACGAGAAAGAGAAGACAGGCAGGAGGAGGAGGAGGAGGAGGAGGAGAAGGAGGAGGAGGGGAACATTAGACGTGATGAAAGGTCAGGTTGAACTGATCTCGACGATCGTTTGTTGTTCGCATGACGAGCCGGAAAGGAAACGGAAAGCCCAAAAATAGCGTGAGAGGGTTGGGGAGGGGGTAGGGGGTCATGAGGACACACAGGGGTGGGGGGTGGGGGGGGGTGTACGAAGGAGAGAAGGTGAGATGACAATGAGGAGAGGAGGGGGAAGGGTGTGTGTGCGTGTGTGCGTTTGTGCTTGTGCTTGTATTACACAGCTAGATTTCATCAAGACCGCATCCTCATCACATGGTAAAGGTCTCCCCCCCCCCCCCCCCCCCCCCCCCCCCCCCCGCCACAAAAATAAATAAATGAAAAGATCTGACATTTTGTGCGAGCGGCGCAATTACATACAAAGTCAATGCAAAGACGTGGAAAATGTTCAACTTTTCAAGAGGAGAACTTCTTCTCCTCTTTGATCTTTCGGTGGGAGGAACGCACCGTAAGACCATAAGATATTCATGCGATCAAACCAATTTCGCTATTAGAGATTAATTTGCCTCAAGCCCAGTACTGTATATGCGTTCTTACTTCAAAAACAACAACAACAACGATTGTTTTACAGATATTGTTTCATGAGGTTTTGCATGGAAAATATAGCGGCCAATTTTTCGCTGTCCTCACTCGTCCTCACTCCAAATTGATGTGTTATGGTTTTAGAGTACACTAAATTACAGTAGTTTTACACTTAGAAAATGATTCAGTTTGGAATTAGGATTAGGCACTAGAGGTTAGGTGTAAGTGCATACCACCCGGTGTTGATTTCGTCGACTAAAACTATGACGAAATGAAAACTAAAACTGAGACTAAATATACTGACAGTTTTGTCAACAAATACAAACTAGACAAAAATGTTAGGAAGGGACTAGTGGACAAGAGATCCAGTATAAGTCATTTTACACTTGGTTGCATGCCGAAAATAGCCTACAAGCTCACACATTTAGTCGAGTAATCTCTTATGATATTTAGTCGACCAAAATTAGACTAACAGTAAAACATTCCAAGTGAATAAAAATAAACTAAATGAAAACTATTCAAGAGACTATAACTAAAACTAAAATCTAAATTTGCTGCCAAAAACAACACTGAATTACCACCTGAGCAGCGTTATTTTATTTGTCAATGTGAGACTGCGGAATACAAAACAAACAGCACATACTGGTGTGTCCTCTAACCTCACACAAGACATCAGAGTGAAATATGGACATGAGTGTATTGATTTGAGCTCACTCTTTGTGGGCACTAACAGAGGGACTTTAATATGATACTGTACATGCCTGCCTGTCACTTTTGGAGCAATAGAAAGCTCCTGTTGTATAAAGGGATTTTGTGTTGTATATTTTTATGTATTTGTACCTTTTAAAAAAAAAATATTCCTGGGTTTTTTTGGACCCAATGTTTTATACATTTGTGTCAATAAAGTAATTAAGTAAGTAAAAGTAGTAAGGGTTGGAGTTACAGAGCATGCGTGCGTGCATGGCATCAGTGTTGTTTTTGGCAGCACATATTTTATTTAGTTTTAGTCCTAGTCTCTTCAATAGTTTTCATTTGGTTTTAGTCACATTTC
Organism: Electrona antarctica; assembly: GCF_951216825.1. Classification (NCBI taxonomy): domain Eukaryota; kingdom Metazoa; phylum Chordata; class Actinopteri; order Myctophiformes; family Myctophidae; genus Electrona; species Electrona antarctica. The sequence goes on from NC_136811.1 coordinate 9,647,444, forward strand.
AGTCACCTGGAATGTTTTAGTTTTAGTCGACTAAATATCATAAGATTTTTGTCGACTAAATCTACAGTTGATTTAGTCGACTAAAATTTATTTTGTCGGGCCTTGATGCCATCGTAATGACTGATTTATAATTTTACACTTGCTGAAAATAGCCGATCTACAAGCTCACAACGCGTCGCAGCTTGTAGATCGGCTATTTTCAGCATGCAACCAAGTGTAAAATGACTTACACTGGATCTCTTGTCCACTAGTCCCTTCCTAATATATTTAGTTTTTGTCATCATAGCTTAGCTTTCATTTAGTTTCCATTTAGTTTTCGTCAGTGGAAAAAGGTAGTCGACGAACATTTTTAGTCTTAGTTTTAGTCAACAAAACCAACACTGCATGGCGTGCGCGTGCGTGCGTGCGTGCGTGCGTGCGTGCGTGCGTGCGTGCGTGCGTGCGTGGCATGCGTGTGCGTCGGATCCAGGTGGTCTCTGGGCATGTCCTTGAAGGAGAAGTTGTGTGCTGCGTCAGCCTAACTATTAGACAGAAGGCGAAGGCAAGGAATCCATATTCATGACCCTGCACAGCAAAACCCTCGGTGTTCATTTAACCCATTTAGACCTGCGAACGATGCTACGAATGTCTTCTAAATCCTGAGTTTCTATGTCAGTCGTTCTCAAACATTTCCATGTCAAGGACCCCCAAGATTATATGTAATTGGCCGCCGACCCCCGTCTGAAAATATGTTGTTCCAGGGACACCCCAGAAGCAAAGATTTGAGTTAAAAACTCTGTAAGAATATATATTCAAAGATTTGCAGTTTGCACTACATCTTCACGATTTTTCAAAAATAGCAGACCTACAAGCTCATAGCGCGGCACTCGGTGCCGCGCTATGAGCTTGTAGATCTGCTATTTTTCAAAAGCTATAATGTATAACATAATGCTTAAAACACCAAAAGGGGTTCCCGCCCAACATGGGTTAACCGTGCAGCCTGTATAGTTGTACCCTTATGGGATCCGTTTGGGTCCATTAATGTAAGATCAATGGAACATTTTCCCTCTGCACATTGTACCGCGTGACGCCTCCCTCCCCCAGCGCCGGAGGCACGCCTGGAGGGAAGCGCACAAGCGCACACTGACGAGAGTATACCGCAAACCTGGCTACAGCGCTTACAAATTAAAAAGGACAGAATTAAGTCCTACAGCTAAGCGTGCTCTACTGACATGTACGAGCTCGCAGCGCGGCACAAAGTGACGCATTGATCCCATACTCCACTGCCATGATATCTGTATTCCATCCATCCATCTTCAACCGCTTATCCGTAGTCAGGTCGCGGGGGCAACAGCTCCACCAGAGTGTTCCAGACTTCCCTCTCCAGAGCAACATTAGTAACTTCCTCCTGGGGGATTCCGAGGCGGCCAGTGAGTCGATGTGTTTCCTCCAACTGCGCCTTGGTCTGCCCCGGCATCTCCTCCCAGTGGGACGTGCCTCGAGGACCTCCCTAGGGAGACGCCCTAGGGAGAGGCATCCCAACAACCAGATGCCCGAACCATCTAAGTTGGCTCCTTTCCAGGAGCCAGGATATCTGTATGGAATTGCTTATATCGGGTAAAGTATATATAAAGGACAATTTTCAACGTTAGTATTCTAGATGTAATCTTCTTCGTGCTGGATAGCACATAAGGTCTATACTTTTCACCAGCGAACGCCAATGCTGTCTGCACTTGAGCCCCATGCAGGTCCATCCACGTTCTGTCATGTCCTTCTCCACAGATCTTCTCCATGTCTCTTTGGGTCTCTTCCCCGGTCGTGTCCATCTCATTGGCTATACCCTTGGAGTGGCATTTGGGTCCGTCCAATCCACATCCACCTTCTGGGCTTGATGACATGCACTTGACAGTGGACGGGTTCAGGCCTGTTCTCCTGTCGGGAGACCCAAATTCGGGTGAAAGTCCATTATAGACTTTTAAGGCCATAAGGCTGAGGCTGAGAGCCACTCTGCTACATACTGCAGTGCAGAGCGAGAAAAGTACAGTAGTGGGGTTAGCAAGCAGCCTTGTTTGACACCTATTTTGTAATGGATAAAGTGTGGGTCATGACCGAAAGAATAAGGTCGCAAATACAATCGGCCGAAATGAGTTTTCTCCGACGGGTGGCTCGCATCTCCCTTAGAGATAGCTGGGTGAGAAGTTCAGTCACGCGAGAGAGACTCGGAGTAGAACCGCTGCTTCTTCGCCTGGAAAGGAGCCAGCTGAGGTGGTTCGGGCATCTGGTTACGATGCCTCTCGAGCGTCTCCCTAGGGAGGTCCTTGAGTCACGTCCCACTGGGAGCAGTCCCCCGGGCAGACCAAGAGATGAGATGGAGCTCACTTGGCCTTGGAACGCCTCGGGATCCCCCAGGAGGAAGTCACTAATGTTGCTCTGGAGAGGGAAGTCTGGTGGAGCTGTTGCCCCCGCGACCCGACTACGGATAAGCGGTTGAAGATGGATGGATGGATAAAGTGGTTTAAAGTGATTGTGGGGTGGCGGGGAGGGTGTCACGTGTTACTGCATGTCCTCCTACGGGTTCGGCGGCACCATGTCAGCAAGAAGTGTTGGGCGGGAGGAGTTTAGGACCATGGCTATAGTCTATACGTCCTCCCGGCGGGGGCTCCTCACTGGCAGGAGGTGCGCTACAGCAGCAGTGAAGGAGAAGGCACATATACTGTACACGTGTGTGGGGAGGAATCCATTGGCATAACGACATATAAAACACACATGCACAAAATAACTTAGGGCTGAAAATGCTGACGACTGCACGCACGCACGCACGCACGCACGCACGCACGCACGCACGCACGCACGCACACACACACACACACACACACACTCAAGTCATGCTGGGAGTTGTGAAAACTCCACACAAAGCCCGAAGCGCTTCAGGTGTAGCTCTTTCTTACCTCCTGCCGTGTTCCTATCCTTCGACTCCATTTTGAAATGTTTGGCTTCCCCGTTAGTGAAGAATGAGCTGTCCCCTCAATCCGGACAGCATCCATCTACCGTTCTCACTCCAAGCCCCCTCTCTCTCTCTCTCTCTCTCTCTCTCTCTCCTCCTCTCTATCTTTCTCCTCGCCTTCTCTCTCTCGCTTTAACTATACTCTCTTTCTCTCTGTCTCTGACTCTCTGTTCATCTGTGTCTGTCTCTCTGTCTCTGTCTCTGTCTCTCTCCCTCTCTCTCTCTCTCTCTCTGTGTGTTGAGCGTTGTGCTGGTGTGGAACGCTGCTGGTTCTGGTGTGTGTGTGCGTGTGTGCGTGTGTGTGTGTGTGTGTATGTGTGTGTGTGTGTGTGTGTGTAAGGATGGATGGATGCTTTCTTCCGTCAGCAGAGAGTTTGCGCTGGAGAGGACATGATGGCTGGTTCTCCTGCACAGAAAAAAACACACAGAGAGAGAACAGTCAGCTTCACAAAACTGTTCAAATTCATTTCATTTCATTTCAGGGCTGTCATTTGGGGTCAGGGGGGACGACGATTTGCCATAGATGCCCATAACTCTTGAGAGTGTACGAACGGAACCGACCGTATAGAGTTACAGACCTGTGAGAAGAACGTCTCATTCAATTTTGTTTCATTAAATTTTTACCCATTTTGGGGCGGGAACCCCTTTTGGTGTTTTAAGCATTATGTTATGCTTTAGCTGTTGAAAAATAGCAGATCTACAAGCTACACAAAAATCGTGAAATTGTGGCGCAAATCTTTGAATATATATTCTTTCAGAGTGAACGTTATAGTATTTCAGAATACTGTCAGTATTTATAAGCCATTTTTTAAGAATCGTCCTCAGGTCTAAACTGAGGACTGAAATGAGCATGAACGAAACAAACCAAATAGAAAAAAAGAATAGGAGAAGAGTAAGAAGTGTATGTACAATTAAACGGGACTAAAGACATGCTGTGTCACATTGCATAAAAAAAACAACTAGCTTATACAAAACCAGAAGAGTCGTGCATTTGCTGTTATAGTGGCAGTTACAGTACTTGGTGGTATAAACGCTTTTGGAACAAATAGCAACATCTCACGATTTAGCTGTCACTTGGTGTTACGGCCTCGAGGCGAACAGCAGCAATTTCCAGGTGCATTTAAAACAGTACAGAGAGAGGTATATAGCAGTGTATGGTCTTTCAAACAGTATCTAAAGGCAGTTACTTGGTTCGTATACGCAGCCAGTTCTGTGCAGAGATGTACTCGGTGCACACCGAGTACAGCAAGTGCACATTCCCACAGACCCGGTGCACACAGTATAGTGTTGTTTTTGACAGTACATTTTGATTTTAGTTTTAGTCATAGTCTTTTGAATACATTTTAGTCACCTGGAATGTTCTAGTGTTAGTCCAGTGTTAGTCCAGACTAAGGGCTCCATTTTCGTCACCGCTAAACCCCGTATCCCTAAACTTCTTTGGCTTTTTTACTATTTTGCAAAACATTTTTGAATAGTTAAAATGGCCACAACGTGTCAATGTAGATTGGCTAGTTGAACTATTCAAAAATGTTTTCAAAGGGGTTTAGCGGTGACGAAAATGGAGCCCTAAATGTCATACGATTTTTAGTCGACTAAAATCTACAGTTGATTTAGTCGACTAAAATGTGTTTTGACAGGCCTTGATGTCGTTGTAATGGCAGATTTTACACTTGGGGTTGCATGCTGAAAATAGCAGATCTACAAGCTCACAATGTGATGCGTTGCGAGCTTGTAGATCTGCTATTTTCAGCATGCAACCTAGCATACAACTGGATCTCTTGTCCACTATAGAGGGTATGCGCGTGACATCATCATCATACCCGGAAGTTTTGCAGGAACGCCTTACTGAGTGGCAAAAAATACTTTCTGGCCTTGACAGCCCGCATTCATCCACACATGCCACTCACTTTGACACTCGATTTGCCATTCACTTTATGCATGCGCATATACCCTCTATAGTCCCTCCCTAACATTTTAGTCTAGCTTTTATTTGTTGATGAAATTGTCAATATATTTAGTCTTTAGTTTTAGTAGTCATAGATTCGTTTTTATTTAGTTTTAGTCAGTGAAAAAAGGTAGTCGACGAACATTTGTACAGCAGTGCACATTCCATGTGTTCAGGAGCATCCTGGGCGGTCCCAGGGGACGGCCATGCACTGCCACCCTGTAGCATTTGCATTTAACCTCAAATTCACTTACTTTATGCAAATCGTTGCCGTCGGGCAGAAACCTCCCATATTCCATATTCTCTAACTTTTTTTCCCTTCATAAATGTACAGTATGCGCTACTTGATCACAAAAGTGTGACGCATCAAAAAGTATAGCAGATCCACAAGCTCGAAATGCGGCGCGAAGCGGCGCATTTCGAGCTTGTCGATCTGCTATACTTGCGATGCTTTTTCATTGGAATCCTGAAAAATAACAGCTGTGGACAATATGTGCCCAGATTTGACTGAGAGCCTGCCATCGCGCAAATTCCAGCTTTTCACCAGAGAAAAACTTTTGTTTTCTCTTCACATATCATACTTGAAACTTGAAAATCGACATAAATAAATGCTTAAACATGTAGCTAGGTGTAATGTTAGAGACCACAGAAGTGAACCTTTGAAGCCTTTTTTCTCAACTCGCTGTTTTCTGCGAGACATTAATCTCTAAGCCATATCTCCAAAACTGGTGGGTCAAACTGAACAACCAATATGTCAATTTTAAGCTATGATTCCCTGCTTTCATATGACATGAAAAAACAAACAAACAAAAAAAATCCAATGGCAGTCCCTCAGTCAAATCTGGTCACATATGAGGTTTCCACCCGTAGGGACAATATTTGGGAGACCAGTGCCATCCGGCCAAGTCTCCCCAGAAATGGACGTGTCCCTCATGGGACGTATCCGGGGTCAGAGGGACGGTCACACCACAACGCACCGCAGAGTTTTGGAGGAAGGAAATCATCCTCCCAATATATAGTAGCCTACTAACTGGACCCAAAACAGCTATAGGGACACCCATCCATGTAACAGTCGAACTACTTCAGCAACGTAAAAAGACAACACACAGGCACAGTGGAATGCCTTTCCAACAGCCATCAAAAAGTGTAACTCTCTCCTTCAAAACAATTTGTAATTGGCCCTAAATCAAAGTGTATAACACCAGACACATTCAATAACATTACTGTAAATCGTGTCGGCTAAATGCCTACATTGTAAATTGTATATATTATATATTTGCGTGCGTGCGTGCGTGCGAGCGTGCGTGCGTGCGTGCGTGCGTGCGTGCGTGCGTGCGTGCGTGCGTGCGTGCGTGCGTGCGTGCGTGCGTGCTTGTCTTTAAATGCTTCAATGAACTGAATACACCGGACCACAATGGGAACAAGCCCTTAGCTTAGGGCTCTCCGTGTCATCCTGTACAGTCCTGTATAATCGTACCACTGTACTGTACTATTTGCAAACTGATAATAAAGTGTTCAATCAGGCTGAGAGGGTGTTGCAAGCCTTGGCTCCTGTGGGGCCGCCAGGTTGTAAATCAATGTCACCCACCATTCCTGCCTTGAATGCCAAAAAGTGAACAGCCACCCCAACCAATCAGGTGGCGATTGCCAACCCTCTAGCTCAGGGGTTCTCAACGTTTTTCATGTCAAGGACCCCCAAATTGACACTGATGAGCCCGCGGACCCCCATTTGAAAAAAGCTATGCCATAGGGACCCCCATAAGAGAAGATTTTGACGGCTCTAGCAGTGATTCTCAACCCGTTTAATTTCAAGGACCCCCCAGTTTGACCTGCATTAGTCTAGAGACCCCCATGTAATGTCATTTCTATCTCTGGGACCCTAATTTATATTGTAAAACCATTGTTAATTTAACTCTGAGAGTGTACAGTCCATTTGGTTCCATTTGTACACTTTCAGAGTTACAGACCCATAAGGGTTCATTTGGTTCCTATCTCTAATTGAGCTATAGGTACCCCCTGGAACTCCCTGAAGTACCCCCAGGGGTCCCCGGACCCCACTTTGGGAACCCATTTTGCATTCAATCCATTTATATACCGTAAAAATGACCCGTCACTCGCGATGTGACGCAATTGTGAGCTTGTATTTTGCTATTTTCAAAAAATATATATTTTTATATAAAAAAAAGCTAAAACATTAACCTGCCCAAGCGAGTCAAGTCAGGCAAAGGTTCTTAAGGAAAAAAGTGCTTACGGAAACAAATGTGTCATCAACATACTCTTAAAACAGTCAAATGACTCAGCATTTTTGTTATATAACTAAAGGTATAGTGCTAGGAAGCACTAGAGTGGTGAGCAACCACTGCAATCTATACAAGGCCCAGTCAGCTGTGGTTTTGAGTCTGGTCTTATGCTGCGTTGACACGGGCAGATCTGCACTGGAAAAGTCTACCATTCATTATCAATGGAATTAACCCATTTAGACCTTTCTACAAATGCCTTCTAAATCATGACAGTTTTCTGATAAACCTCATGTTTCTATGTCAGTGGTTCTCAAACTATTTCATGTCAAGGACCCCTAGAATTATATATATTTGGCCGTCGACCCCCATCTGAAAATATGTTGTTCCAGGGACCTCCCCTCAGAAGCAAAGATTTGAGTTAAAAACGTTCACACTGAAAGAATATAATACAAAGATCTGTGCCACATTATCACGATTTTTCAAAAATAGCAGACCTACAAGCTTGAGTGCCGCGCTATGAGCTTGTAGATCTGCTATTTTCCAATAGCTAAAGTATAACATAATGCTTCAAACACCAAAAGGGGTTCCCGCCCCAAAATTGGTTTAAGCCAGCGGACATGAAGATGCAAAGATGCATCCGATGTGTGTAGCAAAAACGGTACAGGCACACTGCATATAGCTTTGCATCTTTGTATACTTTTGCATCTGAACCGTACCAGGAGGCCTTTTGTTTGTCAGTGGACCTCCTGGGAGACGGACACACAGTACCGGCCCTGAGCAACTTGGTGCCCCATAATAGGCAGTGGTGGAAATGTTCCATTTTGAAAATAACAGATCTATAAGGTCTAACTAGGTCAAAAGTTTCTGCCCTGATATTTTCGCCCCGAGAACGGTCCAATGCTCTATACCGCCCCGCTCCATCGAGCCACCACACGAACAAACAAGCCCTATAAGGCCTCGATCACACCTAAAAAACATTTGTCCTGTCCGTGTCTTGTGTCTTGTCTGTGTTTAATGGCCGCCCCCAATGCATTTCCAATGGAAATCACATGGTTTGACCAAACATTTTTGTTTTGATGGCTGTGTTGTGATCCCCTCCCCCCCATCAAACAAAAATGTTTGGTCAAACCATGTGACTTCCATTGGTGGTGTTTTAAACATTATGTTATAGTTTAGCTATTGAAAAATAGCAGATCTACAAGCTCATAGCGCGCCACCAAGTGGCGCGCTACGAGCTTGTAGGTCTCACGATTTTTGAAAAATCGTGAAAATATTTATTTCAGAAAACTGGAGGATTTAGAAGACATTTTTTAAATTTCGAGGTCAGGCCAAGATGGATTAAACACGGACAAGACACGGACAAGACAGGTGTCTTTCGGGTGTGAATGAGGCCTAATACCACCACTTTTACTGAAAAAACATCCTCCATGTTCTGATAATTACCGTAAATTATCCTAAGACGAGGAACCAACCAGCCCATTCACTGGGCGGCCCCGTGCACCGGGCATATGCCTGCCGTGGCAATACAAGACCAGTCCGCCACTGGTTGTATATGCTTGTAGATCTGCTATTTTGAAAAGATTCGTCGCACATTTTGAACTTCGTCATCGGTCAAAATGTATGGGGCTGAATTAAGTGGTTCATGTCTGTACAAAGTAACTAGTAACTACAGTTTTCAAATAATTGGACGTGGAGTAAAAGCATGTACAATATATGCGTCTGAGAGTAGCATTAGTTCCGACGTCACAATAATCTGACACCCATAAATAAACCCTATCCCCAAACCCTTAACACCACGGGGTGAGTCAACCCATTTCCACCTGAGACCAGATTCTACTTAATGTCTTCTAAATCATGACTGTTTTCAGAAATGTCTATGTTTCTATGTCAGTGGTGCTCAACCTATTTCATGTCGAGGACCCCCAGAATGATTATGTAATTGGCCTCAGACCCCCATTTGAAAATATCTTGTTCCAGGGATCCCCCAGAAGTAAAGATTTGAGTTAAAAACGTTCGCTCTGAAAGAATATATATTCAAAGATTTGCGCCACATTTTCACGATTTTTCAAAAATAGAAGACCTATACAAGCTCGTAGCGCGGCACTCGGTGCCGCACTATGAGCTTGTAGATCTGCTATTTTTCAATAGCTAACTACCACTATAACTAAAAATACATCGCATGGATGCACCTGGGACGTATCCTCAGTGATGTATCCTGACGTCAACGGGGTTTCGGGTCTTCCAACATCATACCCCTCACTCAGGCGACCCAGCCGGGAGTGATCAAGTCCCGACTTACGTCCCAGTAGCTACCCTCAATCAGTCCCACTAGGGCAAAACCAGGGCCACACAATCCGTTGGAACTACTCCAGAACTACTCTGCCAGGGCTGGGAGGTACACTTCTGGTGCATGGAAGGACTAGGCTCTGTGGGTTGTCTCCTGTCCGGGCCCCTCCTATACGTCTCACACAATAGAGGGTATGCGCGTGACATCATCATCAAACCAGGAAGTTATGCAGGAACGCCTACTGAGTGGCAAAAAACTACTTTCTGGCCTTGACAGCCCATACATCCACACAGAAAAGTCATATCTGATTGCATTAAACAACATTAAACGATGTTAAACTCACTTTGCATGTTGCTTTGCCACTCGATTTGCCACTCGATGTGCCATTCACTTTAAGCATGCGCATACTCTCTATAACACAATGCTTACAACACCAAACAGGGTTCCCGCCCAGAATTGGTTAACCGGGTTTACAGGTAGAAGTAAAAGTATTGAACATTTGAAATACAGTTAAAGGACCACTTCACCACTTTTCAACCCATCTTCATATAATTGGTCCTCACTGATAATCATGATAAACAATTTTTGTCCTACTCAGTCTGCTTCTCATAGGAGGACTGTGGGCAGTTCAGAAACCCGTCCACCAGTGACATCATCGTTAGGCAGATTTTTTTTAAACAATATTATTTTACAAAAACAGTTACAGTTGGTTCCCAATGGGAACCGGTTCAGTTCTTCTTGGTTCTTATAGTCCATATGAGCCAGAGCTCCAAAATTGGAACGTTAATTATGAATTGAGTGGGCAAAACCATAACTATATTAGATGGTTATCACCATGACACTTCCCCAATTGAGTACATACACGAAGACAGTGATTTATTGTATTACACATTTTACATTTTTCAATATGCAAATGAGGCATTATGTAGAAAAATATGCAAAATATGAAAAAGCTACTACTCTGGAAGGGTTATCATTTATTAATTTACTTGTATTGATCCTATAAACAATTTAATATAGGTCTAGTTTTTCCCACCAATTTTGGAGCTCTGGCTCATGGACTAAGAACCAAAAAGAACTGAACCGGTTCCCATTGGGAACCAAGTAACCAACCGGTGGAAAAGGGGTCTAAGTGTCCTTGAGCAAGACACTGAACCCCTAATTGCTCCTGATGTGCAGGTTGGTGCCTTGCATGGTTACCTCCGCCATCGGTGTGCGTGCGTGCGTGTGGGTGAATGTAATACACAATCTATGTAAAGCGCCTTGGGTAAAGGCGCTATATAAATGCACCATTTACTTATAAGTACAGTACTTGTAGCACAGTACATGTACTTACAGTAGTTACCTTCCACCACTGGCCCTAGGCAGGATTTTACCTGCTAATACAGGTCTTCTTCTCATCTAGTTGGAGTGATCTGATCATCATCACACACTGCAGCCCATGGCTCTAGCTGACTCTAATCAAACAGTTTATTAATCTCAGCCGTGCGTGTTTCATTTAACCCATTTAGACCCGAGGACGATTCTACAAATGTCTTCTAAATCCTGACAGTTTTCTGAAAAACCCTATGTTTCTATGTCATGTCAAGGACCCCTAGAATTATATGAATTTGGCCCGCCGACCCCCATCTGAAAACATGTAGTTCCAGGGACCCTCCAGACGCAAAGATTTGAGTTAAAAACGTTCGCTCTGAAAGAATATATATTCAAAGATTTGCAACACATTTTCACGATTTAAAAAAAATAGCAGACCTACAAGTTCATAGCGCGGCACTCGGTGCCGCGCTATGAACTTGTAGGTCTGCTATTTTTCAACAGCTAAAGCATAACATACTGTAATGCTTAAAACACCAAAAGGGGTTCCCGCCCGAAATGGATTAAAGTGGCTTCGCACCCTGTGTGCGCACACACAGTTTCCAGTAATGATTGTAAACAAGGAACCTCTCTATTATGTTACATCCTCCGTGTTACCACGGAGAGTAAAAAAAAAACGGAGAAGGAAGAACACGGTAACATAATGTCCTCAATGTTAACCCATTTAGGCCTGACGTCAAAATTTAAAAAATGTCTTCTAAGGTTTTCTGAAATACCTATTTTTCTATATCAGTGGTGCTCAATTTTTCATGTCAAGGACCCCAAAAATGACATGGCCACCGACCCCCATCTGAAAATATTGTTCCAGGAACCCCTCAGAAGCAACGATTTGAGTTAAAAACGTTCACTCACTGAATATTCAAAGATTTGTGCTGCATTTTCATGATTTTTCAAAAAATAGCAGACCTACAAGCTCGTAGCGCGGCACTCGGTGCCGCGCTATGAGCTTGTAGATCTGCTATTTTTCAATAGCTAAGGAATAACATAATGCAGTTAAAACACCAAAGGAGGTTCCCGCCCAAAATGCGTTAATTTAACTCTGAGACTGCAGCAAACGCTGTTGAAACTGAAAGCAGAGCCGCGGAGTGGCGAGATTGGAACCCGTGAATTAGAACATGTTGGGTGGAATTGCTATTGCCCTGTGGTTGGTTAATTAGAATTATGTGGGTGGAGTCTACAGAGTATATAAGAGGAACAGCTCAGTGTGAGTGTACTGTAGTGTAGGCTGCCATGGGGAGAGGTTGACACTTTGCCTCTCCTTTAATCTCATGTGTTTGGATTTTTGAGTTTGCATTTTTCTTCAGTTGTACTTTTTTTGTTTGGTTTTAATTGTTGTCCTGGCCAGGAACCAATTAAGAATCGTTTGTATATTTGCAAGCGTTGCTTCCTGGCCCATTTTTGTAGTTTTTCACGGTTTTCGCCGTCTTTGTGTTAAACATCTATTGTAGCCTATTTGAAAACGGTTATCCTGGACACAAGCACACAAGCATGCTCCGTGGAGAACCACTGGCTTAATGTATATACTGTGTCGTATATGCCTGTCTCGCACGCGGAAAGATAGCTGATCTACAAGCTCACACATTCGCAACACCGTCATGATGAAATATAAACCGGGTCCGTGTCATTAGGCAGACGGCTCGTTATTCTGACATATACTAACCCTAACCATAACCACACGTGGAAACCACAGGGTGGGTCTTAAGTAACCGGACATGTATGTCGGACTAACGGGATTTCGGACTAATCCACAGTCCCCGTTTAAATCGGCCTCGAGACATGAAAATAATAGTGTCCCAATATTCTTCAAGGCAACCCACCAGAGAGACGCGTATATACAGAAGCTCCTTAATCCTCTGTGGTGTTGCTATTAATTTGGGACTTTCTGAATCCTCGTTTCTATCCTTGGGCCAAAGTGAACTGGGCTTCTTGGATGCGGTGTTGTCAAACTGTTCCGTTCCTTAACCCATTTACACCTGAGGACGATTCTACAAAATGTCTAAATTCTGACAGTTTTCCGAAATACTTTGTTTTTATATCAGTTGTGCTCAATATTTCACGTCAAGGACCCCCGAAGAAATGATATGTAATTGGCCCGCCGACCCCTCATCCGAAAATATGTTGTTTCAGCAAAGTTTTCAGCTAAAAAACATTCACTCTGAAAGAATATATATTCAAAGATTTCCGCCACGTTTTCACGATTTTTAAAATAGCAAAAAATAGCAGACCTACAAGTGGCGCGCTACGAGCTTGTAGATCTGCTATTTTTCAACAGCTAAAGCACAACATGATGCTTTAAAACACCAAAAGGGGGTTCCCGTTCAGAATGGGTTAAAAATAGGTTGAATAATGTAAGTCAAGGTGACGACAAGCAGTGCAGTCGTTTAAAGCAGTTTGAGCTTCATTTTGTCTTCCTCCGCCCTGGAAGACGAGGCCGGGGACACTTGTGCACACAAACGCAGTGTGAAATGCGGCGCTCTCGTGGCACAGCTGAGGGGCATTTATATCATAACGAGAGCACGATTGGCCTTGTTCTGCATGGGGAGGGAAGCCGCCAGGCAGCAGAGAGAGGGATTATGTTTCGGGCCCCCATGCTTGTCAGCGGGCGGTGTCTATTTTTGTGTCCCCAGATGAATAATTGTTATGAAAATTAACCCTCATTATTTGGCTATGCATTCCTTAGTTTTTTGCCCTCGCTGTTATACGCTATAGTACCAAAGATGGTTAATTTATGACTATAGACCCCATGTGTCCGTTGGACACGGCCTATACTCGGGAATGATGCAAGTTGGGGAACGATGCAAATAGGGAATGCATACATGCCCCCCACCCTGTTATGTAATACCCATTATACCCGCCAGAGTACCCGCTGTAACTGCCTGTCTCTGTGATCCTTTTATGCCCATATATAAAGATCTCTCTCTGTCTGTCCTTGTCCCCTTTGTGCGCATGTATGGAGATCCCTGATATTCACATTGATATGGCCTAGCTCTGGTCCATAGCTCTAATGTGTTGCATCTAATGCGTTGCATTTAGAGCTATGTTACTCTCAACTTCCGCCGCTGGATTTTGTTTCCACCGGGAAAAAAATACTTTTAGTTACTCCACTGTGCCTTCTACCGATATTGCCCAGAGAATTGCCCCATAGATTATATTTTTCCTCCGGTGAAAAAAAATCCCTTTCTGGCCAAAAAGTACCGTTTATACGTGTGGTGGGGGGCTCAGAGTGCGTCCACTAAGGAAAGTAGGCTTTCTAATGACACAACCCGCCTTTGTTTTGGTGAGTAGCAAAAACGTTTTTTTATTATTTACGCTAAAGACGAGAGACTGGTCTGCATTCATGCGAGCGGCGGAAGTAACATAGCTCTAAATGCAACGCATTAGAGCTATGGACCAGAGCTAGATATGGCCATATGTCCTTGTACAGCGGTAAACGTCTGTGGAGAATGCCTGAAGAGTGCAAACAGACGGTGGAAAGTGAACTGACTATAAGTAAGCGAATAGCATGGTGTGGGGAATTCGACAGGTGTGGGGAATTTGCCAAATCAAGCTTAATAGGCTGCATTTGGGCCACACCGCCATGGCCAGAGTCTTTTCTGGCGGTACTGGACAACCTTCTGTCCGACCGACTCCACACCGGGCACTGCACTCCCTCGGGACGTCTGCGACGTGTATTTAGTTTTTTTGGGAGGTTTTTTTGGGAGGCTCAGCAGCCTATAGGTGCCCGGGCGGTTGAGCTTATAACCGCCTGGGCCTGCTACGTGTATTTTAAAGTCGGTCGGTCGAACAGTTCTCAAGATGTCTGCGCCGGCAGATCTCGTGAACGCCTGATGTTTAGAGGTGCTAGATCCCGCAAGAAAGGACAGAGAAAGGTCGGTAATAAAGGACATGGCTTTTCTGACGATCGGGCCCAACATTTAGTTCGGTGACGAATAAGACTGGTTCGGTGTTCACGTTCGCTCTTCCTGGTTTTCTCCTGAAAAATTGGCCACCCACATATACTTCACACAGATGCAGGAAGTAAACAGTCTTTATCTATTTCTCTGCACTGCATTCTCTCTGGTATAGCAAGCTATAGAAGGCTTAGGCCCTGCTGTAAATTAACCCATTTTGGTGTTAGCATTACGTTATGCTTTAGCTATTGAAAAATAGCAGATCTACAAGCTCATAGCGCGCCACCGAGTGGCGCGCTACGAGCTTGTAGGTCTGCTATTTTTGAAAAATCGAAGAACGACTGACATAGAAACATAGCTTTTTCAGAAAACTGTCAGGATGTAGAAGACATTTTTAGAATCTGATCTCAGGTCAAAATGGGGTAAAGGTGCTCTTTTATGGCGGTTTTGAGTGAGGATGTACTGTATAGGGTCTGCAACTCAGAGAGTTGCACAAATGGAACCCGAATGGAGCCGTAACGTATGAGGTCCGTTCGGCTCTTGTTTGTGTGCACTCCTCTCTGAGTCATGGCGCGGGGGGGAGGGGGAGGGGGGGGTCCTTGGAAAAAAGTTTAAGCCTCAGCCGTTGACGCGTCCCTCTCTCTCTTTTCTGTGTTTCTAAACGGATTGGTCAGAGAGCCAGAGGGGATGAGGAGGAGAGACTGTGGTGGTGATGGTTGTCGTAACAGCCGCAGAAAGTGTGGAGGGCTGCTGCTGCTTGTACCGCATCACAATGAGAGAGGGAGAGAGGAGAGAGAGAGAGAGAGAGAGAGAGAGAGAGAGAGAGAGGCAGAGAGAGGGGGGGAGAGAGAGGCAGAGGGAGAGAGAGAGAGAGAGAGAGAGAGAGAGGGAGAGAGAGAGAGAGGCAGAGGGAGAGAGAGAGAGAGAGAGAGAGAGAGAGAGAGAGAGAGAGAGAGAGAGAGAGAGGCAGATAGAGGCAGAGAGAGAGAGAGAGGCAGGGAGAGAGAGAGAGAGGGAGAGAGAGAGGGAGAGGGAGAGGGAGAGAGAGAGAGGCAGAGAGAGAGAGAGAGAGTGCGGCCGGCCCCGCACTGTTACCATGGCAACATTGCATTTCAAAGTCTGGATCAGCATGTGGGGGAGGGGGGGGGGGGGGTAGAGAGAGAGAGGGAGGGAGAGAGAGAGAGAGAGAGTGAGAGGAGAGTGAAAACAGAAGAAGCAGGGTAGAGAGCGCAGAGGGGGAGAGAGAGAGAGATAGAGATAGACGGGGGAGGGGTTGGTAGAGAGAGCATGCAGCGAGTAGAGAGAAGGGAGAGCGAGTGGACAAGGGGGGATGTTTCAAGTTGCTTCCATCAGCGTTGACTCAAGCACAGATAGAGAGATTACAAACCAGGCTACAACAAATGTCCTGCATGTCCGCACACAACGCGCACGCACGCACGCACGCACGCACGCCAAGCGGAAAGCGAGAGGTAATCTCTGAAGAGTGTCTTTTCGTGTCGGCGTGTTAAAGCCCGGCTTACACCTTAACTCACAAACACAAGTTAGCCGTTACAGCGGCGCCGAAGGTGCCCCTTCTCAACAAACACCGTCCTCGTCGTGCCACGGTGCACTCGAGTCTCGCTGCGTTCAATATTTGATGATGCAATATGGCATCGTGATCAAAATAGGTTACATCCT
Organism: Electrona antarctica; assembly: GCF_951216825.1. Classification (NCBI taxonomy): domain Eukaryota; kingdom Metazoa; phylum Chordata; class Actinopteri; order Myctophiformes; family Myctophidae; genus Electrona; species Electrona antarctica. The sequence goes on from NC_136811.1 coordinate 9,663,840, forward strand.
GTTTGTATTGTGCGACCCAAAACAGAGAGAGAGAGGGAGAGAGAGAGAGAGAGAGAGAGAGAGGGAGAGAGAGAGAGAGAGAGGGAGAGAGAGGGAGAGGGAGGTAGAGAGAGGGAGCTGAAAGAGACATGGGCGTCGAGTTAATACATTCGCTGTTCATGCATGTACTTGTTCTTGTTTTTGTATGTGCATGTAAATGGTAAACGGTGCATTTATATAGCGCTTTTATCCAAAGCGCACACACACACACACACACAAACACACATTCACACACCGATGGCAGAGGAAACCTGCATGATGCAAGGCACCAACCTGCACATCGGGAGCAATTCTTGAGGGTTCTTGAGTCTTGCTCAAGGACACTTCGACACTAACTCTGGGGGAGCCCCCACCGCTCGACTACCGCCCCTGTACAGTATATGTGCCTGCATGTGCATTTGTGCACATGCACCTTCGCGCGTTGCATGTATATGCTAGGCGATTGTACGCAATAATATGTCATCAGGAATGACATACAAATGTCATGTGTCCAAATGTATAAAATATATAATGTATTGTATAATTGTACAAATGTATAATTTGACCAAAGTTAAGTGTGTGTAAAAAATCCACTGAATTCTATGTAGGGCTTAAATCCCAGCATCCGTCGACAAGCTTCACGACTTGTGATCCTGTCGATTGAAAACATAAAAGACGTGAGTATAGCACCTTGAGGGACTCCGCTCGACAATGTATGGGGTTCTGTGGGGTCCCTGAAACAGGATATTTTCAGATCGGGGTCGGCGTATAACTTTTGGGGGACCTTGGCATGAAATAGTTTGAGAACCACTGACATAGAAACATGAGGTTTTTCAGAAAACTGTCATGATTTATAAGACATTTGTAGAATCTGGGTCTCGGGTCTAAATAAGACTTGACCTGCAGGCTCAAAGACCCAAACACACCACAGTGTTTCAGCACCATAGACAGCGCCTTGCACCCTTCACCCACACAAAGGGCAGACCAGTCTGTCTGTATGTAACATAACGTTTGTCATGTGTCTATGAGGTGACACAGGGTTGTTTTTGGCAGCACATTTCTATTTTAGTTTTAGTCATAGTCTCTTGAATAGTTTTAATTTAGTCACATTTTAGTCACTTGGAATGTTTTAGTGTCATAAGATTTTAGTCAACTAAATCTACAGTTGATTTAGTCGACTAAATTGCATTTTGGCGGGCCTTGATGCCATCGTAATGACTGTTTTTACACTTGCTGAAAATAGCCGATCTACAAGCTCGGGTATTTTCAGCATGCAACCAAGTGTAAAATGACTTATACTGGATCTCTTGTCCACTAGTCCCTCCCTAACGTCTAGTTTTTAGAGAGACCCGGAAAAGAAATCCCCGTTAATTTTCCTCATAGACTTATCAGAAAGTATTTATTTAAAGACGTTTACGCCGCGGACAAAGCCAACTCTTGCCGTGACAAATCATGACAATAAACACAATGTTTTGGGCCAAACAAAGAATTAGAAAGTAGAAAGAAAACGGCAGGTTACAACACTTTTTGTTGTTGTTTTTCTTCTTTGTCATTATTTGTTTGGTCCAAAATATTGTGTTTGTTGTCATGATTTGTCACGACTCGAGTTGGCTTCGTACGACGCTTAAAAGGTCTATAAATAAATACTTTTTGAAATGTCTATGGGAAAAATGCATTGGGATTCATTTCCTGGGCCTGGCGTCGTCATGAAAGGGGGCGGGACTGCGACGCTCTATTATGCTCTCTGCTTGTTTGTGATTTTAGGTTGGAGCTGCACTCTGCTTGTGGGGAGGCGTGTCCTGGCAATCACCTGGCTGTTCTCCATCCTGCAATCACCTGGCTGTTCTCCATCCTGCAATCACCTGGCTGTTCTCCATCCTGCAATCACCTGGCTGGCTACTTCAACCTGGCCGTGACTACACTCTGTGTCTGATATTCTCAGCTATAGTGCACATGCTGGTGCAGCTATAGTACTAGGTCAGTTCAACAGCTCTTATTAGGCCTGATTTACACTGGCAGCCAAATCTAGCCTGAATGTAGCCTGAATCAGATCTGTGTCACTTATTATGTTATACTTTAGCTATTGAAAAATAGCAGATCTACAAGCTTGTAGGTCTACTTTGGTTCACTTTATCGTGGGTTCGCTCGCTGTCGACCGTGACATTCCCGTGACATTCCCGTATCCCGATGTCTGACAGACTCTGTGTGTTTCCAGCTTGTGGAAGATATTTTTTCATTTGAATACTGAAAAGTAACAGTTTATATATTATATTTTGGACACGTGACTGAGATGACATGTGCATGTACATATATTCACAGGCTGTGTGTGTGTGTGCACGTGCACGCGCGTGCGTGGGTGCGCGTGCGTGCGTGCGCGTGGGTGCGTGCGTGGGTGTACGTGCGTGCATGCATGTAGTATGACCTTCCCAACAGCACGCAAAAAAATGCCATATCTCCGGAAGGGATTATTCTATTTCAACCGCAAAACACTGCGTATCTAATTGGCGCGTGCGTGCGTTGCGTGCGTTGCGTGCGTGCGTGCGTGCGTGCGTGCGTGCGTGCGTGCGTGCGTGCGTGCGTTCTCTCTGTGTACTCTGGGCCTCTGTGATATTTAGTGAATGACCTTAACAACAACAACAACCTAGTAAGTTCTTCCCCCCTCGGCCTGTACTCCCCCGAGGATCACATTAATTGTTATTTAACTATATGTCATGCCAAGTCCCCAAATAATTACGAGACAGAGGAACAGGCGCACAAGAGCATGACAGAACAGGAGAGAGAGAGAGAGAGAGAGAGAGAGAGAGAGAGAGAGAGAGAGATTACTCACACTGGGAGAACTTCGCTAAACCCCTTTGATTAATGACAACCATTTTCATCCCTTATTGAGGGAACGATTTGAGGTCACTTGCGATTTCTGAGAGAAGATGGATTCACAGGCGGCTTCTTAAGCCCTATATAAGATATGTCATCGTGCCTCAAGGAATAGAGGAAAAAATAGCCCACGGAGATTTCTACTTATACTTTAGAGATGTTTTTTAATTTAAATTGTTATTGGAAACGTTTTGCGACCAATTATTTAGAAAATGGCATGTGCCCAAATAAGGACGCCAGGTTGAGCCAGGTTATAGAAGACAGAATTGGACGTTGTTCATCATGAAGACACCATGCTCCACATCTGCGGACATGCTGAGGGCTTACAGTTACTAATCTGCACGGAACGTATATGACGTGAGTTTTAGGCCTATACTCTCTGCCTGGTGCAATAGAGGGGCTATTCACCTTTTTCTTACAGTCCATAGTGCATTGTGTTTGTTTGTGCATAAGTTCCTCTTTCTCTTGCTGTGTTGCCAGTTTTGCAAGAGAAACAAGTGACCAGGTCTATGAAAACAAGCACAAATGAAAATAGCTGATCTACAAGCTCACATCGACACATTGTGAGGTTGTACATCCGTTATTTAAAAACACATTGAGAATGAATCGAAATAATTTGAATATAATTTTATATATATAATTATTTATATATATATTTTTAAAGGGCATCTTTGAAGACCAAATTCTCAGATTGCTGTATCTCTGCAAGACATTACTCTATAAGCCATATCTCAAAAACTAGTGGGTCAAACTGCACAACCAATATGTCAATTTGAAGCTATAATTCCCTGATTTCATATGACATGATAAAAACAAAAATGAAAAAAATCCAATGGCAGTCCTTCGATCAAATCTGGTCACATATGTTCAGATGGATGTCTGTGGACAATTACATATTAATCTGGGGTTCCTTGATATGAAGAAATGTGGAAGCAAGCCCAAATAAGCAACTACTATACACTTTAGAATCAAGCCCAAAAAAACATAAACCAGCAACTACCAATAATTTATTTGCAAGTGACTTTACAGAAAAAACAAGTCAAAGGTTGCTTATAATAAGCAGACATGGCAACACGGCCTGAAGGAAGCAAAGCACACACACAAGGAACCTTGGTGGGGAAAAACGTGGATAGGCTACCATGCAATGAACGTATGACGTGAGTTTGAGGCCTATACTCCCTGCCTGGTGCAATAGAGGGGATAGCATGTCGCTTCTCTTATCTCCATAGTTTAAAGTAAATAATAGGCTATATACAATTTGTAATGAAAATCTTTTTTTTGTATCCAGCAATGGATAAACGTTCCCCAAAAATGTGTCTCTGTGACACCTCTAATAGGGGCCGCAGTATGCATTCAAAGAGTGTCCTAGAAGCTTTGTTATTGGTCCAAACCTTTTCCACAGAAAATTACTAACCTATCAGGAAGTCAAATTCATGCATTGTTCTTCATCTTTGAAGGCAGCCTGCGCCCCCTAGAGGCGTCACAGAGACTAAATTTTTTGGTGTGAGCGTTTCACCCTAGTCTGAATACTAAAAAAAGGAAATCAAATTAAATGTCATTACCTTTCTCTGTAACCCCTGGGGGTCCCCGGACCCTACTTTGGGAACCACTTTGACGTAAAGAGCATATTTTGTGATTAGGGCAGTGGTTTTCAACCCTTTTCATATCAAGTTCCATTATTTATTCAGGTATCGGTATCGGCCCTTATTTGTCATATCGGGTCATATCGGTATCGGAAAATATGCCAGTCTAACCACCGATCCGTCACAGGGGTTGACACTATGTATGGCACGGAAAATAAAATGTTGGGGCATGTGGAGTTTGCTTTCGAGTTGCCCAAACTGCAAGTGCACACATGAGGAGGAGTCTGCTATAAACACAACACGAGCTATATAGCTAGATAGCTATAAACACAACACGAGCTATATAGCTAGATAGCTATAAACACAACACGAGATCACAACACTGGTATCGGTATTCGGTATCGATATCGGCTAAGGCCTCACTCAGACCTTTAATGCATTGCTGCATGCTTGCTGTATGAATGCTGTGAGTGTCATGGCCGCCTCAATGCATTTCCAATGGAAGTCACATGGTTTGAGGACTACATTTTGGACTACAAGCTGTTTTATGGCTTTCGGCTGTGTTTCGACTGCGCCCCCTCCCCCTCATACAACACAAATGTTGTGTCAAACCATGTGACTCCCATTGGAAATGCATTGGGGCGGCCATGACACTACACAACATTCATCCAACAAGCATACAGCAATGCAGTAAAGGTCTGAGTGAGGCCTAACACAGAAATTGTGGTATCGGGAACGAAAAAAGTGTATCGGGACATCCCTAGTTGAGACGTGACAGAAGTTGGCCTGAGAATGGGTTGTTGTCCGCCAACAGTCTGTCAAAACTAAAGCATGCAAGACAATGAAGCCAACAGTCTGTCAAAACTAAAGCATGCAAGACAATGAAGCGCCTACACCTGCTCTCACTGCATCCAAAGTCACTCATCGTCTTGGCTAAATGCCCAAAGTATAAAACATACTAAAACAGAACATGCACAGAATGCATAATTTACACACGAGGCATCCATACGTACGTACGATGCGATTTGGCTGTATCTTAGCAGCAGCATGCATTAGCTATTCATTGCATAGATCAACTATGAAATTGCTCATTGAATAAATTATGAAATTCGTAATAACGATTTGCACACGTGGAGCGTGTGTGTGTGTGTGTGTGTGTGTGTGTGTGTGTGTGTGTGTGTGTGTGTGTGTGTGTGTGTGTGTGTGTGTGTGTGTGTGTGTGTGTGTGTGTGTGTGTGTGTGTGTGTGTGTGTGTGTGTGTGTGTGCGTGCGTGCGTGCGTGCGTGCGTGCGTGCGTGCGTGCGTGCGTGCGTGCGTGCGTGCGTGCGTGCGTGCGTGCGTGCGTGCGTGCGTGCGTGCGTGCGTGCGTGCGTGCGTGCGTGCGTGCGTGCGTGCGTGCGTGCGTGCGTGCGTGCGTGTTGTCATTGGATATGATTGTGCCCACAATTCCATGCTGTATTGATGTTTGTACCATATACTGTAGGAGAGATTAGGATAACATTGGTCAAAATGACAATTGTTTATTTTACATGCTCTAATTAGACTTGTAAATTAAATAGCCTAATGCAGGTATTTAACAATAATTTAACTACTCTCAAGAGTTATATCTATAAGGGTCCATTTGGTTACCAACTCTCCATCATTTAGCTGGGGACCACCTGGAACCCCCTCAACAGTGGCGTGCACAGACATTTAGAGGGGCAGGTGCTCAAGTTAAAAAAGGGCACCTTGTGCAGCGCGTGGAACCGGCCGGTTGCCTTAATCCATTTTGGGCGGGAACCCCTTTTGGTGTTAGCATTATGTTATGCTTTAGCTATTGAAAAATAGCAGATCTACAAGCTCATAGCGCGCCACCGAGTGGCGCGCTATGAACTTGTAGATCTGCTATTTTTGAAAAATCAAAAAAAAAGAAGGAAAAAAAAAGGGCACATTGCCAAAAGGGCAGGGGGTGCTCTAGCACCCCCTAGTGTCTATCTGTGCACGCCACTGAACCCCCTCAAGGACCACTGGTTGAAAACCACTTCATTAGCCCATTTAGACCTGAGGACGATTAAAAAAAATGGCTTCTAAATCCTGACAGTTTTCTGAAAAACCCTATATGTTTCTGTCAGTGGTGCTCAATATTTCATGTCAAGGACCCCTAGAATGATATGTATTTGGCCTCCGACCCCCATCTACTAGTCCTGCATGGAGGAAACTGTAAACAACATGATAGAACTGCAAACCAGTGTTGATTTCGTCGACTACCTTTTTCCACTGACGAAAACTAAATGGAAACGAAATAAAAACTAAGCTATGATGACTAAAACTGTAAGACTAAATATATTGTCAATTTCGTCAATTAAATTCAATTTTTAAATTAATTTAATTTAGATAGCATTGTATCTAGTTATAACACATGAGTGTTTACTCATAGTTTCATTGTAATATATTCTACTGTTAGACACGGATGTTACGTTCTTAGATTGATCCTATGACTATTTTTTAATGTATTACCATGTGTTGTTCTTGCTTACTGCAAATCGCTCTGGATTACAGAGCATCTGCTATGAATGCCTAAATTGTGAATTGAAAACGATCTCCTTTTCGTTAAATTTGGGTGCCGGGATCAAACCCCATTCACTTCCATCCATTATCAAATTGAAGTTCAATATTTCAAAGGTTTACTTTTTGGCCCACTGGCAGTATGAGTGTACACAAGAAACTTTGGAGCTAAACGGTCCAGTGCTTTCCAAGATTAGCTATGGACGCACGCACGGACGGACGCACGCACGCACGCACGCACACACGCACGCTCACTGGGGACAGGGAGGAACTCCTTATATGGTCAGCACACTCTATAGTAGGGAGGATTATCCAGAAAAAAAGAAAAAATAAGTGATATTTAGATGAAGTCAAATCACTGAATATACCTTTAAGTTACGATCTCTTATATGGTTGCGATTCCGAATAAGCCTGTTGGCTGCATGCCTTTACTTGTTTCTTTGTGATGTTTCTGGGTGTTCCTGGGTGTCTGAATGTTCCGGGGACCCCCACACGGTAACTGTCTGTCCCTATGCGTATATATATATGTCCCAGCACGGAAAGCTGCAACACGGTAACTCTGTCATTTCTCGATTTCGTTTCGGATGTGGGACGGCTCGCTGGAACCGGGCCGGCCCCCGGGGCGCGTTCCTGGGGGTCTGGATGTTCCGGGGACCTCCACACGGTAACTGTGTCAGTTCTCGTAGATTCTTTCCAAAAATAACTGTATTGTACAGTACAGTACAGTACAGTACAGTACAGTACAGTACAGTACAGTACAGTACAGTACAGTACAGTACAGTACAGTACCGTAACTATTACAATAAATGTATACTGTAGTTGCACCGCTCAGTTCACACAGGTGTGATTTTTAGATACTGCGCACAAATAAAATAAAATAAAATAAACTCTTTGCTTGTAAATTGCCTTCCAAAAATGCTTTCACTTCTGCTATAGAAACAGTTGCCACACTGCTGCGTCCCACAACTGGCACAGCCCTGCCTGGATAGGCAACCCGGCCTGGCGGCGGGATGCCTAATACCCGCCAGTGTGATTTTTTACACTTTGTAGCAAAACTTCCCTTGTTAAAGAGTGTCATCTAAACGCCAAACACATCAGTGCAAAATGTAGAGGCTGTAAGCTAAAGCCTAAAGAATGCAAACCAACACTTTTTCACATTTATATATATATCTATCTATAAAAAAAAAGAAATCCAACTCTAATCCTTCTCATGGTGACAGCGCTAAGAATAAGCCGCAGCACATAAGACTTGAAGGATCATTTGACAGGATATGTTGAACATTAGAAACCAAACCCAACCGGAACAGATAAAGACTTCACCCTATACTTTAGTGGCGGTATGCCTTTCATCTCTCGTCATCGTCTGAACTTGACAACGTGTCGTATGCGTTTGATGTTCTCGGCGCGGCGTTTCCATTGTTTAGCCATGCATCTTATGTGCTTTTCTCTTTGCCACGAGCCCATTTGGGACAATCGGTCCCACTTTCTCCCCGACAATTAATCCATTGAGACCTGAGGCCGATTCTATACATAATGTCTTCAAAATCCAAACAGGTTTTTTTTGGAAAAAAACTTATGTTTGCTATATTGGTATGTGGTGCTCAAACCTTGTTCATGTCAAGCAAGTTGAAGGAACATAATGTCGGGAAAATATGTCACAATATTTAGTTCCAGGGAACACATTTTAAAATGTTTGCTTTAAGAAGATACATATTCAAAGATCTATGTGCTCATTGCGCGGCACATAGTGACACGCTATATGAGCTTGTATATCTGCTATTTTTGAATAGCCAGAAGAAATCTAAAATGACACGGATGCTTTCCCAGTTCTAATGGGTTAAAATATTCATTTCCTTTCAACCCTCTTGGCAAAATGGAGTGCTGGTGTATGCAGTTGGCAGCGAGCTACCTGCTCTAATCTGAAGATCAAGTGCAGCGAGCACAAAGGAAAGCGGAACATCAGACAACATGCCTAATTATTGTATACCTAACAATAATCTCGCTCATTGCTGGTCCGACCGCGGCCAAATTCTTTGGGCATGCTGTCAGTTTGGCCAACTCTGTATACTTCCAATGCATTTTTATTTCATGTATGTTTTATCATTTTTGAGGGGCGCTATAGCCCCTCCTTTATACAGGTTTAATGTTTGTTTTTAGTTCAAAGTTTGTTTTAAAAACGCCATTGACAATGAAGGGAAAATGTACGTCATCTTTGTGTTAATGGCACCCTTTGTTTTACATCACCATTACATCACCTAATCAACATGAGTTAGACTTTAATATATTAGCGCCCCTCTTCTTGGAACGATGCAAGTTGGATAATGCATGCCCCACCCAGTTTATATGTCTGTGTCCCATTTATGCCCATATGGAGTTATTTGTCAGAACAGGCCAGCTCCATATATGGAGATCTAGGGGGTGATCAGGTCGGTGTGATCGATTGGCTAATTTGGGCCCCGTCCAGAGCCCGGGCAGATGCTTTTGTGCTGATTCTGGACAATGGTATATCCCACCATTGACTCAAGGCCGGGCACTGCAGCACCCCCTGTGGTGTGGTGGTGTGGAACGCGTGTGTACATATATATACGCGGACAGAGACATGGTGCATTTATCGATAAGATAGATGGCCCAGCAGATGTCGCTATTTCCCCTCCTGCTGCATGGCTGCAGAAGCATTGAGGTGAATTAGCTCTGGTCCATAGCCTTACTTCTCTTGCTGCCGTTGCATTAAGGCTCTGCCACTCTTTGCTTCTAGCATGAAACGCAGACCAGCCTCTCCTCTGTAGCGGAAATAAGTGGCTTCAAAACATGGTAGATACCAATGGGTCACGTGACGGTTCCCATCGTCCTGCATATTTTTTTTTTTACAGTCTATGGTCCTGACACACTGCTGCTGCTGCTGTGGAATGGATGTTAACATTTTTGCACGCTGGTGATTTTTTTTCCGCTGCGTTTTGCTGATCCGAAAGTTGTAGGCTATCACTTGCTGTCAGCCTGTTGTCACCATACAACACCCCACTAGACCACATACTAGACAGCTGCGGAAAATGGATAAAATCGACCCCGATCCGGAAAAAAAACTTTATACGGACAAAATATAAAGATATATAAAGACTTCGTGTCAAACATGATTGACATAAAGTGAGTTCAATTGTATTTTTTTTATGTCGAAAAACGCCAATCACTCAGTGCCACAGGACGCCTTTGGACGCCTCCCCCTTAAGAGCTAGTTTGACCAAAAACAACACGATGCTGCCTCACTACAAATCGAATGCATGCAATGCGGAGGAAAGGAAGATTGAAGAAAAGAAAACAGAATGCTCAGCTGACGGAACCTCCCAGGGTTTGCATTTGTCTTTAACTACCAGGACATTAGACGGGATAGGAAGTGCTTCTTTGAAAGCCGTCCGTGACGATGATGTGTGCTCGGACATGAACGGGGGAGGTGTTTGCTCTTGTCTCAGACACGAGAGACTGGAACACCTGAGCACAGTGCTGAGTTTACACAGCTGGCAAAGAGCCTCCATCACACACACATACATGCACACGCACGCACGCACACACGCACACGCACACACACGCACGCACACACACACGCACACACACACACACACACACACACACACACACACACACACACACACGGCAACAGATAGACTCTCTTGCACACGCACGTACAGTATACACAACGAATGCATGCACACACACACACACACGCATGCACGCACGCGCGCACACACACACACACACACACACACACACACACACACACACACACACACACACACACACACACACACACACACACACACACACACACACACACACACAGGCCTTGCAAGAGACATATGCAGACGACGCAAGCCCCCCCCCCCCCCCCCCCCCCCGCCGCCCAGAAAGCTCAAAGTGATGACAGAATGAAATGATATAAAAATAGGTCACCGCTAAAAGAGCACGTTTGAGAGGAGCAGCATCCGAGAGAATTCCCCCACATTAAGTCACCACCAATGGAGAGAAGCCCACCTCAGCACTGCTGCAATGCATGTCTGTCTGTCTGTCTGTCTGTCTGTCTGTCTGTCTGTCTGTCTGTCTGTCTGTCTGTCTGTCTGTCTGTCTATTACAGCCAGTGTTGATTTCGTCGATTAACACCATGACGAAAAATGTCCGTCGACTACCTTTTTTCACTGACGAAAACGAATTGGAAACTATATATAAAAACTAAGCTATATGAGGACTAAACTAAGACTAAATGTATTGACAAGTTCATCAACAAATAAAAACCGCAGACTAAAATTGTTAGTGCAGAAGAGGTCATTTTATGCTTGGTTTTGCGCTCTGGAAATAGCAGATCTACAAGCACACATACAACAACATACAACAACATACAACATATACAACATATATACAACATATACAACATACAACATATGCAACATATATACAACATATACAACATACAACATATACAACATATATACAACATATACAACATACAACATATACAACATATATACAACATATACAACATACAACATATACAACATATATACAACATATACAACATACAACATATACAACATGTTGTACAACATATATACAACATACAACATATAACAACAACATACATACAACATACAACAACGCGTCGCGCTGTGCTTGTAGGTCTGCTATTTTGTCAGCAAGTGTAAGATCAACCATTATAAAGGCCCACCGAAATTAATTTTAGTTGACTGAATCAACTGTAGATTTAGTCCACTTAAATCATAATATATTTAGTCGACTTCTAAAACTAGACTAACACTAAAACATTCCGGGTGACTAAAATGTGACTAAAACTAAATTAAAACTATTCAAAAGACTAACTAAAACTGAAAATCTAAATTTGCTGTCAAAATAAACACGGACTGCAGTGGGAGTCCCACCCACACAACATGTTACTATAGAGCGTTGCAGTCCCGCCCCCTTTCAGGGCCCAGGAAATAATTCCCAATGCATTTTTCCCATAGACATTTCAAAAAGTATTTATTTAAAGACCCTTTAAGCGTCGTACAAACTAAAGCCAACTCGAGTTGTGACAAATCATGACAATAAAACACAATATTTTGGACCAAACAACTCGAGTTGGCTTTATATCCGAGGCTTAAAAGGTCTTTAAATAAATACTTTTCGAAATGCCTATGAGGAAAATGAACGGGGAATCATTTCCTGCATGGGCCCTGGTAGGGTGGCGGGACTGCGACGCTCTATACACACACAGAGGAGATGTTGGATCGCTGATGACAGAACGAGAGAAAGGAATAAAAAGTTCACTAGACACTAGACTAGGTAGCGACACAAAAAGCGCATATAGGAGGTGCACAGAAGTTGAGAGATAAGACAATACAATCTCTAGAGGCATGAGTAGGCTGCCAAGTGTAAAATAAATTACACGGGTTTGCTGCAGCTAATGGATATTTAAACATCACAGTCATAGCCATGCACATAGCAGCCCAGATCCAGGCCAAAAGCAGGCTGTGTGGTTTACTGTTTATGTATGTTTACACCTGCTGTCGTATACTGTAGCACTATCCTCTGTGTCATTATTAAACATAATACATAAATTAAGACAAAAACAACCAAGATGGCAATTAAATTCATGGAGAAGACACACTCTGTTCACTGTGTCACTGTGTCGCCAAGAAACGGAAAAAAATAATCTCAGAGACGAATGATGTCAAAAAGTTGTTTGATAATAAAAAAATATAAAACTAAACTATAAATTATGAGCAGAGATCCTGCATGGCGGAATACTGCGGTGGTATCTTAGCGTTCAGAACTCAAAGCGACATGCTGCGTTCAGACGGGGCAGATGCAAAGATACCGTCTACCATTCATTTTCAATGGGAGTCAGCGACGTGAAGCTATACAAAGCAAAATCCCACGTTTGTTGTAGCTGCTGCAAAGGATACAAAGGGTGCGTTCGGAAATGCGCGCCGGGAGCGCACTCGCCTATTAGTTTGCATTGCACAGTGCGCTCAGTGCGCTACTTCCGAACGCGCCCATAGTGTCATGGTCACGTCCTGAGCCCCTCCCCGCCTCCCTGTTTGCCCATGATTTTCCTCTGTCTCTCCCAAGTCCTGCTCCTCTGACTCTGATTGCCCTGAGTGCCATCACCTGTGGGGACCAGCTGAGCCAGGTTGGGTGATGACGAGCTCCAGTGACTATTTAAACTCTGCCTTGTGTTTGTTCAGTGCTGGATCTTAAGTTATTGTCAGGTTTTATGTTCAGTGTATGTACTGCTGTTATCCTACATGTCATTTACCAAGTAAAGTCAAGTTTATGTGATCTTCTTGTCCTGCCTTTGTTTGAGGTTCCTGCATTTGGGTCCACTCCTAACACCTAGCAAACCGTGACACAAAGATACAAAGCTACCAAATTGTAGTAGTAGAGCTGGGTTCAACTTCCAGGTGCAATGATACAAACTACAACAACAAATGTAGCACCAATGGTGCAGCAAACCAAAGATATATATATATATATATATATATATATATATATATATATATATATCGGAGCAATACAAAAATACAATAAGTAACGAGAATGAAAAGCTATGCAGTGCAATCAATGCACATGTATCGGTACATAATACTGTACACATAGTCACATACAGTACTGTATACTGTGTGTACAAATACGCACACATGCACCAAAAAAAAACACTAGTGATTATTGAAGATAACTATGGCAATGAACTGGATGACTGAAAGTGTAGCACTCGGTTCAGATCTAGATGATGTTAACCCATTTTGGGCGGGAACCCCTTTTGGTGTTCGCATTATGTTATGCTTTAGCTATTGAAAAATAGCAGATCTACAAGCTCATAGCGCGACGAGCTTGTAGGTCTGCTATTTTTGAAAAATCGAAGAACGACTGACACAGAAACATCGCTTTTTCAGAAAACTGTCAGGATTTAGAAGACGTTTTTAGAATCTGATCTCAGGTCAAAATGGGTTGAAGGCTGCATGGTGCATGATGCGAAGAGGTTGTGTTGTTTCGACTTTACTCTTCTGAATGTGGTGACTGAGCTATATAGACACTGGGATGTTGTGGATAGGGAGATGAGGATGAGGATGATGCCAGAGACGAGCGAGCGAGGGGGACTGGAAAGAAGAAAAAGCTCTGCATGCCACCTAGCGCTATACTGCTGTTTTATTTATTTCTGGGACGGGTATAGTATAGGGGGACCGACCGGTTGTTGTTTGATCGCCGAGTGCGAGGAGGAGGCAGCCTTGAGAGTCAGCTGTGCTGCAGAGGCACAGCAGAGTTATACAAAGGAATGCTCTCAGGAACGGAGCAGGAGCGAAAAAGGAAGGGAAAAAAAGAAAACCCACTGCTGCAGTGAGTGAGTAAGTAGTGAGTGAGTGAGACCGGCAGTGGTGGAACTATGTTTTACTTCATTCTTTCTGTGCTATATCTACGATTATAATCGTACCGTATCCCTTAGTGACAGTGGTTCCCGATCGTTTTCATGTCAAGGACCCCCAAATTGACACTGATGATGGCCCAGCAGGACCCCCCATTTGAAAAAAGCTATGCCAGGGACCCCCCATAAGAGAAGATTTTGACGGCTCTAGCAGTGATTCTCAACCCGTTTAATTTCAAGGACCCCCAGTTTGACATGCATTAGTCTACAGACCCCCATTTAATGTAATTTCTATCTCTGGGACCCCAATTTATATTGTAAAACCACTGTTAATTTAAGAGTGTACAAATGGAACCAAATGGACCTGTGAGGGTCCATTTGGTTCCATTTGTACACTTTCAGAGTTACAGACCCATAAGGGTCCATTTGGTTCCTATCTCTAATTGAGCTAGGTACCCCCTGGAACTCCCTGAAGTACCCCCAGGGGTCCCCAGACCCCACTTTGGGAACCCATGCCTTAGGCTAGGGTATACGGCATCGATAGACATATTAACGTAGACGCCCTTTCGGGCTCTGAGGCGCGTGTCACAATTGAAGGCACGATTTTCCCGAGATTCCTTGCAAAGCCTTCAATAGAGCAGGGGTTCTCAACGTTTTTGGCCGGGAACCCCCGGAAATGCTTTGGCAATGTCTCGGGACCCCCGCCCCGCCCCCTCCCGACCCCCAATATAAATTGACTGCTACAATAACCTTAAACCATTTTGGGCGGGAACCCCTTTTGGTGTTTTAAGCATTGTTATAATTTAGCTATTTAAAAATAGCAGATCTACAAGCTCATAGCGCGCCACCGAGTGGCGCGCTACGAGCTTGTAGGTCTGCTATTTTTGAAAAATCGTGAAATATTTTTTTGGGGACCCCCTAAAATAATTTGGCGACCCCCCGAGGGGTCGCGACCCATGGGTTGAGAACCCCTGCAATAGAGCACCGAAGTCTGACGTCACTTTCAGTAGAGGGCACCAACACACAGGTTCGTGTATTTTTTTATTGTCTCCACCAGGCCGAAGGCATGGGGAGAGAGTATGTTTTGCACTCCGTCCGTCCGTCCGTGTGTGTGTCCGTCCGTCCGTCCGTCCGTCCGTCCTTCCGTCTGTGACCAGCTAATCTCCGGCACCGTTAATCCGGTCGATGCCAAATATTGCACACACACTCCCTGGATGCCAACGATGAACCTCTGCCCCACAATTTCCAGAACGGCCTGTTATAGCGCCACCAGGAGGCCGCTTTGTGCAAAACAAGTTTTTGGACAGTACACCTACAGATTTTGTCCAAACATCACGCAAATTGGTACACAGTCTCTCTAGAGCCATTCAACGAAACGGGTCTTTCACATTTCTCAGACTCCATCCTGATTGGCTAAGATTTGCTTCCAAAGTTCGCAGGAGTGCTCAGTTTCAAACAAAATGCTGCAAATCATGAACACATCGTGTGATTTCCGTGAAATTGTGCACGCACATTCCCACTAGGCCGAGGAAGAAATGCCACATGAACATTTTCAACTCAGCCTCATGGTGGCGCTATAACTGGCCGAAAAGTGTTTTGACCTCTAACTGCACGGATCTGTGGATAACTTTGTATGCCAACTCCCTAGAGGCCAAGGAAAAACCTTTGCCTGGAATTTTTCACATCTGCTCTTTATAGCGCCACCAGGAGGCCGACATATGTCAAACACATTTTCTAATATTACTCCTTCAGAATTTATCCAAATTTCACGCAAGTCGGTACACATCTTCTTCATAGTCATGTAATCAAGACGGGTTTGTTTGAATTCTCATCATCCACCCTCATTGGCTACGATTGGCTTCTAAACTTTTCAGGAGTAGCCCGCTTTGTACCCGTTTTGTACAAATCGCCACAACTACTCAACGCAGCGTCCGATTGTGGTGAAACTGTGCATGCATATTCCCACTAAGCTTTGGAAGAAATGCCACTTGACAGTTTTCAAATCAGCCTCATGGTGGCGCTACAACAGGCCAAGCCGTGTCACACACACACACACACGTTTATATTGCTCCTAAACATTTTGCCAAACATCACACACACACTCCTATCCTCCTGGTGGAGACCTGTGCCCAGAAGGGCACTTTTTCTAGTTTGTATTGAAATCTCCATAGGGCCATTTTATGTCGCTTCATATAAGAACTGTGTTTGAAAAATAAACCGACCACCCCGGCGTTTCTGTCAGGGGAGAGGCTGTGCGTCGTTAATGATGTCCATTCATATTTGATACAGCCAGTTTCTGGAGACAATGGAATTAATGTGACCGCAAAAGCCTTGAAACTACATATGAATGCAATGTCGCTGAGCATATACGTCACGCCCAGCTGTCAACATATTGCGTTCCTGAGATTCCTCGTTGACGTAAGCTCAGCTGGTGGTGACTCGACTCGTACTAACCACGATACATTATATATCAATAAAATTAAAATTAAAATAAACTTAATTAACGTTCAATTTCTGTTGTGTGACGGGCTGCGGGCAGAAGCAGCCTACCCGGAAATGTAGTCTCTGGGTTGTTTGGCTCGTTTCTAACGCTTATTTTGTTACTCTTTGGGTATATTTGTACATTTCCACCTTCAGTCGATGCTTTATATCCATATGAGTGAAAAGGCCGGGGTGATCGGTTTATTTTTCAAACACAGTTCTTATATGACGCGATCTAAAATCCCCCTATGGAGAGTACAATACTACACAAAAAAATACACGGACCATGGGACTGGCGCCCTCTACTGATAGTAGAGGGCAGTGACGTCAGGACTTCGGTGCTCTATGAGCAGCTTCTGCGTGCCATAACATAAGTCCCGGAAAAGGCGCGCTGTGATTGGCCGGTAGTCTACTTGAGTGACAGCG
The DNA here is from genome assembly GCF_951216825.1 of Electrona antarctica. Taxonomy (NCBI): domain Eukaryota; kingdom Metazoa; phylum Chordata; class Actinopteri; order Myctophiformes; family Myctophidae; genus Electrona; species Electrona antarctica. The sequence goes on from NC_136811.1 coordinate 9,681,168, forward strand.
AGAGACATGGAGGAGTCGCACGAGCGACGTCACTCAGGCAGCGACGCAGCGTGCTTTCAGCGAACGCCTTCAGCACTTCTAAATAAGAAAGCTGTGGAGAAACTGTTGCTTTGTGTTCACTCTTTAATGTTTTCTGTTAGTAATGCCCCCTGGCTCTGATGTTGTATTGTTGTATTAACCCATTTTGGGCGGGAACCCCTTTTGCTGTTAGCATTATGTTGTGCTTTAGATATTGAAAAATAGCAGATCTACAAGCTCATAGCGCGCCACCGAGTGGCGCGCTACGAGCTTGTAGGTCTGCTATTTTTTGAAAAATCGTGAAAATGCGGCACAAATCTTTGAATACTATTGGCGCTGCTCTGCGGCGACATGGGCATAAGGGCTACGCTTGCACGCGGGCCCTTTGTCTAAGACAAATGTCTTCCCCCGGGAGACAAATAATAAAGAACCTTGAACCTTGTCATCATGACTGTTATAAAGATTTGTTAAAAAAGAGAAGAAAAAAAGCCTCCAGCACTGCACTTCCGCTTGACTTCCTGCCTTCATTGGGAGACACGTCGCTCCAATGAACATGCAGCGGCCAGTGAGGCATCTATTTTTTAATAATATCTATGACGGCATCAGCCATCTACGAGCATGTTCGTATACCCCCCCCGTATTATCCATATATGAAGGCGGTGACCGTCAATTTACCTTTTAGCATTGCTTCGGTTACTATGGAGCTCCTCCGTCCCCACCATTTTTTACATCCAGGCTCCATTTAAATCCATTAAAAGCAAGATTTCCAAAGCCCTGTATCTCTAAAGCTTTGAGCGCTGTCCTTGAGCTCAATTGCACCCACAAAACCTGAACTGTTAACATTCAGTAGATTTTCTGTGGTCTGGGGATTGTCTTGCTAAAACAAGTGCTCTGATTTGCCTGTGGACTGTGATGTAACAGTCCACAAATCCCATATATGACAGCAGATGTCACTGTTGAGGCCTGTTTGCCTGTTTTCGTTGCAGCTCAAAAGGCTTCAGAACACACCGAGGAAACCCCATGGAGGCCACAGAAAATCCACTGAATGATCAAAGTTCAGGTTGTGCATGTCGGTGTAATTCAAGTCATGGAAACCTAAATGGAAAAACGAAAAACAAAAATAAATGAAAATAAATGTCATGAAAAGTGTGCTCGGACAGACCCAGCCAGCCAGCCAGGGACGGACACAGCCAGCCAGCCAGCCAGCCAGCCAGCCAGCCAGAGACACACATACAGTAGCTGTCTATAGGAGTAGTTCAAAAAAGAAGGAGATAAGAGGATTATGCCAGACAACAGCGGTTAGTGAGATCTACTTTCAAGTACTGGTCTGAGTATGTTGTCCACCGCTGCACCGTGCGGATGTTGGAATTGGTTTGGTTTCCCGTTTCCCCCCCTGTGGGATGTGCCGCTTGTGTTCACGTCCTCGTTCAACACCTCGGTCGGTGGGTTCCAGTGCCCAGCGCTGTGCGGCTGAAACGGGATCTCTCCCTCGTGAAAGCAGCAGAGTGGCTCAACAAGTCGCAGCCTCAGCCTGATGGCCTAATATCTCCCCCGAGCCATATACAGGCAATTGACTTTGGCTTAGTGGTTAAGATGTTGGCTTTACCACAAGGGAGACCCATGCAGGTTCGATTCCCCGGTGTTAAACAATGGTGGCTGTGTGTGACCCGGTTCGGGTTTCCCCGTGGGAGGAGGTCAAAAGGGGAGTGAGTGTATAGCGGAGTGGCCCACATGCAGCCTCAGCCTGATGGCCTCGAACATCCTAATCTCCCCCGAGCCAAATAGGCAATTGGTTAAAGTACTTAAAGGACCACTTCACCACTTTTCAACATCTCTTCATATAATTGGTCCTCACTAATGTTCATGATAAAACACCACCATTTTTTTCCTACTCAGTCTGTGTCTCATAGGAGGGCTTTGGGCAGTTCGGACACCCGTCCACCAGTGACATCATCATTAGGCAGATTTTTTTTAAACAAGATTTGTTTTAAAATATATTTAGATTTTTATTATCGTGAGAACGATGGCTTCAACTTTTGCATTGCAACTTTTCAGGAAAAGAAAGCCTGCAGTTTCTATTAGCTTGGATTCACCATCGACGGGTTTCTGAACTGCCCACAGCCATCCTATGTGAGACACAGACTGAGTAGAAAAAAATGGTGGTATATTATCATGAACATTAGTTAGGACCAATTATAGGAAGAGAAGTTGAAAAGTGGTGAAGTGGTCCTTTAAAGTTGACGTCGAAATTAAAAAAATGTCTTCTAAATCATGACAATTTTCTGAAAAACCTCATGTCATATCAGTGGTTCTCATTATTTCATGTCAAGGACCCCCAGAATGATAATGTAATTGGCCGCCGACCCCCATCTGAAAATATGTTGTTCCAGTGACCTCCCCAGAAGCAAAGATTTGAGTTAAAAACGTTCCCTCTGAAAGAATATATATTCAAAGATTTGCGCCACATTTTCACGATTTTTCAAAAATAGCAGACCTACAAGCTCATAGCGCGGCACCGCACTATGAGCTTGTAGATCTGCTATTTTTCAATAGCTAAAGTATAACATAATGCCTAAAACACCAAAAGGGGTTCCCGCCCAAAATGGGTTAAGTACAGTACTTGAGTAAATGTAGCCTACTTAACTACTATCCACAACTGTTGGATGATCACATCAATGAACGCCAACATTGCTCATGTTGTCAAGGCATTCCTGGCCATAATTATCACGTAAATGCTTCCACCTGGCCATGATGGAGGTCCCAGCAGGTACCTGGTCTAAAACAGTCCAGTGAACAAAGGCACGCAGCGCTGTTCTGCTCTGCTCTGTCGTGTGTGTGTGTGTGTGTGTGTGTGTGTGTGTGTGTGTGTGTGTGTGTGTGTGTGTGTGTGTGTGTGTGTGTGTGTGTGTGTGTGTGTGTGTGTGTGTGTGTGTGTGTGTGTGTGTGTGTGTGTGTGTGTGTGTGTGTGTCATATGCAAGCACAGTACCGTACCGCTGCATCAAATCACTTCCACTAGACTCAACCTCACACCTCCGTTGTTTGCACACATGTTCAGGTCTCTCACCTGCGCTCCAGGGGGCACACCAAGCTTTTTTTTTTAATCTTATTTTTACCCTCAAAAGTTTTGGCGCGATTTCACGTTGGCCATATGTTGACGATATAGTCAGTTCTTTTCATAACTCCATCACCATTTGCAGTGGTGTGCACAGACATTCAATTTAAGAGGGGCAGGTGCTCAAGTGAAAAAAGGGCTGTCACATTATGTGACCTGTTCTGCATTTTGCATGTGTTTCTTGGTTTTTAGTTATTTAGTGTTTTACTTTACTGTTTTCCTCTGATTTTGTAGTTTTGTGTTCCATGTTTCTTATTTCCAGTTAGAGTTGACCTCGCACTATTATGTACCTGCCTTGTCTCACCAGTACTGTGATTAGCCTATATGTTTTGCACTTGTGTCCTTTTAGTCTTAGCCTATCCCTGTGTTAATTGTCAGTTAGTTTCACCTGTGTCCTGTTACTCCCCTGTGTCTATACTCTATATGAACAAACAGGGGAGTATATATACTCCCCTGTTTGTTAATTTCCTTGTCGGATTATTAGTTATAGTCACAGTTTTCTTGTTGCGTCTGTTTTTGAAGTTATCTCCTTGTTCCTAGTGTTTGTATATTCCCAGTGCTCCTCGTGTTCCCTGTTTTTGGTGTTAACCCATTTTGGGGCGGGAACCCCTTTTGGTGTTTTAAACATTATGTTGTAATTTAGCTATTGAAAAATAGCAGATCTACAAGCTCATAGCGTGCCACCGAGTGGCGCGCTACGAGCTTGTAGGTCTGCTATTTTTGAAAAATCGTGAAAATATTTATTTCAGAAAACTGGAGGATTTAGAAGATTAAATTTGAGGTCAGGCCTAAACACTTTGAACCTTTTCCTGACTGTCGTCCTGCATTTGGGTCCTACACCCTCTCTGGTCTCGAACCGTGACAAGGGCACCTTGTACAGCGCATGGAACCGGCCGGGTGCCTTAATATTGTGAGATTTATAGATTTTGGGGCATAAATTATACAGTATATTAGAAGCTTTTTTATCAAGAATTGATCAATGTCACCATGGTCCACATACTGTACAGTGTACACTGTACGAAAATAAAATAAAGAATTCAAAAGGGCACATTGCTGTCCAGAGGGCAAAGGGCAGGTGCTCTGGCACTACTTAGTGTCTATCTGTGCACGCCACTGACCATTTGTTTTGTATAACTCCACGTAGCAGTTAAACATGCTGGCCACAGACTGTAGACAAGTGGTTCCCAAACCTTTTCATGTCAAAGACCCCCAAAATTACGCTCATTAGCCCACGGACCCCCATAAGAGAAGATTTGTATAGTCTCTAGCAGAGATTCTCAACCCGTTTAATTTCAAGGACCCCCAGTTTGACATGCATTACTCTACGGACCCCCATTTAATGGGGTTTCTATCTCTGGGACCCCCAATTTATTGTAACATCGATGTTAATTTAACTCTGATAGTGTACAAAATGGTTCCATTTGTACACTCTCAGAGTTACAGACCCATAAGGGTCCATTTGGTTCCAAACTATCATTTAGCTATGGGGACTCCCTGGAACTCCCTCGAGGACCCCTGGGGGTCCCCCCCGGACCCCTCTTTGGGAACCACAGCTGCAGACAGCCTATACCTGGCTGCTGAGCAGTAGCCCATGGTTGGCCCATTTAGACCTAAGTTCGATTCTATAAATGTCTTCTAAATGTTTCCGTGTCAGCGGTGCTCAACCATTTTCATGTCAAGGACCACCAGAATGATCTGTATTTGGCCGCCGACCACCCATCTGAAAATATGTAGTTCCAGGAAGGAACCCCCCAGAAGCAAAGATTTGAGCGAAAACGTTCGCTCTGAAAGAATATAATATTCAAGGATTTGCGCCACATTTTCACGATTTTTCAAAAAATAGCAGACCTACGAGTTCATAGCGCGGCACTCGGTGCCGCGCTATGAACTCGTAGGTCTGCTATTTTTCAATAGCTAAAGTGTAACATAATGCTTAAAAAAGCCCAGAATGGGATAATTACTAATGTAAACTCACCCAGTGCTGCAAAGGATGAAAGAGAACACACTTTTTGTTCCATTATTCCATATACTGTAGAGGTCCTACATTGTCTTGCCGGACGATCGACGACCGTGCATTAGTTGGCAGCGGGAGCACGCGCTCCACCTCGCTCCATTGGCTAGGCGCCAGTGCTGCACTCCTAACCTACTGCACGCTTCGCTGCCAACCCGGCCACATTGCAATCGATACCCCCGATGTATTATTTTGTCTTAATTGTGTGGTTTTTGGCTGTATTATTTTGTCCTGTTACACTATGGCTTACAGCAGGGGTTGGCAACCTCTTCAGGACACATGATGCACTTATAGCCCGTTTTCCAAGGCTGGCGTGACCACCCAGACAATGCCAGACATAGTGAGAAGCACTTGTTTTTATCAAATCTATCTATACATGCACCACCTCTCTGTACGTGTGTGCGTGTGTGCGTGTGTGTGTGTGTTTGCATGTGCGTGTGTGTGTGCGTGTGTGTATGTACGTACGTACGTACAGTACGTCCACGTAACTCTAGAAACGTTCGCCCCACCAACATCAAATGTGACAAGCGTTCCACACCACCACATGGAGTGAGTCGGTAGGCCAGCGGTCCCCAAACTTTTTTGGCCGTGCACCCCCTGTTACCTCCTGACCTATGACGCACCCCACAAGTCTTGGCCCGAAAATGATAATTTTTTTAATATGATTATGACAAATAATCACAGAATGTCACTGCACTGAGAGACATGCAGCTGTTGTATACTCCCACAGCTGCTCTATACATCTCCTTACAACAGTGGTTTACCGGATTTTGCCGTTTGCGTTAAATAACCACCATAAAACCGCCATTACCGTTTTAATATCACGCACCCCCCACAGTTTGGGAACCCCTGGCTATATATAGGCCGTACAATAAATGAAAAATTCTTCCTGCCATTTTGTGTTTCGTTCAATACACACTTTTTTTTTGCTAATGCTCCTACAGATTTCGTCCACAAAAATCCTCTATCGAGGATTGAGGCTAGAAAGTTTTGAATGGATTTCAATGTTTTGTACCAGAAGAAAAAAACAACATTTCAGATTTTGGGGGTCCGCGGCGAAAATAGCCTATAGGCTACATAATCAATCTGGGGGATCCTTGACACGAGAACTTCTGCAGCTTGAACCACCGGTGTATTTGATGAATGAGATCACCGGCGCCATCGCAATACAATTACATGCCAGCCTCCCATAGCGGCTCCGCGGGCTGACGTTGGAGCGCGTTAAGCACCAGCGCTGCAGGTTAATTGCTGCAGAGGTCACAGCCATTGAGATCGGAGTCAAGCAGAGGAGCGCTGCGGATAAGAGCCTCGGAATGATATAGCGTTGCATTAGAAACCACCGCCGCTGCGTCACTGAAGCCATTATTATACTGTCACTGTTTATTTGACTGTATCTACGTTTAACGCATTCTGGACGGGAACCCCTGTTGGCGTTTTAACTTATATCAATAAACTTTAGCTATTGAAAAATAGCGGATCTACAAGCTCGTAGCGCGGCACCGAGTGTGGCACGAAAATGTGGCACAAATCTTTGAATATATATTATTTCATTGCGAACGTTTTTAACTCTGAATCTTTGCTTCTGGAGGGGTCCCTGGGACAAATTTTCAGATGGGGGTCGGCGGCCAATTACATATAATGTTTGGGGTCCTTGACATGAAAATGTTTGAGAACCACTGACACAGAAACATGGGTTTTTCAGAAAACTGTCAGGATTTAGAAGACATTTGTAGAATCGTCCTCAGGTCTAAATGGGTTAATACCTGCGTTTTAACTTCAGCGCCGTGAAGGACGTTTAATTGTGGATTACAAAACGACGAGTGACGTTTGCGAGTGCAGATGCGCCCGGTTTCGCCGTGTGACCAGATTACTGCACGGGACGAAAAAGCAGCTCAATCCAATACACGGAATTATTGAACGCGATCAGTCAAGGGTATAATGAGCTATGTTTTGAAATCCCTTTATTTTGTTGCTGCATGTCGGGCAGAAACCTCTTATCTCCAAATTCTATAACTTGATCATAGGCTACTGTATACAGCGTCAAACAAAAGTATCAAAAGAGTAGCAGATCTGCAGGTGCGAAGAGTTCAGAACCAGACCTCCATTTTGTTTTTCGAAGAGATTTGGTGTAGGAAAAAAAAAGTCTCTGGAGCCAAAAAACATTCGATGGGGGTCTGCGGCCAAATACATATCATTTCGGGGGTCCTTGTCAAGAAAGGGTTTTGAGCACCAACGATATATATATTTTCTTTTTTCTTTTTCAGAAAGCTGTTAGAATCTGCCTTCAGGCCTTAATGTGGTTAAGCGCATAAGTCTATCTAAGATGTGTGATGGGTAGTACTCCCAAGTCCCAACACACAGTTTCCCCTACAGGCTCTAGTGACAACAGGCCTAACATGCTTATAGGTTGGTGTCTCTCTCCTATACTACAAAGAGTCATGACTGGGTGCAATCCTTAGCACTCCTGGAGAGAGAGAGAGAGAGAGAGAGAGAGAGAGGAGAGAGAGAGAGAGAGAGAGAGAGAGAGAGAGAGAGAGAGAGAGAGAGAGAGAGAGAGAGAGAGAGAGAGGAGAGAGAGAGAGAGAGAGAGAGAGAGAGAGAGAGAGAGAGAGAGAGAGAGAGAGAGAGAGAGAGAGAGTTGTTTGAAGCCTTGAATCATATGAGGAGACAGCAATGCAACAAAGGCATTGATCCTCCGAACAATCGCTGTACATCATGACAGAAGTGATGATGATTGCAGAACTGTACTACAGAGAGAGAGAGAGAGAGAGAGAGAGAGAGAGGTGGTTTTCAGGAAGGGAGAGAGTTATAAACAGAAAGAGCTAGATAGATAAAGAGATATAGGAGAGAGATGGAGGCAAGGAGAGGGAGCGAGGGATTAAGAGGAGACACATGGAGAGATATGTTTTAAAGCAGCAAAGAAGATGGGTGACCCAATAGCCTAGTCTGGTTAGGGTATATATGCGTAGCACACCACCACCGACGCTAATGCCTGACAGCAAGTCCTCGGTTCCATTCTCTGTGTTATACTGCACACACACACACACACACACACACACACACACACACACACACACACACACACACACACACACACACACACACCTACGATAACTGTCTGGACTGGACACACGCTCCGAATCTTATACAACACACACACACACACACACACACACACACACACACACACACACACACACACACACACACACACACACATACACAGAGAGAGAGAGAGAGAGAGAGAGAATATACAATATACAAAATAACTATAGTAACTTCACTTCCACTACAATTATTTGAAAACTGAAGTACAAGTAAAAGTCTTGGCAATTGGAAATACTCTCGTAAAGTGAAATTGTACTTTAGTCCAGTACAGAGTAAATGTACTTAGTTACTTTCCACCTCTGTAATCCTTCCTATAGTCCCGGATAAGATTCTTGTTGAATCTTTGCCCACCACCTGTGTCCCAAATCTGTGAAAACTTAAAGTTGTATTGGGCTTCTAACATGCATGGCCACTTACCTCATTCTGAGCCCTAAAGTCACTATAGTATAATGCGTGTGCGCGTATCCGTGCGTGAGCGCGGACTTTGGGGGGATTTCGCCTGCTTTTCTTCCATGGAAGCTAGCGGATAATAGCAGATCCAATAGCAGATACAAGCTCATAGCACGGCACAGAGTGCCGCGCTACGAGCTTGTAGATCTGCTATTTTTGAAAAATCGTGAAAATGTGACGCAAATCTTTGAATATAAATTCTTTCAGAGCGTTTTAACTCAAATATTTGCCTCTGGGGGGGGGGGGGGGGGGGTCCCTGGAACAACATATTTTCAGATGGGGGTCGGCGGCCAAATACAGATGATTCTGGGGGTCCTTGAAATGGAAATGTTTGAGAACGACTGACATAGAAACAGGGGTTTTTCAGAAAACTCAGGATTTAGAAGACATTTTGTAGAATCGTCCTCAGGTCTCCAACGGTCTCTGGGTGCAAAACAAGCCAGCCACGTTGTCCCAGGTTAGTGCCATGATGAAGGTGTGACACCATGTACGTCACGTGACTAATGGGGGGGGGACACACACATGTAGTCTTGTTGGCTTTGAAGACTATAAGGAATTATCTTTTTTTGGGGGGAGGGAGGGGGGATGGGGAATGCTAAGCAAGCTGCCTGGCTGGCTGCAAACATACCGGATAATAAGTCCCTGCTCTCTCTGATAATCCACGTGTCCTCCTCTCTCCCCTTCACTACCTCTGTCTCAGCTTCTTATACCGTGCTCCTTAACTCATTTACTGCCAGACTAAATACATGCATAATCCACCTCTACTGAATTTATAAGTACAGTTTTGAGGTGTTTGCATGCAGTTTACTTGAGCATTTTTCAATTTCCACTACAATTTCTACTCCACTACATCTTGGATCCAAATATTGTGCTTTATTTGCTCCACTACATTTATTTGAAAACTTTAGTTAGTATAGTTACTCTGTAGATTTAGATTATTTATTATTACAAAACATACATTAACAACTTCAGCCCTATATATATATACATTTCGGCCATTAGAAAATAGCCGGTCTGTGTGTCACGACACGTTACATTGTGAGCTTGTAGATAGTCTATTTGTATTTTGATTTCTTAAGATTCTTATACATTTGAAAACTTGAAATGGAACATTCTGATATAATAATGAGTACTTTTACTTTTGGTACTTTATTTCTATTGCAGTTTATTTCTATTGCAGTATTGGTACTTTTACTTATCATAATTTTTTCTAAGGACGTGTATAGGCGTCTTTTGGTCTTTTTTTATTTGGGGGGGGGGGGGGGGAGACTTTAGCGTGGGTGCATGCTTCAAACCCTCACACCTAAACATAACCTTAACCCTCTCCCAATGCTTAATGCACCCCTCACCAACCTTAATCCAGTCGGACCATATCTAACCAATGCTTAGCGCGAGGTAAGAATGGAAGATTATATGCCTCCCGTTTTTTTTTTGGGGGGGGGGGGATATCTGCCATATCTGCCGGCACTCTAGCGCACATTATATTTTGAATACCTCTGGCGCATTCTAAGTGTTATAAGTAAAGAAGTACTTAGTTTAGACAGTTTTTGGTTCAGACTATAGTCATTGGTTAGACCAGTCATTAATCCTACAACTACAACCTATCTCAAACCCTCACCCTAAACCTAACCTCCCACGGGGCAGCACACCTAAACCTAACCTTAACCCATGTCTAACCAATGACAAGTCTAAACTAAGTATGCACCCCCCCGTCCACTTGCTTCCTCGATCAAAGGCTCATGGGCTGCCATCGCGGTGAAGTGAGCCATTTGCAGTCTTGCCTCGTCGTCACGTCCCCACCACACCCCCCCTCCCCCCCCCCCCTCACACCCCCCGCCCTCTGTCAAGCCTTCCACGGTGAATCGTTCTAATGTTATTAAGTATTGATTTATTCCACGACAAGTATATTTGGAATTGACCAGCGTTGATGAGACAGGTTTGTTGTCTTTGTCCGCTGACAGAGCCTGCAGTGTGGACCTGGGGGGGCTGGTTTGGCTCATAATTTAAAACAGTGGTTTTCAACCCTTTTCATATCAAGGCCCATTATTTATTCGGCATTTGAGCCACGGACCACCACTTGACCACCACTTGACCACCACTTGACCACCACTTGACCACCACTTGCCTCTCAGACCCAAAACTTTGAATATTTTGTTGTCGTTGGATAAGATTTTGTCCACATGTCCATGCATGTATTGATGTGGTACCATTAGGAGTATTTGCCATCTTTTTACTATTAAAAAAAAAAACGTTTAAAATAGTTCAAATAGCCGATCTACAAGCTCACAACTCTCGATGTAGATCGGCTAGTTGAACTATCTAAATTAACTAACTAAATGATTTTCAAAATAGTAAAAAATGGCAAATAAGTTTAGGAATAAGGGATAAGGGTGGCGCAAGATGGAGCCCTGACTATAAACTAAATCAAATTAACACTGCATGAATCACA
>NC_136811.1:10292516-10467516 GCF_951216825.1 Electrona antarctica
GAAGCTAAAATAAATATCACTTCATTATTTTTTATAGTAGGCTATTCGCACCGACACGGCTTTAATTAGTTTCAGCCGTATAGACTTGATGTTTAGCAGCCTGTCCGTGAGAGAGAGAGAGAGAAACATTTCATTGACAGAAAAGTGTGTGTTGTTTGTGTTTGGCTGAACCTGTAAGTTCGTTCTCCGTCTGTTACCTCATCAAGCGCAGACATCTGGAAAGCATGGCCATGTAGAACCAGTGACTGTCTGTGTTCTCCCCCCCCCCCCCACGGCCCTGATATTAATCATTCATTCATATAGCATATACATGTTACATTGTCTGTTTTTTTTTAGTTGTTTGTTTTAAGAACCTTGAGAAACATCAAACAACACATTTTTTTATAAATAATCCATCCCCGTCTACGGATAAATAAAGGGTGGCATCTTTCTTAAAATACTCAGTAATTGGCCTAATTATTATGTTATTAAGAAGACGATATGTCTATGCTTCTATAATTGCATTTATTTAGAATCATAATTAGTTGTTTGAGGCGTGCAGGCCTGTGTTTGGCACATTATTGCTCAGATACATTAACTATACGGCGATCTATCCATCGCCATTAATACGACTATAGACATGGGAAAATAATAATGGTTGTCGCACGCACACGCACGTAAGACACACACACACACACACACACACACACACACACACACACACACACACACACACACACACACACACACACACACACACACACACACACACACACACACACACACACACACACACACACACAGAGCTCCGGGCTATATAAACAATAGGCCTATACATGCATTGCATAATCATATTTTTGCGTTATAGGCCCTATACCATTTACCGAAATGATTATTGTAATGTTAGTGTTAGCTTAGCTGTGGCCTATATTAGACTAATTTGGTGAGGTCTCACAACATATCAAAAGATGTGGACGGTCGGTCACGTTTGTGCATAACAGTAAATTATTTCCATTAATGACTCCATTGGGAGAGTACTACTGCTCAGGTGTCAGTGCGCACATTGTTCTCCAAATAAAACATTTGTTTCCTTCTCCAGTCCATAACTCTATAGTTCAGTGGACTAATAGTTAGGTTAGCAGGCAGGCAGGCAGGCAGGCAGGCAGGCAGGCAGGCAGGCAGACAGACAGACAGACAGACAGACAGACAGACAGACAGACAGACAGACAGACAGACAGACAGACAGACAGACAGGCAGGCAGGCAGGCAGGCAGGCAGGCAGGCAGACAGACAGACAGACAGACAGACAGACAGACAGACGGACGTGTGGGGGATGGATGGGTGCAGCGCTTCAAAGTCTCTGATATTAATTCGGCATTCAGAATTAGGATTAAGCAAATTGTGTCCAAAATTAGAAAATACAGGCTATTATGTGAGAGAGGTATAAATTTGCCCAATACAAAGCATTACAATTGTATGCAATAAAGACTCCCATCAAATTAATTTAACGAATAAAAAATAATCTGGAAATGCAGAGACAAGAACCTTCATACTAGCCTATACATGAATTACCACTTTAACCTTATTCTGGGCATCCATGCATGCCATTATTGGCATTATTTTAATTGCACACACACACACAAAGTTCAACTTATATAGAACTTTCAGAAACTGCTATTTCTAAACAATGTTTATATATAGGGCTTCATGGTTAAACCCTTGTGGAGGAAGATCTTTGGAAGATTTGAGCAATTGGTCAGGTGCATATGGGATAACAATACAATATGCCCACGGTTGTGTTCATTCTAGGGACAGAACCCCAAGTACAAGACATATTATCAAGTGGTACATTTTCTGTAATTATGGGAGGCTTCACTAGACAGCTGTCAGGATAATAGGTGTTGGCAAATATCCAACCGTAGGCTATACAGAAACAGAAAGAGTGAGCCAATAAATATACAAGACATCTACTCGATATTAAAATAAAGAAAATTAATACACCAATGGTGATATTATTCCTGCATGACCAAACTATTATGTATGTACTATTATGTTAGATTATATGCTTTGTTGTATATATGTACACAGAGGAATATATCATATATTTTGAGAAAGAACTGGAATCTAAAATAAAGAAATGCATTAAAAAATAAGCGTTGTCATCTCTTTTGTTAGCTGTATTATGATTTTAAATTTAAACGGGGGTTTTTTCACCCAAACCTATAGCAGACTATATATCATCTTTTAACATCCTCAACTAAAAATAAATATACCGTTACCGTATAAGAAACAAACATGTCAGGCTTTTCCTTAAACTCTAATATTTTTTGCTAAACAGCAGAACAAGCAGCCCAATTATGCTTAGAGATTTATTTCAGAAAGATCTGACATTCAGTGTAACAATGTTTTTAGCATCAGGCATAATTGACTGCAGGATAATCTATTCACCATTGCACTCACTATACTTTCTTGTTGTTTTTATAGCATGCACAGTCTGCACAGCACCATGACTCCAGTTAAGCACTTAAACCACTGGTTTTCAACCAGTGGTCCTTGAGGGGGTTCCAGGTGGTCCCCAACTATAAATGATGGAGAGTTGGTAACCAAATGGACCCTTATTAGATCTTTAACTCTTGAGAGCGTAAAATGAAACCAAATGGACCAGTTGTTTCATTTTACGCTCTCCAGAGTTAAATTATTGTTAAGCATCTGCATGACTTCATTTACAAGGTGTATACAATTAAGAATGTAGAAGAATTGTTATTTTGATCAATGCCTGTTATCTCTATGGTACCAACATCAATACAGCATGGAATTGTTGGACAAAATCCTAAAACAAGAAATTCTTCAAAGCCTTGGGTCTGACAGGCTAAATGTCATCAAATGGTGGTCCGTGGCTCAAATGGCGAGCAAATAATGGGCCTTGATACGAAAAGGGTTGAAAAACACTGGCTTAAATGTTTGTTGACCATGGGTCCCCCAGGGGACTCTCCTTCTTCCCCTCATACACTAAATCCTTTTGGTGAAAATAGCAGGTCTACATCTCCCATCAGTGCATCATATTCTGCTATTATTCTGCTATTTTCACTAACAATTCACCTATCATGACATGCACAGGGACTCTAGGGATATAGCTTATATTCATTGTAATTTTACAATATACACAACTCTGCAGTGTTTTTCCAAAAAAAAAAAAGACATTATAATCTGTATTATTTCATTGTGAAAACTGTATACACGCTCACGACAAAATGTTACTCGGCACATTGTGAGCCATTGTTTTTTTTTTATATATTTTTATTTATTTATTTTCAGATTTTATTATTATTATTTTTTTACATATTTGGAAAAAAATTACATACACAATATAAAAAAGGAATACAAAAATGGGTCTCAAGTTCCATTAACTCATTGTGTGGGGAAACGTCGGTGTTACGTATATATGTGTGCTGACGGTAACGTTAATTGTGTTCAAGCAGACTTTTATTGAACTTAACTGAACGCTCTCATGGATAAACAACATGGCGGCCAGGTGTTGTTCCGGGCATGCTGCAGGCAGCCAGGACAGGACTGCTCTCCTCCAGAGTTCAACAGAGGATCTGTTGTTGTGCGTGCAGTGCCGAGGCGGTGTCAACGGTGGGTGATGTATGGGGGTCACAGCGGGCCACGCCGCCAACAACATCCAAGGCACTCACTCTAAGCAGTGTTTGAGCAGCAAACGTCTGAGCAAAGTGACAACGTTCACGACCACTCTCAAAACCAGAGGCGGAATCCCGTTCAACAACAACACACATTAGCACGTGATCGTGTTTCATATGAGCAAACACCAACAACATGTCTTATGTTGTGTCAAAGTCGCTTTGTTCAAAAGGCGCTCCGATGGAAGTGAGATCTTAAGTAAATAACAGCCTTTTTGTTACTTTCATATTTATATCCTATATAAATCCCTGGTCCGAATCCCTCCCCCACCCTTCTTCCCATATATATATATATAGCACTGAAATTCGGAGTCCCCAGGCGTCTATATTAGGCGGCCTCCTCCCTTTTTTCCCTCTACACCAAAGCTCTTTGAAGAAAATAGCCAATCGTGAGCATGTAGATCAGCTATTTTCACTGAATGTTGCCCCAGAATAGGGACGCCATGGTTCGTGTTGGGTGGTTGGTGGTGCTCCCCCTCCATTGCCATGTGGTGGCCTGGGATTGAGTCCCATGGATGGACGGTGTCCTTTCTGTCAGCTCCCGCATCTCAGCACGCAGCCTGCCCACTCTTCTTTCAAATAAAACACCCACGTAAGAATTCCAGCCGGCATGTTGAAGGAAATAGGATCGGGGGGTGGATTATCGAGTGTGGGCAGCTATGTGTGTCCTTAACATATACCTTCATTGACCAGAGTTCCCCTTGGGTCTTCTATACATGGCTCCCCTCCTTTCTTCGTCACCAAATCTCTTCAAGATTGGCTATTCTTTTGCTATGTTCGCCTGCAAGATTATAGGGAGGCACTAGCTCTGGTCCATAGCTCTAATGCCGTTTCATTTTAGAGCTATGTTACCGATGACGTGTGGTGGCCCCCCACCACTATAAAAAGGCCAAAAAGTACCTTTTATACGTGTGGTGGGGGGCTCAGAGTGCTTCCACTAAGGAAAGTAGGCGTTCTAATGACACAACCCGCCTTTGTATTGGTGAGTAGCAAAAACGTTCTTTTTATTTACGCTAAAGACGAGAGGCTGGTCTGCAAACTCTGCATTTATGCGAGCACCGGAAGTCATCGGTAACATAGCTCTAAATGCATCGGCATTAGAGCTATGGACCAGAGCTAGGGAGGCACGTGTTCACGTGCAAGAGTATATACATTCCTGTCCTGCATGGGATTGTGTCTTACCTATATACGGTCGGTCTCAATTTACAACTTTTTGTTTCCATTTTCCTGCCAATTTAGTCATTATTTATGCAGTCCTTGTCACTGCCACGTGATTATGAATTCCACCACAGCTCTAGGATATATAGACCCATCTGATTGGCTCCCGGGGCAGGCACACTGAGGTTAGGTTTAAGGTTAGGTTTAAGCATAGTTTTACTGAGGTTATATATGTTTAGGCATAGTTGCAAAAATGAGAACCGTCAATGGCAGCGACTACCAGGTCAATCACAGCGGGGTTTGCCTATAGAGCTGGGATCCATTAACCGTTTCCGTCCGTAGGACGTGGCCACACAGGGAATCCAATCGAGGGATGCATTGGACGTGTGTACATGTCCTAGCGCATCCTCAATGATATCAGGCGAGAGAAGAATATTCTGAATTTTTCTCTTTTTTTTCTTTTTCAGTCCGACTCTCGGCCACCGTCCTTCACGCTCCTTGGCCATATTAGCTTCCCGTTGACTTAGCTGTTAGCACGGCAGAAAGAATGCCTCGTATCTGCTAATCTAGGGCGCTCTCCGTGGTTTTGATCTGATGGATATACTAGCGCTTCATTTCTGCTCCTCATCCGCCTCTCGTTCAAAATATGGACGCTTTTTGGATTATATATCGTATATATTAAAACGATAGTGATGTAAGCTAGCAAAGTACGTTTTTTCCCGGATTGTTTCTGGGTTTCAGAGTAAAAGCGGCCATGTCTTTCCGGCACCCCAGAGCTCCTATTTTGAAGGAATCCCGGCGCTGATTGTTGAGTGGTGTAAACCACTCCTACGACTGGCTTTGTTAGTCTGTCTGTGCTCAAAAAATGAGCATGGTTGCTACGGTCACCCAGTTCACCCGGGTGTGATTTCATTACGTCAGACATTACGTCAGACCACAGCTGATCAGGCTATACACCACCTTACACCACTCAGTTCACACGGGTGTGATTTTGTTAATAACGCGTCACTGCCAACCCTTGTGTTAACTTCTCCGATATAACACATACACATCAGCTTCTTTTACACCTAATTTACACCCGAGTTTCACCAGGAAAGAGCGTAACGTGTGCGAAAGTTCATGCCAGGAATTGAACCCACGTTTCCGCAGTGGGGGTGCAAGTGTGTGTACCATTAATGTTACTTTGTTGTCCGGAGTCCCTATACACGATTCCCCTCTTTTCCCTGTACACCAGATATCTTAACCGAAAATAGCCGCTCTACAAGCTCATAATGCATAGCGTTGTTTTTTATTAATTTTATATTTAATAATGTGATCATCTATTCTACATGAAAGAGCAATGTGTAATCCCTGCCCACAATTCACACATGTATTCATACATCCATACCCCCAGCATATAATAATTGTATCACATTTTATTAATTATGCAGACTCATGCACTACATAGCAAAATCCTTCACGTTACTTTGACCCTGAGTGTGTAAATATGGACCTATATAGGACCACTAAAGTTTCTTACACCCTCAGAGTTAAATGAGAATTTTGCTGCCTCCACTAAAATGGAGCAACATTCATTTAGTTCCTTTCACGTCCCTTTCACGTCCCCATCAATAATGTATTGATTCCATGTGGACGTGGCAATTATCATTAGCTGAAGGTTCCCCGGTGTCTAAGCAGTTAGTTTAATGATAGCTGCAATGTCCCTGGTTTGATTCCCACTCTGACATCTATTATACCTACTGTATATAATCCTCTCTGTCAATTGCAAAATGTGTACAGTAGGTCCAAAAACCCTTACTTTTCAGGAAATGTAGAGGGGAAAAGAATACATTGTGCCACACTGTGAGCTTGTAGATCTATACTTTTCCACAAAGAAAAATTCAACGATTGCAATATTTTTGCAACTTTAACAAATCTTGTATGCGGGTCCCTACTCCCTAGCTGGCACAAAATATTTTCAGAAGGGAGTCTGTGGCCAAATACATATTATTTTGGGGGTCCTTGACATAAAAAGATTGAGAACCACTGGTCTACGTTACGTATAGAACTGATGTTCATTTTGACATTTGGGATAACGACGAGAGCATGGGCCATTGGCTGTGACAAAGAATGAGGGGCGGTGCGTGGCGGGGGGGTGGGGGGGGGGCGGTGCAGGGGGGAATGGGAAGGAAAGAGGGAGGGCAGAAGGAGGAAGGAGGGACAGAGAAGAACAGTTTGGCGGAGTCTCACCGATGGGGTGACTCAAGTCTAAAAGCACAACGGTGGCCCAGTCAAACGTGTGTGTGTGAGTGTGTGTGTGTGTGTGTGTGTGTGTGTGTGTGTGTGTGTGTGTGTGTGTGTGTGTGTGTGTGTGTGTGTGTGTGTGTGTGTGTGTGTCACACTGTGCACTCCAAATATTCGAAGGGGCCCAGGTCAACATAAACACATGAGGGAAGCTGTCAGAATCTTCACTAAAACATCCGGGACAAAACTACACGCCTCCAACACATCCAAGACTCTTCTCTCATCTGCCTTCCAAACTGTGGAACAAACTGCAAACCGACTCACTTTTTCAGACTTCACCGTAGCATGTAGCGCTTAATTGACCTAGCCTTGTCAACCATGAGGTCTTATGCAAAGATTACAATGACATTTAGTTTTAGTGTGTGTGCAAACAAACTTTGTCCCACACGAATGTTCGTGTAAACACAAACATTGCGTAAAACAAACATTAAAGACAAAAGTGAGGACGCAACTTGTGATTGGCCGTTATGAGATAATGTATGATGATAAGAGCGCCCCTCACTTCACAGCACACAGGTGTGATTTTCATATATTATTTAGTTTTTAGACTGATGCTAGATTCTTGGATTACCTACAGTGGATTTCTGAGGCACGACACTGTCTCTGCATTTGACTTGCTTACTGTAAGTCGCTCCGGATAAGGAGCTAAATGCCTAAATTGTAAAATGTAAACATGTTGATACATGTGTATCAGTGCCGATAACACACACACAAGACTCGCACATCAAGGCCATTTGTCCATTAACCACGTGAAATCCATATAGCATCCCTAGTCTAGGGTGAACATTAGGAAAAATGAGCACATCTACAAGTAAAGGTCACAATGAAAGGGTTTTATGCAGCGTTAAAAAGGAGGATCCTATAGTATGGTCCCCTGGGGGACCCCGTTAAACAAAGTGTGTTGGGTGTAACTAACTGCAAGTGGTTAAACGAGGAACACAGCATCTTTCAAGTATGACACCCGACACCGTGTACCTGTATGATACAGTTGGAACGATTAACACATGACGAAATATTATGTTACACCTGAGAGACGTAATTATGAGACACGGTGTGTTTGTGTGTGTGTGTGTGTGTGTGTGTGTCACGTACATGCATGGCATGGGCATGCACACACCTGCATGTGTGTGAATGTGACTATTGTGCACGTGCGTGCGTGCGTGCGTGCGTGCGTGCGTGCGTGCGTGCGTGCGTGCGTGCGTGCGTGCGTGCGGGTTTAACATTCCCTAAGTGATCAACGTAGAATCTAGGAATTACAAGGGATTTCATTTCTCAAAAGAGCAAAGCTTTTAATTCACTATTACCTTTTGGACAGATACGGTAACACAGTTTAACTCTCTTGATACACTACTCCAAGCTTTTCTCAGCTCTGGCTGTAAAGAGTAAGAACCCCTGACTAAACAGAGTCCCTCTTTAATTAAGTAAAGGTCTTTAAAGGCTAATTTACTGTATAAATGGCCATAAAAGACACACAGAATATGTAGGAGTGATAGAAATTTTATGATGAAAAGGCAAGATTATCAGGGCACATCATTTTTTGATAGCACCACCACAACACCAGTGCCCAATGTCACTATAAAAAGGTACACCATTCATATTTAATGTTTTATAGGACACTGCCTCAACTTACTGCATTATCTATTGTTTCATGATAAATGTGTTCACTATTCTCCGCTGACTAGATCACATGCTCGTCTTGCCCCGTCTTTGAACCACTACAGTGCTTTTATAGCAATGTTGTTTAATACAGGCAATAACATGCATACAGTACCTGCTATACATGTAGGCCTATAGAGCGTCGCAGTCCCGCCCTCTACCATGGACCAGGAAATGATTCTCCGTTCATTTTCCTCATAGACATTTCAGAAAGTATTTATTTAAAGACGCTTACGCCGCGGACAAAGCCAACTCGAGTCGTGACAAATCATGACAACAAACACAATTTTTGGGGCCGAAAAAATAATTAGAAAGAAGAAAGAAACGGCAGTTTTTTTTGTTATTTTTCTTCTTTGTAATTATTTGTTTGGTCCAAAATATTGTTTGTGTTGTCATGAGTTGTCACGACTCGAGTTGGCTTTGTCCGCGGCGTAACAGTCTTTAAATAAATACTTTATGAAATGTCTATGAGAATAATGCATTGGGATTCATTTCCTGGTCCATGATAGGGGGCGGGACTGCGACGCTCTATACTGTCTTGTTGGCTCCTGCAACCACTGCCCGTCTACCGTTTTTCCTTAACGATGATGTATAAAGTTTCTGAAATTGTTGGACAACCACTTCAGAAACTTTATACATCCACGTATGATAACAGCATCCTAAGGTTAGCAAGGAATATCACCTCTAATACTAGCCATGTGTTGTATGGAGAATATAGGTTGCTACCTTCATGAAGGAGATATGGTGTCCCAGCAGGGTTTAGTGTGGCTGCGCCAGGCTATCCCAGCATACAATAAGGTCAGACTAAAGAGGTCCTTTGTCCACCAGTCGACTTTGAGGCTTAATCAGGAGTCGTAGTAGCCATGGGGTAATCTAGGCGGTATATTGCTCTTGTCTTCGTGTCTTTATGTAGCTATGTCAAATGTGTGTATATGTGTTCTGCATACATTGCTGCTGGGTCGCAAGACAAACGTCACTGTGAACCGACAATAAAGTACCATATCATCATGATTAGGTATTTCTGTTCTGATTACGTATTGTTTAGACCTGGGGTTTTCAACCAGGGACCACACCCTAACTACGGGCAGATCCGTTTGATTCAATCTGTTCCCGAATACGATTGCATGCCTGCATGGTCCCCGCTGGCCATGATTCACATTAGCCTTGATTCTTCCGCACCGAGTAGGCTACACTTCATTCAATGCTTTCACATCGCAGCGATCCGTATCCGAGTACACTTCAATCGGTCCCGAGACTACCTCCATGCGGTCCCGGGAACGGTTGGGTGATCCGCTCCGGGGAGCGGTAATAATAATAATGAATTACATTTTATAGCGCTTTTCCAAGTGCTCAAAGCGCTTTACAATGGTTCATTCATTCATACATTGGGAGGTGAAGCGGCGAACAGTCGACGCCAGCGTCCTCACTTCCCACATTCACACACCAATGGTGGAAAGCTCACACCGACCAACTCATTGGAGGCAATGTAGGGTCCAGTGTCTTGCCCAAGGACACTTCGACATGTGGACAGGAGGAGCCGGGATTCGAACCGCCGACCCAGGGATCATTGGACGACCTGCTCTACCTCCTGAGCCACAGCCGCCCCGCCCCGGTATGCAGCATTCACACTACCACAACATCTGCCAAGTGGTCCCGAGTACGCATCCGGGACCATAGTGTGAATCTATCCCAAGGGTGCGTTCGGATAGTCACACTGTCTGAGCGCACTGCCAATCTGCCAATACAAACGAATAGGCGAGTGCGCTCCCGGACAGTCCCGGTGAGCATTTCCAAACGCACCCTCAGAATCAGTGGCGGATAAAGTACTCGTAAGTAAAAGTACCAATACTGCAATCTAGATTTACTCTTGACATCAAAATGTACTTAAAAGTACAAACAGTCACTGATAAAAAGAAAAGAAAAGAAATGGTGCATTTATATAGTGCCTTTATCCAAGGCGCTTCACGGAGATTGTGCATTACATTCACCCAGTCACACGCCGATGGCGGCGGAAACCATGCAAGGCACCAACCTGCACATCAGGAGCAAGTAGGGGTTCAGAGTCTTGCTCAAGGACACTTTGGACACCAACTCCGGGGGAGCCCGGGTTCGAACTGCATGGGAACCTTGCGGTTTCCATCCGGTCACTCTACCCCTGAGCCACTGCCGCCACTCATAATGATGATACCGTCTTTAATATTCGCCTGACCTCAAATACAAAGCACAACCCCCCCCCCCCCCCCCCCCCCCCCTTCTGGCTCTGGAATGCACTTCCCACTACAATCAGAACTGCAGCCTCACTCCCAATCTTCCGCCGTAGCCTGAAAACCAACCTCTTCAGACTCCATCATGGCCCGTAGCACTTGCCTTATAGCCCTGACGACCTTACAGGGGTATGCAAAGGCCCACCTTTATGTAACTTAGATAGCATTTTTATGTAGACTTAGATAGCATTTTATGTAGACTTATAGCAGTTTATGTAGACATAGCACTATAAAGTATACATGCATAGTTTCATTATATAGATATTCCACTGTTATATGATAACTACTCTTTTTATGTATTGCCGTGCTTTTTGTTTGCTCTGGATTAAGAGCGTCTGCTAAATGCCTACATTGTAAATTGAAATTGTAACCTATCGTGTCAATAGAGCTGAGCCCAAGGGCAGGTGCTATATAGGGCAGTGGTTCATGCCAAGGACCCCCAAAATCATACTCATTAGCCTGCGGACCCCCACATTTGAAAATATATGCCAAAGACCCGCATAGGAGAAGATTTTTACGGCTCTAGCGTGTGATTCTCAACCATTTTCATGTCAAGGACCCCCAGTTTGACCTATATTAGGCTACAGTCCCCAATTTCCATCTCTGGGACCCCAATGTATATTGTAAAATCAAAGTGTAATGTAACTCTGAGAGTTAAATTAATTAATTAAATTAATGAATTAACTCTCTGAGTTACAGACCCATAAGGGTCCATTTGGTTCCATTTGTGCACTCTCTGAATTACAGACCCATACGGGTCCATTTGGTTCCTAACTATCATTTAGCTGGGGACCCCCTGGAACTCCCTCAAGGACCACTAGGGGTCCCCGGACCCCACTTTTGGAACCACTGCTATGGAGCGTCGCAGTCCCCCCCCCTCCCCCCTTTCATGACGACGACAGGCCCAAGGTAGATGGAATGGAGGTAAGGTCACCAACGTCATTTTCGCTATCACGCAATTCCAGACGGCAGATTCGTCGCACCATGGGAGCCAAACTACACCCGGAAGTTTGGTGGAATGCATTGGAGCCAGTGAGAGCTCAGTGACCAGATCATGAACAAACACTATTTCTGAATAACTGAGAGCTTTTGTAAAGAAATCGCTTCTGGAAAATAACAGAAGACATATAACACATTATTGTCTGGTGTGTCGATTTTCGATGTGTATACACTGTAATTTTAAGAGGTATCTAAGGAGCAAAAAGTACGTTTCTGAACGTGCCAACTATCACGAGACTGTCTGCCGTTTCCTGTCTGGCAGCCAAATCTCGCGAGACCGCAGAGACAGAAACTATACCTGCTGCTGTTTAGATCCTCAAATTATGTACTGTGCACTCGAAGAGCAAGTTATTAGAAAACAACCTGCGATATGTCTTCTTTTATATTCCTGGACCGATTATATGACAAAGGTCTCAATCGTTCATAAATAATGTTTGTTATGAGCTGGTCCAGCCGGCTCCATTCACTGCCATGTATTGGCTCCCATGAAAGTGTCCATGAAAGTGCCCAGTCACGTGACCATGACCTTTCCTTCTCTAAGCTTCTTTGGACAGGCCCAAGGAAGCTCTGAGAAGGAAGTGAAGTGGTCACGTGACTGGGCTGCGCCATGACACTTTCATGGACACTTTCATGGGAGCCAAACTACCCGGAAGTTTGGCAGAATGCACTGGAGTCAATGAGAGCTCAGTGACCAGCTCATGAACAAACATTATTTATGAACAATTGAGACCTTTTGTAAAGTAATCACTTCTGGAAAATAACAGAAGACATGATGTAACACATTATTGTCTGCTGTGTTGTTATTTGATGTGTACACTGTGTAATTTTTTATAGAGGTATGGTATCTAAAGAGCACAAAGTACCTTTCTGAACGCACCAAGTATCGCGAGACTTCCCACCGTTTCCTGTCTGGCAGCCAAATCTCGCGATAGAAACGATACCTGCTGCTGTTTAGATCCTCAGATACAATTATATACTGTGCACTCTGTGCACATCGAAAAGTAAGTGATTAGAAAACAACCTGTGATATGTCTTCTGTTATTTTCCAGAAGTGATTACTTTACAAAAGGTCTCAATTGTTCATGAATAATGTTTGTTATGAGCTGGTCCAGCCGGCTCCATTCACTGCCATGTATTCATTGCACTTCCGGTGTGAGTTTGGCTCCCATGAAAGTGTCCATGAAAGTGTCATGGCGCAGCCCAGTCACGTGACCACTTCCCTTCCTTCTCAGAGCTTCCTTGGACAGGCCCAGGAAATAATTCCCCATGCATTTTTCCCATACATTTCAAAAAGTATTTATTTAAAGATCTGTAAAGCCAGCTCGAACAAAGCCAACTCGGATCGTGACAAATCATGACATCAAACGAAGAAAAGCAAAAATAAAAAGTTTAGTTTTCTTCTTTCTAAAAAATTGTGTTTGTTGTCATGATTTGACACAATCCGAGTTGGCTTTGTTCGAGGCTTACAGATCTTTAAATACATATACTGTCTATAATGTCTATGGGGAAAATGCATGGGGAATTATTTCCTGGGCCTGTCGTCGTGAAGGCTTCAGGGCCTACTGGGTCGGTACTCCAAGTTAAACCATGCAGGGACGGATTAATCCCCACAAGGGCCCCTGGGCCGCTATTTTTGCAGGGCCCCCATAGCGCGTGTGCACGAGACATTTTCGTGTTTTTATCATATTTTTTACCTAAATTTAACTAAATCAATGGCCAATGAAGGGCCCCCAGGAGCCCTTTTCAGGGCGTCAAACCTAGTACCGCACGGTCCAATTCCCCAGAAGGGCCCATGGGCCATGGCCCCACTGGCCCAATGGCTAATTTGTCCCCGAGTTAAACATATACACAGCAAATAAACCAATCAAATCAAAAGCAAAAGCAAATAAAGTAATCACAGCAAACAAAATCCAAACCATGCACTATTAATGAATGGCCCAGGATATGCCTATAGTCCTCAACTAAACACCACTATGGCATATGGCCCAACAAACAAGCTGGTAAAACCCAGTCTCATATATGTAGCCTATATAGTTGTCCTCCTACAATAGATCACATAACACCACCTCTGGTTACCCCTCAATATACAAATTCATTACATTATACAAAATGTAGCAAAATGACTCAAATACAACAAACAGCTTGGGAGTGCAATTGCATTCCCCAAAGGAAGACACTCAGAGATGCCCCCACCCACCAAACTCCATTATTATTGTAGCCTATATATCCTTAATGTTTTTTTTCTTCTTCCCCCTAATACCAGTTTGTATTTGTTGGTTCCCCTTGCCCCCCATGAAAAGCGCCAATTTGGGTACTCAGAAAGCATTTGAGATTATTGTTTTCATCACGTACCTTTCTTGTGTGTCTCATGTTTTCATTATTCTGTTTGTTTGCAGGCTAGGCTATATTGTGTATTGTGTGCTTTGCTTTCTCCACGCCACGGGGGACAGTAAAGTAGCCTATAGTCTATCGCCTACATCTCGAAAATAATAGACTATATTATATACGTCGGCCCTACTCACGTTGTAATAAAAGAGCATAATAAAATCTAATCTAATGAAATAGATACCATTGATTCTGAGCACAATCATCATAAATAAATGACCCTGTCGAGCGTGAAAGCGAGCCCTGCACATGAAGTCACTTTGGTCCTCAAATTAGACACTGCCGCCCCCTAGTGGCTGACGGACAGTAGCAACACACACACACACACACACACACACACACACACACACACACACACACACACACACACACACACACACACACGACACACACACACACACACACACACACACACACACACACACACACACACACACACACACACACACCAAGAGGCCTATATATGACCTCTATGCATATGACCAACATTAAGGAGATAAACATTTACTTGTGTTAGTCTGGAATTAATGAATGAGACAAATCCGTCTTGTCTTGTTTTAAGAGACATCCTTTACCGTATTATACGACACCAAAATCACTGTATTAAAGGTCGATTTACACATTTGAAATGTTTGTGTAACACAAGATTCAAAATAAACATGTTCCCTTATATCCCATGCGCTCTCTCTATATGCCTATTAATAATCAGCAAATTCAATAGAATATAGGCTAATGTGTGTAAACAACAGAATGCATACCAGTGCGTGTCAAAGTGAATGCATTGCATGCTATCTTAAACGTTTCATTGCCCATATTTTAGGCCTAACTCACTCACTGTTAGTCAACCATCCTGTTGTCTATATAACAACTGTGTGACTCGCGAGCTGCAGGTTGCCATAGACAGACTGTCTGAGACTAGCAATGGTTTCATCTGTAGCCTCGTCGTGAAACGTGTGAAATATGAAATAAGCTGAATCATGTGCGTGTTTCTTTGTTGTTGGCAGTTTATATAGGCTATAATTAATAATAATAATAATAATAATAATAATAATAATAATAATAATAATAATAATAATAATAATAATAGTAATTCATTATTATTATTATTATTATTATTATTATTATTATTATTATTATTATTATTATTATTATTATTATTATATAAATGTATATACAGTTTAGTCGCCCTGACTTAGTTGTTGAGACATGCTGCATTTCTCGCTGTACATTTGCAGGCTACATTGGGTGAAATGTGTGCATGCCTGCTGCATTTCACCCGTCCTATATAGCCTATAGCCTATTCTCGTTCCAATGACCTCCAGTCAGTCCAGGAAAGCAGCAAACGGCCGGAGCGTCTAATTGCTGGTGCACAGTTGTAAAGCAATTAAAATAGAGAGGGGGGAAAAGCCAGACTGCATGACAGCGCTCCACTTTTATTGAGCCTTCCAGGATTTAGACCTTTTAAGGCAGACCCATCTGTGTTACCCCGCACCCCGCACATGCACACACCACACTGTGTGTGTGTGTGTGTGTGTGTGTGTGTGTGTGTGTGTGTGTGTGTGTGTGTGTGTGTGTGTGTGTGTGTGTGTGTGTGTGTGTGTGTGTGTGTGTGTGTGTGGCATCACACACCTTTTTTGCTTTAAATATATGTCCTCCAGCAACGTGCAGTGTGTGTGTGTGTGTGTGTGTGTGTGTGTGTGTGTGTGTGTGTGTGTGTGTGTGTGTGTGTGTGTGTGTGTGTGTGTGTGTGTGTGTGTGTGTGTGTGTGTGTGTGTGTGTGTGTGTGTGTGTGAGAGAGAGACCTTTCCATGCATTGACACAAATTCACCAATATTATAGACATCGAGCTCTCGCGCGTCAAAAGTCAAAACTCTCGCGATATATATGCCCTCGTCGAACGCCTTCCCTTCCTCTTCCATATATATTTACACCCTATAAACAGTTAAGCTGTGATTGGGGTTTATTGCAGAGCAGACCTATGGCGACCAGTATTTAGTTTGCCAGCCAGGAGGACTGAAGCACATGCAGGGCCTGCAATGCATGCATGGGCCGTCCGGCATGCAGGCATGAGGTTAACATTTACTACCCATGTAGTGAAATTGGCAACTCGCAGACCCTTGAAAAGAACATCTCAGAGGACATATTTGGTTGCACGTGCACGTGTTATTATTACATTATTATGTTTTACTATCGCGGGTGTGTTTTCGTGCATTCTGATATAGCCCTCCTTACATGTCAATGGAATGTTCAAATTGAATAATATTCAATTGTGAAAGAGATATCCTAAATAGGCCAGGGGCCGGGGATATGCAGACTTCAACATATAGCCTGTATGTGTGCACGTATATGTGATATTAAATTGTAATACAGTATATAAATAAATGCAAATATATTTTCTAATCGGTTTCAAGAAGGCAAGTAAATATGTAGCTTTTTCAAGTGATTATCCCGTCAGTGTATTTTATATTCTCAAAATATGCGTGTGTGTGTGTTTTTAGATTAAATATAGGCTATAGAATTTGCAATCAGTCAAATAATTATGTAGGTATAGCCTATAGATTATGATAATTAAAAAGTGTTCCTCTCCCACAGTTTTTGTGTGCAAATAATGAATATCACTTTGGAGATAAACGTTTGCTATACAAACTACTCTTTATTTCGCATAAGACTTGACAACGAGGTATTTTAAGAGTGCACAGTGATGCCCCATATATATATATATTCACAAATGAGTCAAAAACTTGGCATTTAAAAAAAAACAATTGCAAAAAAAGAATAATAATAACTTAAAACGTTATGCAAATAGGTAGTCAAAAACATTCAGGTAGTTAATGCATATACACATAATCACGGACAATTTTAATTCGACGTCATGCAAAAAGCAAATGGCCTAGTTGACTAGGTTCTGTGCTATACTATATGAACACAAAAACACCAGGGCATTAAATGTCCTATCACAAATATGAACCACGAAACATCATAGAAAACGATCCAGCATTTCTTTTTTCTTTTTACAATAACAACACAACACCTATGAGTGTATAGCTGAAGCAAATGATGGATAAAACTCACTTTTTTTTTTTTTTGTTGTTTTTGTTTGTTCGACCTCGAAAGAAAACAGCCTATAGGCCTACAGCCTGAATGTTATCCATAGTAACAGGATAGGTGGTGACCGTGGTGTATAGGTGGGCACCATATTGGACATCTGGGCACCTCGGTGTATCAAATTGGCTATTTTGTCCAAAATGTTAAAAAATGTAATATTTGGAAAATGGTCTTAAGTAAAGTAAAGTATACATGATTAGAACATGCTTAAACATTCGACAAAAAACGTCTAATATTTCTACAATTGCTACAAAACCATATCCAGTCGTTTTGGGGGCATAAACAATGAGATGAAGGATAAATCGAAGTCTCATATGATGTAGGCTAAGACCATTTTTCAAATGTATATATATTTTTAACATTTTGGACAAAATAACAGCCAATTTTACATCGAGGTGCCCAGATGTCAAAGGTGCCCACCTATCCTGTATCCGCCATATATAACAACACCATTAATTGTCTCTCCGGATCCGGTCTTTGTTCCCCTTCTTCATCTTCATGCGGCGGTTCTGAAACCAGATTTTGACCTGCCTCTCGGTCAAATTCAGCTGTCTCGCGACTTCGTATCTACGGTCGCGGGGGAGGTACATGTTAAAGAGAAACTCCTTCTCCAGTTCCAGTATCTGGTGCTTTGAGTACGGGCAACGTTTTTTTCTGGTCGACTTCGCGTGAAGCCAGTTCGACGACGGGTTATCTGGAAGTGGAGGATGGATATGGAACACCGTCATGTTGAGACAATATACGTTGGATATTGGGCTCACAATCATAATCTATATAGGCCTGTGGGTATAAAGCCCCCGTATATGTCAACGAGAATAGCATATAGGCTATATTATCTGCAGGCTATATATATATATATATATATATATATATATATATATATATATATATATATATATATATATATATATATATATATATATATATATATATATATATATATATAACCTAATGACATGCAAAATAGGGACGCCAGGGGGGTGAAAGTGGTTGACTATCATGATATGGCCTTAAATGAATGCTTTACGGATGACTCGATGCTCTTCCCAAAATAATGCAGTGCCCTTAGAGTATAGGCCTAAATCTTTTGTTTGATCTGTTCGCAGGAACAGCTGTAAATTATAATACATCAATAAAAACAATCATGTTTACAATCATGTTTATACCACACTCCCAAATAGCCTTTTGGATATGTTGTATGTTGTACTGAAAAGTATAGAACTGGTGCATCATTGCATAACAGTGAGACATGGCAAAAAGATCTTCCAACAAGTCCTGTCCAGAATACAGTGGCCATTGAGTGGAAAACATCTATTGACCAGACCTGCAGGAAGGGAAATTAGTTCATAAAGGTAACCGAGATGTCCTATATAGCCTAACTGTCTCCAATATATAGTCTATATGCTATAGCCTAATGGACCTGATAAATACAGGCGATTTGATCGACGATATAGCATAATAGGCCTATTATTAAGGAGACAAGCGACTCCAGATCGGCGCTGAACTCGTTGCGCATTTTAAAGTAAAAACACAAAATGGATAATTCTGTATACATACATGGCTTACTTGAATCTGTTTGCTTCTGTTCTTCGGGCGACGCGCTCTCCGCGGCTGGCCTCGACGAGTTGGACGTGGCGGTGTTGGTGGTGGTGGTGGAGGTATCACAGGAAATCTCCGTGAGAGACGTTCCGTTCTCAATGTCAGGCAGAACAAGAGGTGTGTGCGTTTCCAAAGTTGTGCAGTCACCACTCCCAACGAGGGGCTCGGATTTGATGTCATAATGCATGGCTGTGGTCGGTAATCCCGTCAGGCACAGGGACGCGGAGACCGGGTCCAGCGCCCAGGAGCGCGCAAACATTCCATCGCTGTCCCCGTGGTGGTGGGTTGTGTAATGGTGGTGGATGTAGGTCGGTGTCACCGTGCCCGGGGGCTGGGCCGAAATGGGACTCCAGGATCCACCAAAAATAGACGATTTCGCCTGCAAAGGGCAAGAATCCGGTCCGCCATATTCGGTTAGCATCGTCGTGTGGTGGTGTTGCCCTGCCTGTTCCAACCCTGCGGCTGCGGAGTACCGCGGTGCCATGTCGACCTCTTGCTCGGGAGGAAGACGCGAGTCGACGTAATAACTTGTTCCCAATGTCGACATGACAGACGCGCTGGCAAAGGACGGTACAC
This sequence comes from Electrona antarctica, assembly GCF_951216825.1. Lineage (NCBI taxonomy): Eukaryota > Metazoa > Chordata > Actinopteri > Myctophiformes > Myctophidae > Electrona > Electrona antarctica. Next base: position 10,312,219 of record NC_136811.1, read on the forward strand.
TCATACAATATTTAGAAAAGCCTGTTTCATGATACCCCGCCGCTTATTTTGCTGCACTGGGGGAGCAGAATACGTCCAGTTACTTGAACCTTGCCCGAGACTGGATAGGGTGGCTGGAGCACGTGATCGTGGGACAGAACAATAAATAATAAATCAGCCCTGCTGCTCCTACTAAACCGCCACCATTTTCCCCCATCATATTTTAATAGCAAAACCATACGCCTTTATTGGGAGATGTTTCGTTTTATAAGCTATAAACGTTATTATTTTGGTCAGGAGAACCCGTGTAGTAGTGGATGGCCGGACATGGTGGTGGTAAGGGGGAGTGTGGGGTTCAACAAATGAATTGCCCGTATACTTCACAACATCCCCCATAATTGTGAAAACACTAAACAACCAATTAGCCTTGCACTATACGGCAACTTTTATATCCCCCGAAAATCCCAGTGCAGACAGTTATTCTCAACAAAAATGGATGGTCATATATCTTCACAGATTCGTAGGCCTGTACTATTTAGGGAGGGACTTACTTGTGGTATTTTAGTTTGGGTGAAATAATACTTGATAGTCCTCGCGACCTCGTGTGTCTGTTTAATCAAAGAATCATGTAGATCCTTTGCAGCTGAGATGAAGCAAGCATTCCGTACTGGACATATTCATTTCATATAAGGTTTGCACTGTTAAAAGTAGAAGTAGGGGGGAAAAAAGAAAGATTCCATGAGTTTAGAGACTGTATAAATCGTTGCAGGCCGTTTCCATTTATGGACCAAAAGATGCACATTAAGGTGTCCGTAATAGACCTAGGTCTAGGGCTTAAGGCAATCTCAAACAGAAAGTGGGGGGTGGGGGTTATTTGGGTGCCATAACGTTGCGGTTTTATCACGGGGCAATTCGGCTGTTTCTCTTTAGGTTACAACCTGGCTGTCTGGGCTAAATATCGCCAATAAACCCCGTCTTTTGTGTCCATTCTCTGGAGTAAGCAGACGCATCCGGCATTTTCCAAGGCGTGCATGGGAACTCTGCCGCGCACGAGGCAATGGGGCAGACTGCAATGATCATAACCGAGGACTTGTCTGTCTTTTTTCCCCCCCATGCTTATACAGGCGCACAACAATGCAGCTCATTTTGACCTGCAGTTAAATTAGCCTATAGTCATTGCGATGGGAAGAGGCTGCTCGTAACAAAAGACTGAGGCCTAAAATAAAGATAAGATGTTAACTATGTTTCAAGATGCAAAAATGCAATGTCTTTATACATCAGACTGATTATTACACTACACACAGTGCCTGTCTGTCTGGGTGTATTTCTATATTTAGTATAGAATTCATATGGGAAATTGTTAAATGAATGAAAAATGCATCCATATTTCTGTTTTTATTGCACGTAAAGCACGCTGTAACTTGTTTTGAAACACGAATAAAGGCGTATACGTGTATGGTTTTTACGCATGCACAGTAGCCTATGTTGCAATGATGCAATGTTCCTGTAATGTTTGGAATGCTGTGTTTTACGCACGCAGACACTTTGCGTAATCTGTGCGTAATGATTAAAGTAACTGCAAAACCGTTAAATGGTGAAGATGTGACGAGTTTTATTAAGGTAATCAAGGCAGTTCCGTGTTGTGGGAGAAAATAAAAAGTCAAGCCACCAACACGAGACTATAGTCCTAAACCACTCGACAGCCCCCGACTCTCCTCTTGACGAATAGGAGAACATTGGTGCCCCAAAAAAGGGCTTGTCATATGGAAATTCATAAACAGAACTACTATTATCATATTTTACTATACCCACATATACTCACTAAGTTATTTTTACGGAATCGGTGCCAAAAAAGGCACTTGTCAGATCTGAACATTTTTCTCATTATAGATAATCATATGTTCATACTATTATCACTTTATTATCACATAATGCGTCGTGATAATGTTTCGGAAAGCGCAGCGCGCAAACAACTGATTTTATATTGCGGTATACTCATAGTCATTAAGGCCTATATTGCGATTATTTTGGCAGTCTTTTCATTTGTTACATGTGCATCATGAAGTATAAATAGATATATTTTTTTAAATAATACCCAACCACACCTTTCTATACACTAGTCCTATATATTGACATAACTGACTCACAACGATATCCAAGTCAGTGCCTAATCTGTTTTATAACAACCCGCTTACTTTCAATTACAGAATGAGCAAAGCATTACCATTTGTATGCAGGGTTTAAATGTATAGGCTATGTTTGTTTTGTTTTATCCTTTAGCAAATAGGCCTATATGCTCAACCACTATACTGACAGCTATAACATCAAATATGAGTAGTGTATCCATCCAGTAATAACACAATCCTGTTGCAACAATAAAATATATAAATATGACATGTAAATATTTGAAAGGCCTATAATAGTCGACGACCATCTCGACATTATAGTCTCAGATGTTAAAGAAAGAAAGAAAAAAAGAAAACTTGCACTTTCTTTTCGGAAGCAATGAAAAATTCTGCAAATGTATAGGGGATGCTTTTTTATTATACTTGGCCAGCAAAAAGTGTGCAAATATTTATCAAACCTCTTGGGTGTCTTTAGCTCTGAACATGAAAGGTCTCTGACGCTGAAACGTCAAAAAAGAAATCCCAAGGGTTTACTCCAGCATGCAGATTCCAATGACTCACTGCGACTCAATTATGTACACGCCTATAAAGCTGCATGACACATTTTTGTCACAATCTTGAATATGTTTTTTTGTATACACAGCGGATTGGGACATCACATCTGTAGACATTTATAAATACATATCCACGACAAAAATTAAAAATTAAAATAAAAAAGAAACAGACGTGAAAGTAAAAATGTCATCAAAACAACAATCAATAAGTTAGCCGGATAGGTCTGCTATCCCGTGGACACATTCTTTCTTCTCACAGTTGTGGTGGGATGGGTGGATGGATGGACGGATGGACGGATGGCCGGGGTGGGGTGGCTGCAGGGATGAGAGGCTCGCCCTTGCCATTGATGGTGGAGGCCGGGCAGCCAGCCAGTCAGAGACCGCATATTATATAGGCCACAGTATACCGTCCCTTAATTCGCATCACGAGAAACTGAAGTTGCCCGAGAGCTCCCGGATTCTGTTCTCGCGGCTCATTTTTTTCAGTTTCATCCTCCGGTTCTGGAACCAGATTTTGACCTGTCTGTCACTCAGGTGCACGGCGCGGCTGATCTCCAGACGCCGTTCCCTGGTCAAGTACATGTTGAAGAGGAACTCCTTCTCCAGCTCCAGAGTCTGGTGCTTGGTGTAGGGACACCGCTTCTTCCGCCCACTCTTCGCCGTGAGCCAGCTGGGGTTGCCCGTGCTCTCGGTTTTTCCATCTCCTATACAATAAAAAACAACAATGAATGGATTATATATACATGAAACAATTAAGTGAAATTAATAAACAGTACGTCCAATTGTATGTTTGGTATATGGCCTATACCCACGCCACGCACGTTTGCATTCTTTGACATTCCAAGGAGCTATGTTATCATTTGACGAAATTATTTGCCTATATATGTTTGACCACTTGAACCCTATAGCATCATCCCCTATTCCGGGATGGGATTCTCAGTTCTCACAACACCCTTGCAATGCGGTGAGCTTGCAGATTGGCTATTTTCGACAAAGAAGTGCATGTATAGCCTACTGGGGGGGAAAGGTCGGACCAAGTATAGGCCTAGACGACCCCGGTGAAGTTTACTAATAGGTTTTATTTATTATTATTATTATTATTAATAATATTATTGTAATAGATCAGATCCAAGGCAAAAAAGCTTCACGTTTCAAAAGCTCATATAGGCCTATACGCTGTTAAGTGACAAGTTTCCCAAAGGCATTGCGCCCGGAGTGGCACAAATAGGCATAATATTAGATCATCGGAATAACAACTGTGTTAAGTTTTTACGACTCACGATTATGTCCATGCCTGTGAGCCAAATAATTGGCGGCACCGACGAAAAGACAAGTGGATACTGTTACATTTCACATTTTAACATTTGGGCCATGTTGCTATAGCCTGTCAAATGCCCACCGTATTCCGCAGAAGCCTGTAGGCCATTACACATTTATTAAGACATAAAACGTAGCCTACACAGTCTGCTGAGATTATGGGTTTGCATTTTATGAGGGGACGGCTGAGGACATCAGCGTCTTGCATTGGACAGATGGACTGGGCCGGATTGGCCTTGCTGGTCCTCGTCATGCAATAATAAAAACACGAGGGGAAATCCCATGCAGTCCATGGCCTCTGTTGTCAAAACCACAACCACGTCCATGCCTTTAGCAATGAGCTCTAGCCATGGCGTAGTTGGAGAGGCGCAGCCAAAAAAAGAACGCTGATTTAAGACATAGAAGAAAGGGGGCCATGCGTAAAAAGCTTATGTAAACAATCACACGTATTGAGAAGCTCGGGGGTCTTTTATAGGCTAATCACCTTTAACGGCTTTTTCTGGGCTTTCTGCGCAAGTCTCTGTTGGCTCGGGAGAGGACAAGTTTTCCGAAGACAGACGGGTGTCCTCCTCGCCTTTAGCCGGGGCGCATGCAGGCGCTGCGGGGACGGGCGCCTCGTCAGCCTCGCCGTCCCTCTGCTCCGGATCCACCGCCGAGGCGCCCGGGGGTTGCGAGCCGGCGTCGAAGCGCGCAGGGCGCTGCAGAGTAAAGTGTGTCAGGTTTGGCTGAATCTCTTGATGGTAGCCCTTGTTGGAAGACGACGTGTTATACGTCTGAGACAGACGGAAATAGCCGGGAACGGGAACGGCGCCGCCAGTGATCGGGCACGATCCGGGCGGCACCCGCGAGTAAGATATGTCGTCACATGATGTCGTGCCTTTAGGGCATTTCTCGGATTCATAAAGGCAATATGCGCTCTCCTCTTTTATGCTTGGGGAGAATGAACACTGGGCCATGTTATTATGCTGGCCGCCGGGCTGCTCTGCGACGCGACAGGATCTCGGCGTGTCCAGCCACGTTTCCATTCCTTGAACATAGGGACCACCGGGCGAAGGTACAGTCTGAGAACTCGGTTCGCTGCTGCGTTTGCCGATGCTCGAGAAGCAGGAGCTACCGGAGAGTCCATATGCATATTCCGCCGCGGGTTGCAGATACAGCCCGTTGCCCTGGTGGTGGTGGTGGTGGTGGTAGTACGGGGCGCCACTGTCTCTCACGTTGATGAGGGAGTCCACGAAAAACGAGTTTCCAGGCTGGTTGTTGGGGCATGTCATCGTCGTGGTGTAATTTGACGGAGGATGAAGATAGCCCTTTCTGGCTGACATTTCTTGTGCAAAACATGCTGAATATAATTACTGATAGATAGTCGCACTTCTAGCTGCTTTAGCCGACAGCCAATTAAAACGGCAGACGACGTAGAGACTCCTCCCCATTATGAGCACGCAGTGCATGCAACCGTGCCTTATATTATACTTTGTTTTAGGCTAAGTAGAAAAGAGAATTGTGAGGGGGGGTGGAAAGACCATCAAAGTTTTCATTTCAACTCAAATATAACCCCTCATGTCATCTTGGATATGAAATTGGCTATAATATTGGGCTACAAGCTGCCAATTATGCCAATTAATGTAAATAAATCACTGGCATGCCTCTTGGTTGATGAAAGATGTCCCTAACGGTTGTTCTACATAACTTTATAGCCAATCTTACAGCACTGTAAAAATGTAAGGTACTCAGGGTGTCAGAGAAGCGTATGGCACATCAAAGACCCGAACGGTGCTCGTGCCTTTGATAATAGGGCTCTCAGCTCTCCCAAACCACTGTTTATAGGCTATTGCTCTGAGGAGCATTTGCAATAAAGTCTGGTGGTGTGTTGTGTTGTGCAATACAATGTACACAATATGCTTATCAAATGTGCAGCTTCAACTTTTACATTTGCATATGATACATTACAGCCTATAATTCAAACAAGTTCAATCCTATTGATTACATATTCATATAGTTTTTGCCTAAATCCGGCCGAGACTATAGGCTAGGCTATTGTCAATTTTATAACTTTTGTATTCTTTATTTATACTTACTACTTACACACACACACACACACACACACACATATATATATATATATATATATATATATATATATATATATATATATATATATATATATAGGCTATACATGTGCATTGCCGCAGCTTTGTGTGTGTGTGTGTGTGTGTGTGTGTGTGTGTGTGTGTGTGTGTGTGTGTGTGTGTGTGTGTGTGTGTGTGTGTGTGTGTGTGTGTGTGTGTGTGTGTGTGTGTGTGTGTACATTTTATACATGTAACGTGCAGATATGCCTAATTTGTGTTACAAATTGTTATATATATGCATACTTGCTTCTGCTTCTGAATTCTGATACAATGTTGTGATCACAGCTATATTCAATTATTTTAGCAACCATAGATATTTTATTCTCATATTATAGGTTAAATATTGTGATTGGTGATTGAGGGGCAAACCTATCCGCCTATCCGGATAACTGTCTCTTAATTACCAACGTATATTGCAGTGTTTACAAGGGCAGCTGACTGTAATCGCAAGCTAGACCATTCGATCAATAGTCCCACTATGCAACTATATATATGTTTATTGGGGATATCATGAACTTCAGCAGCACAGATCAAATTGATTATAACAAAACGCATATAACGATACAGGCATTTCTTCTTCTGGGACAAATTCAGCAATGTAAATATTGTGAATATAGTGACGCAATTGTGAAGCAAATTCACATATACGAGGGTCTAGTTTGAGAATTCAATAATCATTTTATTTCACGAGGGATATACGAGAACATGCCTCTTTTAAGGAAAGGCACATCAAATATACCGTGACTGTCGGATTCGGTTTAGGATATAGGATTAGGCCTATACGCCCTTCTAGATCTCATATTTTTGCTCAATAAAGGCATCTTCACAACACACACACGTGCGCGCGCGTGCACACACACACACACACACACACACACACACACACACACACACACACACACACACACACACACACACACACACACACTCACACACACACACACACACACACACACACACACACACACACACACACACACACACACACATCATGTCTATCTATCTATCTATCTATCTATCTATCTATCTATCTATCTATCTATCTATCTATCTATCTATCTATCTATCTATCTATCTATCTATCTATCTATCTCTTAGGCCTATCAATGAAAATTTGAACGCAAATCTTCGTTTTGTTTTTGTTTTCAATTCTCGCAGGTCGCATATTCTTCTCAACAGCCCGAGAAAGTCGCATATAAACACATTTCAGAAAAGAAAATAATGTGCTTCTCTTCTCAGTGCTTAATCAATACCGTCCGTTTTCATTCTGGTATATGCTGTGTTTTTGATTGATTGATTGAAATATGTATTAACAGTTTGCAGAATTACAGTACATTTCAAGCACAAACTCAATACAAAGACTGTTAACTGTGTGGACGACCCAATTAAGCATTACACTTGTTTACAAGAGGGTCCACCTTGTTAAATTCATCAAAACATTTAGAGACGTACAAATAAACACTTCTATATAGTCAAAGAACAGAACAGGAATTCATCATAAAATCGTGTAAACGAACCCTTAGGGTTAGGCCACGTTGTATGTTATATTCTAGTTTAGCTTCTAAGACTATATTAATGTGTTTAAAAATATATAGTTTGCAAATGTTTTGAATGTCCACATAATAGGCCTATAATTTTCGACTGAACAAAATATGTAGTGTAATGTATTATTTGTCTGCTTTATATTCACCAAAGGCAATATGTCTAAAAGGCAATACGGAAAATTACATTCAAAAGGCTATATGGGCTAATTGGCTATACTTTTAATAATTTACACCTGAACCAATACTATATCCGCGCATGCAGCCAGGCTGTCTCCAAAGCCTATAATGGCTTGATGTCGAAAACTGCAACGACTTGCTACTTTTGGCTCATGTATCCCGTGGTAAAAGATATACGGGTATATATGCTGTCTTTATAACGCGCACAAACTCTCGTATAGCTTTTATTTTATTTTATTTTATTCCCCTGAAAAAAAATGGACAGCTTATTTTTCCATTTCCATTTCTTCTCTTTATCTGTGAACCGCGCGCGCACGTACACACACACACACACACACACACACACACACACACACACACACACACACACACACACACACACACACACACACACACACACACACACACACACACACACACACACACACACACACACACACAGCATGGCATATTATGCCCTAATATAGAATCTCAATATTGTTCTCACCCCAAAAGCTATTTTACTCGCATAGTATTTGGATAGGCAGTTAAACATCATATTTATATAATAATGTTATTATATTGCTGTTAATTCGACATTTATTTGGATAAGCAGTTCAATTATAGTTCATTATATATAGCCTAAGTATATATAATAGGTTACTTCGACATTATGCCATATAGAGTATACTAATAGAGTATACGTTTTGGCGTAATAGTGCTATTCCTATCCTATAAGAACACTTGTTGCAATATATTTGTCATATAGCTAGTGCACATATAGCTTGCATGTTTGTAAACAATTACCATGCCCTAACGCCTTTACAGACACAATGTTATGTTTAATCTGCTTAACATACTAGCAGTCTATAATTAGGGTAGAGTTCCGTTTCAATCAATAGTGTTTCCAGGCAATCCACGTGTATCGTGTAAGGCCCTATAGCCTATATATTTCTCCAACATAGGCCTAAATTAGCAAAACAAAAAAAAAGAAAAATCACAAAGATGTGATCAAGTCGTCTAGTATACACCATATAGTTTACATGCACTTGTTTAATCTTACCTGAATAGTGAAATCCTCCGGCAGATTATTTTGCTGGAACGATGCTTCAGTTTCAGCGGCAATGACATTGATCTGAGGAGCGCCACCCAGTGGAGACAAACAGAAACAACAACCAACCAACCAACCCATGCACGGACAGTGGAGCCTAATGGCAGAACTGCTGAATAGGCGATACTATTCCTTCCTTCCACCACCACCACCACCACACCACCATCACAGTATGATGCTGGAAGCAAATGACGCCGGAAGGTCCGCGGACACCAAGCTTTCAGTGCTTCCAGCCGTTGTTTTCGGCCCCTTAGTCACAGTTAATAACCTTGGTTCTCAGACAGTTTATGGCACTACACTCCAAATGCTCCAGACGAATGCGCACTTTTATGGCCAAGTAGCTGGAGCAACTGGGAGGATGTGCCACAATCAAAGCGGAATTCCTGTGCGCCTTAACACAGGATGGACATTGGACGGGGATGAGTGGCATTGCTTACTTGCCCTTGTCCATGTGTAGGCCTAGATACTATAGCCGTGGGCCTAATAAAAGATTGTCCTTTTTCCTTCTCGCGTGCTGGCATTGGATCAGGGTGCACATTTGAGTTGGCCTTTAGTTTTTCAAAAACAACCATCGAGGCCGTATACGTATATATATACACAACGGGTGGTCAAAATGTTTAAGCGCTGCATTTCGACTAAAGTCACGACTTTGGGAAAAGTCAGCCTGTCCACCATTATAAATGAATGTCCTTCAAAGTCTTTGTAACGGATATGATTGTAAAATGATTGTAGCAGATCTGGTTTCCAGTCAATGGAAATAAAAAGTGATAGGCCAATATATCACACATTTGATACGACGTATACGTCGCATATGCAAGGAAATATAGGATTAGGTATGGGCTATATTTGGTCTAGATCTGCGTTATTTTTAAGTTAGACAATCAAAGTATAGCCTATATCTTCAGATTTGAGGTTAAATATATTTGTCACTTTAACCTTGAGAATTTGCAAAGATTACAAGGCTAAAGTGTCCAAACACAATGTCACAGTATAGCATATTAGCGTATAGGCATTTCTTTCTATTCAACTTACATATTTGGGCAACTATTCTATTTTAAAGTCAGTATATAGGCCTATAACCCAGTTTTATATCAGTAAGCACACACACGTTTTGTCAGACTTCAAATAAATGTTTGTATTTTCACAATGAATTGAATGATTCGTGAAAAGAGGAGAACAAAATAGAAAATAAAAATATTATAGCAACAATCTTGTGCGTGCGTAAAATTGCGGCAACCATTTTCATTTTGAGGGGAAAATGGACGGTCCAAACATATAATGTGGCGAGAAGTGAACACGGTTACAATATCTTTGTACTAATATAGCCTACATCAAAGGCTATTAATATAGGCTTCAACCTTCCACGTGGACTTTGAATTTGGGGATTGACTCCATCGCTGATTGGTATAGGGGGCGTGCGAAATACAACAACAACAACAACAATAAAATAATACCCTATAATAATAACAATAACAACAATAATTAATAACCATATGTGTCTATACCAAATAATATTCTTTAAATACTACAGTTTAAACACTTTCAACATGAAGTCCCTATATATTTTGGGCATGTCCATTAACTATAGGATCCCCTGCACCCCCCCTCAACACCATTTTTCTTTTTGGCAAAAAAAACAATAATAATTGCAGATCAACAATGCGATGCGACACTATGTGAGCACATTCGCCGTGTCTCAAATATAAGGACCAGGTCCAGAAATAAACCATTGATTAAAAAAAAAAAAAAAAAACTATAAACTTCAAAAACATCTTCTTAACTTGGCCTCAGGTAAAATAGCAGATATGCCTATATAGCCCTCATTAGGCTGCATGCCATTTATGCCATATAGTCTTGTATGTCTGTTTGTTTGTGTGTTCGTCTGTCTGTTTTGTCCAGTATTTGCTCACAGAAGAGGGTTCGTGTGGTAATACTGTAAGCGGTCCCTGTTGAGTTTCTTCTCCTTCATGCGCCTGTTCTGAAACCAGATCTTCACCTGGCGGTCCGAGAGGTGCAGCATCCTGGAGAGCTGCAGGCGCTTCTCCTTGTTGATGTAAACGCTGAAAAAGAACTCCCTCTCCAGCTCCCTGATCTGATATTTGGTGTACGGGCATCTCTTCTTGCGTGTCCGCTGTCCGCCTGCATGGGTGAAACACAAAGGCGCAAGCATGAAGCCATGAAGGGCGCATTATTATTATACGTGCACTGCATGCGCAAACCCGAGTGCATGCAAAAAATCTGAACTGTTGAAAAAATAAATACATAATAAGTGTTGAAATATAAATAAATAAAAGTGACAAAGGACAAGGAATAGCTATGCAGCTTTCGCGAAACCCTTCGTAAAATGTTGAATCCGAGTGTCGGCATGATATGATGTGACGTGAAACTTATGTGTATACGCCAGTTTCTTGAGTTTACAATTTTGTTATAATATCATACATCACTTTGATTTGAAATGAATCCGCATTCTTGAAGTGTGCAGGTTGGTTATAGTATATATGTGTTGCTTCTGTGAACTCAGTTGTTGCATTACTCTGTTTACAGGTGGCCTGTGTTTGTAAACAAAGATTCAAGTGGCGCTATAGCCTATCTGTAAGTATTTATACAACAATGTACCTAACATGTGCTGAACATGTATGGATATGCTTGAGTATCAACTGCTTGGAATTGGCGGAACCTGCACAGTTAAACAACGTCTAAAATAGGCCCAATTATAGACCAATAACCATATAACTGCAATAATTGTAGGCTATCGGTGTAACATATAACCATAAAACTATAGGAAACAATAAACTATAGTCATACCTTTGACCTAAATTGAAGGTATGTAGATCTGTAACAAGGCATAGCCTATATCAATCATATATGGGCTCACTTGCTTGCATCAAATTAATGCGTCAATTAGCAATAATAATCAGCTGCGCGTTCAGTGTTGTGTTGTTTTAATGTCTGGTATAGGTATAGCCTATTGCTTTTTATCTCAAGGAACGGAGGCCAAATCGATGCTTCTTTTTATTGCAATAAATTGTTCACGCCTTACAAATCCAGCGATTTTGCTACAAATTATGACACAAAATTGGCTTGTGCTACTCTGGCCGCCCATGTGTTTCAAGTAGAAGTCTCCACAAAGCCTATAAAAATAGAACCAAGTGGTTTGGGAAATATTCAACTCGATATGATGGACATTGCAAAATACAAGAATACCAGCTGCATGTTTAAAATGTATCAGATATGTTTTGGTTAATTCAAGACAAGAGCCATTAACATGAAGGGCATGCAGACAAGCTTGAAGCCCATGGCTGCATGTGTGCAGACTATAGTGGCCCACGTCTTCTTCACGGCCAATTTCAATCCCAAGCACGTGATCTTGTCGTTTATAACAAACTTTTGTTATAGGGTAAATCTGCAGGCCCTCTATAAATCTCATGTGCTTATAAAACAGCATATAAAAACCTTTTATAACAGCGGCGCCTTCGTTTTCCCTCTTTACATAGACCTACAACAACTATAGCTGCACACACACACACACACACACACACACACAGTCACACACACACACTAACAGGCTCAGCGGGTCTCTGTAGGCTCATACTTACTGCTGCTTTTGGGGCATTTCTCGTCATTGTTGCCGGTGGACGACTTGGGGCTGCAGCAGCTTTCCTCGCCTCCTCGTGTCGTCTCCTCCGTGTCCCGAGACTCCCGACACGTGTCTGAACCTGGAGCCGGAGCCGGGCTTATTTTAGCGGCGGCGTGTCTGTCCCTGTCCTGGTCCGACGAGTGGTCGCTGCCGCTCGGCGTGGTGTTCTCCGCTGCGCTCGCGTACGCGTTGTCGAAGAACTGGTCGAACGCCTGTGGCAGCACCCCGTTTCTGCCGACGCTGCTGCCATAGAAGCTGGACACCGGGTTGCTGGGGTTGGAGTGGCACGCGCTGCTGCTGGAGCTATTTTTCGCGAGTATTTCCCCCAGTGAGGTCTGGCTTGTTGTCATACAGTCCCTGTGCATGTAGTCCTCCGTGTAGCAGTGCGAGAGGCTTCCCCTGTGGTGCCATTTACTGGAGCTATCAATGCCATAGTCCCTAAAAGCCCCGTCTCTAACGGACGGTACCTGTGCCAGAGAGGATTGGTACGAATATGTCATAGGGCAAGAAGCCTGGCTTTGGCTTAAGTAATGGGGGAGACTCGAGAAGTCGGCTCCGGAGACATAATACGTGCAGCTGCTGGGCAAATACATGTTGGACCCGGGGATTCGCTCATCAAAATCCATATTCTGTAGTAATTCGCCGTGCGTCTATCAATCCTCGCATAGTTCCTCCGTGGCGCTGCGCTCTCAGCCACTTTGAGGGCAGATCAGTGGAGCAGAATTTCTTAGACGTAAGCTGACGTGGGAGATCCATCTCTATCCATTCCTGAGGGCGAAAGCCATGTGACCATGGGCACAAACTGACAGATACGCCTCAACGATGCCGAGGCTATATATGAGCCAGTGACTTAAGAACACAGACCAGTCCAAGGCTATCCTGAGAGGAAAATTTGACAGGGGATATTTTTACCTCAATGCTAGGGCTTAAAACATCAATTGAAACACTGTTTAGTTTCATTTAGGGTAAGAGCAACTTTTGAGTGATGATATTATGCAAATCTCCGTTCATGTATAGCCTAATTTGCAACATGCAAATATAGGAAAAAACCCCGCAAAGAGCAGAAAATGAGGTAGGCCTATACATTTCACAACTTTACGGTTGTTAATTTCTGGCCAAATTGGCAAACCAACGCACCATAATATAGCTTTCACGCAAAAAGCCGACTTCAAATCCAACCCCTCACCTTAACCCTAACCTTAACCCCCCTTCAGAGGGACCTTGAGCCATATAGCCTTGAATGGGAAAAGCACTCTGTTTGGTCATCTATCTTTTTTTATTTTGTTTTTATACTTTGCGTCTTCTCCGAAAGGTCATGAGTGGACCTTTCGCGATCTAAGCTGCAATATGGTGATATTTGATACGCATTTGTTTTATCGGCAAGCATATAGGCAAGTGTAACGCAATAGGCCAGGCGGCAACATGACCGCCCATTAAATAATTTAGATATAGGTATTTTATTTCTACATGAAGACTTGTTATTTAAGCATTTTGTTCTATTTTTGTTTAATTTTTGTTCTATTTTTGTCTTATTTTGTCCTACCGCTAAATCTGAACCTTTTCATGAAACTGATACCACCACGCATTAGCCATAATGTGGTGCAATGCGGTGGTATTGGCTAAAGCTAAAGGTAACCCTTGAATAGAAAAAGACAAACCCAAATACTTACGGCTAAAATTCCTGCTTTATTTGGCTACTACGCGTGTTTAGGCGAACGTCAGTGGGCCTGCGCCTTCGCACGGTCCACATGAGAGTCCATTTGTATACTCTCAAGCAAACCAACACTGTGGATTTTCTGTGTTGGACCATTTGAGAAGTTCAGTGAAACCATACCGTGTTGACTTCTCGCATGAGCAGGTTACACACCAACTAACTATGCCCCATGTCCGTTATATGGGAAATTATGTTTCAACGATACGTTAAAGGGGGCGACCTTAAAAGGCTAGGATTATTATTCGTGTCAGGAATTTTTTCATGGGCGTGAAAAGTAAATAGTATAGCTAGAATACGTTGTGCTTTCTCGAATAAGTCACACACTATAGTCTAGGAACCCCTATGTGTTTCAATGGTGCGTCCAAGGTTACACATTGCACGCGCGAGGTAATATAATCATATAGCCTTAACCTTTTTCATTTTTCATTTCATTGGGAAGAAAAGAAAAATAAATAAATAAAAAGCAAAACTCCTCGGTTCATATAACTTTCTAACATTACAGTAGTGTTTTGCAGGCCTACTTGTACTCCGCATGTGGGCCGGATGAGGCTGACTGTACTCTGTGAACATGATTAGTGACGCTCGGAGCCCGCGTGACGAAGCACGCAATTATGGGCCAGCGCATATAACACCACGGTGTTGATAACGTTTAATGCAAACGTGTTAGGGCCTGTTTACAGGCCGTCAATAATCAGGCGATTTCTGAATGAAGCGGAGTGAGGCTATATTAGATCTATTGGTCTAGGCTTTTGCACTGTCGTGCACACTGTCACAGCTTGTATATAGGCTATATATTTGGCAAACAAAGCTATATTCTAGGGTTAAGCATGTGTAGAGACGTAGAGTAGAATAATATAGGCCGAATTTATTTCCATTTGTCATCGCTTCTTAAAGTATATGACCACATGGGATATTTGGCCATTTGGTATGCCGGTTAGTGCAAAAATGCTGCTCATGCAGCGCATCTGTCATAGCAGGATATACTGTAGCCCAACGTGATGTGGACTATAGTCTATTAGCCAAAGATGGATGTTTGTCACCTGCTGGAAACACAGGTGTTGCATATAGTTCTTATACTCTGCACTCACTGGTGTCGCTCGCCAAAAACAACAGATATCTAAAGCATGTTAGCTCGGTTGTCTTTTTTAACCATATAGGCTACCTGCCAAAATGCAACAATAAGCTTTTTTTTTTTTTTTTTTTAATAACGCTGTATACAATATTACTTAGAGACTTTTTGATATTCTAATAAATAGCACGAAGAAAGTATAGGCCGACGCCAGTCCCTGTTTCCGTGCAGGGTGTGAATATTTGAATTAATTCGTATATAAACAAACAAACTTGGGCCTTCTCCGCCTGCAAATAGCTTAGCCCGCCGGGTTCCAGATAAACATATAGGCCTAGCCTGGTCAAAGTCAAAGAGCACGTATATAGGCCTAGTTTAAAATATAGTCAAATTATTCAACTCGACCAATGTTAAGTTGCAGTTATCTGAGATTTGTTTTGAGAAATGTGAGCATGAATTCGACCACATTAATCCTGGCGTTATAGGCTATGCGCGAACATATAGGCCTATAGCATATCTCTAAGCTCAATGGCATGCATGACATTGCAAAGCACGCGAGCTTGTAGATCTGTTACTTTAGCTATTTGTCATTTAATATGAGTCTATGACGAATAGGAGTTAAAATGTTTAATGTGTAGCCTATGGACCTCGTTTTCTATTGGCAAACGATTTAGATCTGATTCATTTGTCGAGTAATTTATAACCCAAAACAAGTCGTGGTTATATGCAGGTTATATGCAGGTATGTGTTTGTACTTTGTATTTTGGGGGAGTCAAGTGATAAAGGAAAAACACAGTAAATCCTATAGTGTTAATTTTAACTTATCCGCGTAGGCTATACATTTACATTTTACTGTGCGGGGTTGGAATCTCACGCCATTCTAGGCCTTCAGCAACAACCCCAAGCAATTGCATCATGTTTTACTTTAACATTTGTTTGGTGAATATACAATTATTAACATTTTTTGAAGGGAACAGCCTTACGAATGTCCTTGAAACAGAGGAGTGGATTGGTTTGTTTATGAATCTCGCCAAATGCTATATAGCCTAAGATTCTTCGGATTTGTTTCTGTCACACCATGATAATAATGCTACTTTTCTAAATGAAGGCAGATTTAGAAGATTTGCACTGCAGGAGTATAGCCTATCAACATATAATATTTCGAAACGGCTCTTGCCAAAACAACAAAACGAAAATATATAGGCCCCACACGTGTATAGCTGCATCGTGTTAATGCACATGTGTATAACTCTATAGTGAAAAAGAACATAATACATTGATGTTCAGATATATAGACTATAATAAAGACATGTGCACCACATTTATTATAGTAGGAATAAGAAGCACCCGGGCGGTAATACCCATTGTAGCGAATGGGTTCCCAATGCAGACTAAAGCTTGGTTCTTGAATAAACGGGTTTTGAATAACACCTCACATTATTCTAGAAAAATAACATGCAAAAACATGCAATTATACAAATGTCTGAAGAAGATGAAGATTTATGAGAAAAGTTATGATTGAATGTAATGTGTCAAATCTTTGTCAAATCGACATGTCAATTCTGCATGCACGAACATAGCCTGCAGACAGCTAAAAGTGTTTCCTGTCGTTTCACCATCACCATATAGTATAGCCTAAACCCCCTGAGGCTCCACCATGGTTCCATTTGTATACACTCTTCGGGGTAAAAATAAAATGAACACAGATTTCCACTGTATAGTCACGAAAACCTGTATAGTGTAGCTCACTCAAAGCAAAATGTATACAGGCTTATATACGCCAATACGGACAATAAAAGAGTTAACGATGAACCAAATTAATAGAGCATCATGATTCGGGTTTTTTTGTTTACACATTTTTCTATAATATAGAGCAATTCGTAAACAAAACAACCGAATCACTGATGATTCTAATTTGTAAACCATCTGGTTCTAATCTATAGAATCAGATGGTTTAAAAATTAGTCTATGGGCTATAGACATGCCTTGACACGAATGCAAATAAACTAGAATGTATACAATTATAATGCTATGTGACTTTCTGCATGTCTTTAGGGTAAATGATTGATTTTGTGTTCAACCTATACTCGTTGCTAGAGTGCATGTTTGTTCAGTAACAGGAGTCTCCATGACCATGTGTCTCAGCCATACTAAAATATGCATTTGCATACAGGGATACCAATTTGAACCAATCAGGATATAGCTATAGAGAAGGATACAGATTAAACGAGTGGAATTGTAAGTGTCATCTCCTGCACGCACGCACGCACGCACGCACGCACGCACACACGCACACACACACACACACACACACACACACACACACACACACACACACACACACACACACACACACACACACACACACACACACACACACACACACACACACACACACACACACACACACACACCTATAGTCCCAAGGCCAGACGCCAGCCAGAGGATCTTGACTGTGACCTGTGACGTCATCAACATGCATCCGGATCCGGAGCTGCTGCATAAACAATGGGAGGAGAGTGATTTTGTGGTTTGACGCACATGTTAGAAATGTATGAGTTATGAACCCGAAGAAATAGGCCCAAAATAAAGAACATCTCTCAGTGAAGCAGTTCTGTGAACTTCTGTCATGCATGGATAGATTCCATTCTTGGATTGGTCTGAGTTGTTCACAAATAGGCCTATTGCCTTGGTCTGACCGCTTTAATAACTATGGTTTACTAATGATATAGCTAGCTATTGTAAAATGGAATATATGGCCATAAAAACCTTGAAATTACACTATAAATAAGCTTTTGTCCCCACAAAATGTCCGCAACACAAACATTAAAAGTTAAATGCCATTGACAATGAAGGGAAAATGTACGTCATCTTACCCACATTGCGTCTCATATTTGCCATCGACAATGAAAGGAGAAATTAGATCAAACGTCTGCCAAATATGACGTAAATTTGTAGCAACAGGCAACAGGCATTCTGATTGGCCAGTAGCCTATGAGCTGATGATGTACGGATAAGAGCGCCCCTCACTTCACACGGGTGTGATTTTTATACAACTAAACAGTAGCCTATACTTTGTCTACACTGCGGAATTGTTGATTCATTGGTTAGACGCAACATACTTTCAAAGGGCAAAACTTAAGTAGCCGTAAATGTGACCCCACTCCCCATCAGGCACTATATTATTCCACTCCGAATTCCGAAACCGAATTATGTAGCCTAATAAAGTCCAGATTTGGTGCATGAAGAGAAGACAGATCATGACTCAGAAAAGTCAGAACAACACGCACACGCACGCACGCACGCACGCGCACACACACACACACACACACACACACACACACACACACACACACACACACACACACACACACACACACACACACACACACACACACACACACACACACACACACCTGCCCTCTGCACTATCACGCTCAAATTGCACCTTTTCTAAACTAATTGTATTGTATACATGGAACATCAACATAGCCTCAAATTGTACCTTCTAAACTAAACTGTGTTGTATATAGGGAACTGTGAAGTCTGGGAGAACATGTACATATATGTTACTATATTTTTTTAGCACTCTTCATTCTATCCCTTTTTGTTTGCTGGCTTGCTGTGTTTTTTGTTGTTTGAATATTATCTATGCCGCTGCATTGTTATGCTATCTATGCCGCTGCATTGTCTGTGTAGGAAGCCAAACAAAAATAAGTTTTACTCTTATGTACCTGTACACAACAAGATGTAACAATAAAGTCCGACCTTGAACATATTGATGAAGTGAATTTAAGACTCTCGGAGGATACTGTCTGTCTGTCACACACTGACACACATCGTAGAAGAGTTCCAAATTCCAATTACTGGTCTAACTTTAGACTATACAGGCCTATACAGGCTATACTGTCTGTAATGTATAGTCTTTTATTAGTATAATCGTTTAACTGAACATATAGGGACGCATCCGTCTTGTGTTCTATTCAGCATTCAGTCTTAATGGTTGGATCTGATTGTTTTCACCATTACCTTTAGTTCAGGTTCCCAAAGTGGGTTCCGGGGATCCCTAGCGGTCCTTGAGAGAGTTCCAGGGGGTCCCCGCAGCATGGACCCTTATGTGTCTGTAACTCAGAGAGGAACCAAATGGACCCTATATAGGACCCTACGGGTCCTTTTGGTTCCATTTGTACACTCTCAGAGTTAAATTTTGATTTTTACAAAACTTTGATTCCCAGAGATAGATACCTTTAAATGGGGGTCCGTAGCCTATTGCATATCAATTGAAATTAAAATGGTTGAGAATCACTGCTATATAGAGCCGTAAAAATCTTCTCTCATGGGGGTCCCTGACATATCTTTTCAAATGGGGCCCCGCGGGCTAATAAGTGTCAATTTGGGGGTCCTTGACGTGAAAAAGTTTGGGAACCACTGCTCTATAGTTCATAAATTACCCCCCCCCCCCCCCCCTCATTGTCTGTATGGGATAATTGGAGTGTAGCCTATTCAAATGTTGATATTTTGAATTATCTAATTCTTTACTGCGGGTTCTTGAAGTGTTGTTATATTTAAACGTTCTATTAATCAATTATAGTCAGGTAAGTAAGTTGAAACACATTCCTTTGAAGACATTTTATTTTCATCCCTATGTATTTTGGCGTCATTAGGCTATAGTCAAACTAGCCTATAGTCAAAGTTTAAGTCAATTTAGTAAATCAGACATTTTCGCTAACTATGGCTCAATTGTTTATGTGTCTTGAAGGTACAAACATTTGTTTATTTTTCTTGATATACCAAAAACAGAGACTCCTGCAGGCTGAAAGAGGTTAATACGGCCTAATAACAGTGCTTGATCTGGGGCAGACCTTATGCAAGAGACAACACTGTCTATTACACCTTCTCGACGCTAGATGCCACCATGCACGCGCTGCATTATGTGCAGGCCTTCTGTATCGAATGGTGCTGCCTGCAAGTCAGTGTCTCCTCCAGACAGGTATATATAGCAGGCAAAAACAGCATATAATCTAATAATGGAAATGAGCATAAATTAATAGGAAAACGAGGGAAAACGAGGCTTTTCCCTGCACACCAATCCTAATGTGATAAAGGGCCTATAGTAGACGAAAAGTCGAATGTCAAACGGGGAGCGATAAAACGCGCCTATAGTTCATTTTCAATGAGACCTGCGATTTTGCTCGGAGAAGTCGCGGTGCGACAACGCAAGCGTATTTACGTGAGCGCGGTCCCGTGAATTTGTTGCGCGTGCTCGTTACGTGCACACGCCCGCGACTCACCAGACCTGGATTCTGTTTAGCTTTTTTTTTTACGCTTGCGTTGTTGCGCCCCTTCTTCAACAGACCTGGCTGGAGGAGACCTGTGTTGATCCAGGCAACAACAACGCCTGCGTTCCTCGCTTCACGTTTGTACAAGGCCCTAAAACACACACGCACGCACGCACGCGCGCACACACACTCACACACACACACACACACACACACACACACACACACACACACACACACACACACACACACACACACAGGCATAAGATGGTCTGTCCCATGTGAGGCTGATGTGATGATGGCTTTAACTTTCTCTGCGTGCACACACAGATGCAAATGTTTCTATGTTGCTATATGAGTATACTATAGAGTAGTAGTAGGACTAATATGTTATTTTATCTAACTCGAGTCTCACACAAATGGATCAAAGGAAAGATTAGGAATGTCAATAGGCTATACTGAGCAATACACAACAATCCTCAGTGTGTCCATTTAACTAATAGGCTATAGGCTACTGAGCAATACACAACAATCCTCAGTGTGACCATTTAACTAATAGGCTATAGGCTACTGAGCAATACACAACAATCCTCAGTGTGACCATTTAACTAATAGGCTATAGGCTACTGAGCAATACACAACAATCCTCAGTGTGACCATTTAACTAATAGGCTATAGGCTACTGAGCAATACACAACAATCCTCAGTGTGACCATTTAACTAATAGGCTATAGGCTACTGAGCAATACACAACAATCCTCAGTGTGACCATTTAACTAATAGGCTATAGGCTACTGAGCAATACACAACAATCCTCAGTGTGACCATTTAACTAATAGGCTATAGGCTACTGAGCAATACACAACAATCCTCAGTGTGACCATTTAACTAATATGCTATACTGAGCAATACACAACAATCCTCAGTGTGTCCATTTAACTAATAGGCTATACTGAGCAATACACAACAATCCTCAGTGTGACCATTTAACTAATAGGCTATACTGAGCAATACACAACAATCCTCAGTGTGTCCATTTAACTAATAGGCTATACTGAGCAATACACAACAATCCTCAGTGTGTCCATTTAACTAATAGGCTATACTGAGCAATACACAACAATCCTCAGTGTGTCCATTTAACTAATAGGCTATACTGAGCAATACACAACAATCCTCAGTGTGACCATTTAACTAATAGGCTATACTGAGCAATACACAACAATCCTCAGTGTGTCCATTTAACTAATAGGCTATACTGAGCAATACACAACAATCCTCAGTGTGTCCATTTAACTAATATGCGCATTGTCTGATTTCACATATAGTGGAAATAAGCTATTATATTATGCATATGCGTTATATAATGCATGTTTTATAATGTAGCCTAAGCCTACCTGAAATTTAACATTTTTGGTATGTGCAAAATAAACGACAATAGCCATACGCCTTGAAAACGAATTAGGCCTATTATATTAACTATTTACCAAGAATCCTGGATTGACCCAAATTGGGCGTTATATATATTTGGTATAGATCCTATTCATGAATATAGCCTATTTGAAGACAATGTGCAAACTGTTTTGTAAACGAAATCTTCAATTAGACTATTATTATTCAATTAACTACTGGCATGCCAATTGTTCACGCTTAACACAAATATATTTATTTTTAATTGATTTGTCAAAATTACGAGAAATATTCTCATTCTTATTTCAAGCCAACTGAAGAAAAAAAAACAGTTTCTTCAAAATGTTTTGAAATTGAACAAACTTTCAGTTTTATTGGAATCATATCTGTTAATTACAATGTATCTTTATTGGCCTATAGTAATGGAATATATAGCCTTTTGAACACCTGTAGGCTGCTATACGCCTATTGTTAGGCTACAAATACATTGTGATTCTTATAAAGTTAGAGCAGGTATAAGCTATTCAATAGGACTGAGTCAGTCTATAGAAAATTGTTGAGTTTCTGAATTTAATCTCCACAAAGATCATCACTCACTCGTATATATAGCGCTTGCCTTGGCCCCTGAACACATACTATACTATAGCCTGTTTCGAACCTATAATTTTCAACATGTAATGTTGTGCAGTCTGCTTCCATCTGCGCTGACTTTATGCATGTGTAGGCTATTGCCTGCTGAGGGCATTAACTTTGAAGAACAGAACAAAGGGCCAGCCCCAGGGAACGTGATGGAATAGATTTAGCAACACAATTGCCTATATACTATATCGAACCATCCATGCCCAATACACTTGCACAGAATAGAATAGATTATAATATAGAATAGGCACACGCTTAAATAAGTCTGCTGCCAAGTGCCAATCATCACCATGCTTAGTTGAATCAAGTGCATGCTGTCGATTAAATGCGGACGCTGTGTTGACACACATTCGTCGCTAGATGGCGTCATAAAGGTCCTGGTGAGGGCTGCATGAAACGAGAGCACCCAATAGTCGAGATGGCAAGTATGGCTTCTCTTGGGCTACTGTATTTATTTACAGCTAGCAATATTTAATTTGATGAGGGCTGCCCATCCCTTTAGAATGCTAAATATAGCAAAATCATTCATTTTTATCACGATGCAAAAGGTGAGTGAATAGCATAGCACAATGTTGGGCTATAAAGGAGTCTTTGAAAACATTTATTGGGAAATATTGGCTATTGCAGTCAGAAGACGGGAAATGAGTATAGCTGCATTCACATATAGTATTTACATATTTAAATAGACTTGCATGTTCAATATTTTCAAAGAAATAAGTGACAGAAAGGTGTTTCAATGCCACTTCACACAGAGGGCGTATAGGCCTATTCTGGCCTTATGGGCCAGCGGGACAAGTTGCAAGGGGTTTATAAATTAATAAGCATGCTAATTAATTATATCCACCGATGGTGACATGCGGACCAGCTAATTCTACCATTCTAGCTATATCACATTCCATTTGAAGGAATAACACTCTTTCATTATACGGCAAACACAACGGAGTTCAATCGATCAATCAATCAGTCAGTCAGTCGCTCACAAAGGTCTATCAAATCGGCGGATTGATATAGTTAAAAATGCTTAACGTAATTAGGTCTACCCTGTAGTGTAGGCCTATAGGCTACATGAACCTGCATTTGAGAACAATTATATATTTCAGGTTTAAAAAGACTTTCTATCAATATTGAGCTAATAATTTGGTATAGCCTCGGAACCCGCCAGCGTTTTGTTAATAATTTGGTGACTGGCGAGACTCAATTTAGTCAATTGAGACTCAACTGAGTTTCCTGGACCAGCCACCCCGTCATCAAATTATTGTCTCAGGAATGTATATGCGACAAAATCAAAAAACCCTCCATAAATCCAAGGCTTCATGGGGTGTGTAGGCTAATTGATAGAAAATAAGTCATTTTTGGGGTGAACTCTAATGTCTGATTGAAACGTGTTATAGTCTATTGAACAGCAAAGCAACACACCTCGTAGTTACTAGTTAGTAGGCTAGGCCTACAACATCCTGATCCTTCAGAGAATGAATGGTCTTTCTTGGTCAACATGTTGCAAGTCATTTCCGATCCTCTGTCAACAGCCGACAGTGAATGGTTCCAATTAATGGCGGTGGAGGAGGAGAATGTACAGGCAGGCAGGCAGGCAGGCAGGCCTAAACGTGAATTCCCAAAGCACAACCATGCACCTTGGCGGGCAAGGAATAGGAAGAATAAGAAGGAAAACACTTCATAACGCAATAAATAATATAGAACACAGTTTATTTCGACGGAGGAACGTCAAAGTCTCGACTCCCCCCCCCCCCCCCTCTCGTTTGTTTAGGCTATTTCCAAAAGGAGGCTAACTGCTGCTCTTGAATTTGGTGACGACTTTCTTCTCTTTGACGCGCCTGTTCTGAAACCAGATGGTCACTTGTCTCTCTGTCAGATTGCTTTGGGCGGATATCCGTCTCCTTTTGTCCTTGGTGATGAATTTATTGGTGGCATACTCCCGTTCCAGTTCCTTCAGCTGTATCTTGGTGTACGGCACGCGTTTCTTTCTCCCGCGGCGCATGGAGTTGACGTCTCCGCTGGATATAGTGTCTGCAAAACGAAAGATCACATACTGGGATTAAATGCAACTATAAAAGGGAGCCTAAATATATATTTTTTAATTTTTTTTTTTTAATTGGACTGTCCGGGGCCCCAGGGGGGGGGGGGGGGGGGTCATTGACAGTGTTTTAGTGGGTCCCAAGCCAAGCCAAGAGTATAGGCTATCGCCTATTTCATTCCATTATAATTCAATTCACTCACACAAAACATTCATGAGTGTCTAACATGTTTTCAGAGTCACCACTAAATCCATTTGTCATGTACGGTATGTATACCCTACAATTATGGCAATTATTGTATTTTAGAAGCAAAAGGACATCTTCCTAGAGTCCCTATAATCTATCATTTGAAACGGGGCCCATAATCATAATTGAATTTGGGAGTCCGTGACCTGGAAAGGTTTGAGAAACCTCTGGCCTTTAAGTCAAACAGCAAAAAGTTGGCAGCAAAACTTTTTTCTTTTTTTCCTCGATGAACACTCCCCCAACCCCCCACCCCATATTTCTTGCAGGCACATTTTACACTATAATGATTTAGCCTAATTAGTCTATAGGAAATATCACGATCCTAGAGGCATATATAAGGCTTCAAAACCATTTCAAAAGTCATGTATATTGTATTGTCCGTTCTATAAATTATCACATTACATTACATTATTATTATTCACGTTTTTATGTACCTTGTAAAGAGGATTTCCATAGAGCATTTGACTGTGGCTGCTCCTTGGCGCAGTAAACTTGACCGTTCCAGCCGTTGGCGATGGCCCACGGCTGGTGGTAGGGCTCCACCACGGGCAACAGAGGCTCGTGTCGGGGCTCAGGTGGGGCCCCCACGACGGGTCCTACGTCCAAATAACTGGGCTGGTAAGGAGCGGACGAATAGCCCTGATAAAAGGCGAATTCCTTTGCCCTTGACTGGAAGTCCTCGCCCGAGACGACCGACGTGTCCATGTATTTATCCCCATAGCCAGGGGGCTGCGCGCAGGTCTTGACACCGCCGTGTGACACCCTGCACGGGTAGTAGCCGCTGCCAAAATACCCATAGGGCAGCGATGCGTTGGGCGAACTCTGCGTGGCGGAACAGGGGCTGCATTGTTTGACAGGCTCGCCCATGCCGGAGACTGACACCTCGCTGGAGGTGTAGGTGGTGCTCGGAGCCAGCGAGGTCGGATGCGCCAGCAGATTCCGGCACTGGTTCGCGGCGAAATTACCTCCAGCGAAGCCCTCCATGTTCTTGCTTCTCTCGTCCAAGGCGTTGTCGTAAAGGAACATCATGGGGTCAATCCAGCGCGGATGGAGGAGTAATGACGCGGTCATAGCATTGGCCCTACATCGAGACGGAGGGGAGCTATAACAGCGGGCTCTTTTTCAAAATCCCCTCGACTGAAAAGAGATAGAGAATCTGAGAGAGTAACCGATACCAGCCTGCCTGTGTACATAAAGACCGAGAGGTTATTGGCCAAGGCCAGACACGTGATATGCAAAAGAGATGATAAAAGTCTAGACCGCAGATCACGCAGATCAAGCTCCACGTTCGATATGTTCGATGTACACATATCTTCTTTTTTATTTAGTGCAGAGATAAACATAGCTTCCCATGCATGGTCTCGTTCAAAAGCATCTTTTACAGATTGTAGCAGATTGATATAGTTGCTTTTTTTTGGCACAGCATACGAAAGACAACAAGCTTACATGGAAAATCGTGTCCTATACATGGCAGCATATAAGAGTATACTCTACAATTATACGCGCTACTCATACACAGTTTTTTGGAGGCCAAGTAAGATTTAGTGCAAAATAGATTGCATTCTAATCCAATTAGAGCCACACAAATATAGACTAGGCTACTGTTAAGCTAAAGGTTATCTGAATGTATACGAAGGCATGCGCCTTTACATTTTTGACCTATAATTAATATGGCTGCTGTGAGCGTGCACAGTCTGAAAACAGCAATGCAGATAGGCTATTTATAAAGATTACGGCTTGATCGGTTGATCGATCGAACATTAATTGGGTTTAGTTAGTCAACATCGACCACCCTGGTTAATAGAATATATAATTATATTTCACGGGGATGGGAAAAAAAGGTATTGCCAAATAAATAGATGACTAATATTGAATCAACGTATCCTTTCTTGCGTAATAGTCAAAATGACATGACACATTACATGATATCATATACAAACAGATCTTGGTGTCACCAAACACAGAGCACATTTGGCGTTGTTGTTGTGTTTTGGGTTTTTTTACGTTCGAGCTAGACAGATCTAGAGGCCAAGGTCAAGTTGAAAGTGCCGTCTGGCCAAACAGCTACACTGACTGGTCAAGCCCCGAATTCCAAGAAGTGAGAGTTATATGAGAAGAAAGAAAGAGTGTAGCCTAAACCTTCTCACATTTGAATGGTCAATTAACAAGGTATAGGACTATATGTTTATTTGATCAAATCTACATATAGAATTGTCCTATATTTTAGGGGAGCTATAGGCTATGTCGAAGGCAAAATACAACAAATGCATTGTCCATGGTTCAAAAAAGAATAACATAATTTGAATGATTATTTAAATGTATATAGACCACATAATTGTTCAGTTACTGCGTCTGCGTGCGTGCGTATACAGACGTCGCGGAACATAAAATTATAATAAATAGACTTCAATATGATAGCTTGTTGAACGCCATAACAAAATAAACATTAAAATAGCCCATATGAATTCGAATTCGTGTTTGCTGGCATGCATGCATGATAGAAAAACTAATTCGTGTCAATGCTGAAACGAGTATAGCTAGGCCTAATGCAATAGGCCCATATTTTCTATATATATATTTTAGAATGTTCATAAGCATAGCATTGCGGTCTGAATGTGAATAGGCCTATATGGAACAAGATAATTTGAATGAAAAAAGCGGATGCGGGGAGAGGAAAAAACACTATA
This sequence comes from Electrona antarctica, assembly GCF_951216825.1. NCBI lineage: Eukaryota > Metazoa > Chordata > Actinopteri > Myctophiformes > Myctophidae > Electrona > Electrona antarctica. The sequence continues at coordinate 10,339,843 of NC_136811.1, forward strand.
CGTTTTCCATTCATTAGGCTGCATTAAAGGAAAAAGAAAAAAAAGGAATAGCCTAAAATAGGAAGGTTGTCAAAATGTCACAACTGCAGAGATTTCGGGTTGTGAGTGAGTGTGATTCCGCGAGGTAAGAAGACAATAAATAAAATTAAAATCCTGGGGCCTTTGCAGTGCGTGGCTATTGGCTATAGCTCGGTGTCTGGTCTGGTACAGAAGGGAAGTGTTGTATTTGTGCAGGGTGGGCAGGAAACATCTCAGCCACATTGTTCTCACCTATAGTAAACCCCAACCGGCGCGCTGCAGTGCAACACAGTGTAGTGTGTGTGTACAGTGTGTGTGTGTGTGTGTGTGTGTGTGTGTGTGTGTGTGTGTGTGTGTGTGTGTGTGTGTGTGTGTGTGTGTGTGTGTGTGTAGTGTGTGTGTGTGTGTGTGTGTGTGTGTGTGTGTGTGTGTGTGTGTGTGTGTGTGTGTGTGTAGTGTGTGCGTGTGTGTGTGTGTGTGTGTGTGTGTGTGTGTGTGTGTGTGTAGTGTGTGTGCCACCATGGCGACTGTCACCAGACCCACACCACCACAAACACACTGCTGGGACTGGGAGGGGATCAGTATACAGCTATAGCCTACCATAAAGGCATATTTGTTTACCCATTTAAGTCCAAATAGCTGGATGTATAAAGTATATAATTGTTTTTTTTACTTAGTATATCCTATGTTAGAAATAGTCTGTTACAATATAGTCTGTTACAAGTGCAAAAGTGTTGGCATCAAAATATATACATCACAACGTGCTGCCTGCAACGCGCTGTGAGCTTGTAGATCAGCTATTTTCAAAGGATTTTAAAGGATGCCAAAGTAGTCTGAAATGGTTTTGTAATAATAACCTAAATCTATAACAATAGGCCTAAAGTTTTCAAATAATGATGGAGTGAAAGAACAATAGGCTATTTGCTTATGTAGCGCCAGTAGTATAGGCCTACACTTATTTAAAATTCGAAATACTCCAGTAAAGTAAAAAAAACGTAAGATAAGTACAGGATTTGAGTAAATGTACTTACTTTCCACCAGTATATTCGTTATAGTACGACGAAAAGCAACAATGCATGGTCGCACCATGCAGGCTGAGAGCTACACCACGCAGGCTGACGCTTACATGTTTCTGACTATTTATTTTTGACAGTTTTCACTTATAATGAAAACACAATGTGCATGGCTAAGGAATAAATGAGTCGAATACCGATTTATAAGATTACAAATTGATTCAAGATTCGATAGTTTTTTTATTGTAAGGAAATAAAGGTTATAAACAAGGGTATATCAATTAAGTGTATAAAGTAGCCCTACACGTGTCAATGTTTAATGTAGAAAACGATGCGTGCAAATAAATCGCATCAATGTTGCGTATGAGAATGACACATTATTGTGAAATGTGGACTCACGAGATATTAAGAATGCACACACACGCGCGCGCGCACACACACACACACACACACACACACACACACACACACACACACACACACTCACACTCACACACACACACACACACACACACACACACACACACACACACACACACACACACACACACACACACACACACACACACACACACACACACACACACCTCCTTCAGTCAAGTATGCAGCATGACAATTATGTATTATCTTGGAATTTTACAACAAATTCTTTTGACATATTGAAGTAGTCTAGCTCTTACTAATAATTGCTGACTGGCTGACTGACTGACTGACTGACTGGCTGGCTGGCTGGCTGGCTGGCTGGCTGACTGACTGACTGACTGACTGACTGACTGACTGACTGACTGACTGACTGACTGACTGACTGACTGACTGACTGACTGACTGACTGACTGGCTGACTGGCTGACTGGCTGACTCGCGCGCGTGTCCGTGCGTAGTGTGCACGGAGGTATAGCGGTTTAATTATAGACTCGGCCACCCTGCATGCTTCAACTTCATTAGATAACGTTGAATAAGTTACCGCTGGCAAAAAAAATAGGGCTATTATGCGTAAATATTTTCAAGTTCATTATTCAGCTTTGCGAGGTAAGCATGCATGTATAGACCGCCGCCTCAGTGCAAGTTATTTCACATATATGTTTCTATTTCCTTCGTTTACAGAATCTTAGTTGCATAACTGTATTATTATTATTAATAATATGTTTAAGCTTCAACGACGCGACTGCTATCCTCGGCTATATATCGGCTATAGGAAATCAAATACATAAATAAAAACTATATAGGCTAGGCCATTGAAGTCACCAGGATATATTTTTTAATCGATTTACGGTCAGCTTTAGGCTATATTTGTGGACAGGTTTTGACGCCTATAGCCCAAGGCTATAACTGAGGTAATTGTGTGTTTGTAGGCCTATACGTTTTCTATAGTAGACCCGGCCAAATAATGCAGGTATAGGCCTACATATAGGCCTAAATGATTTACGAAAATGTATAGTAAAAAGTATAATATACTAATAATTATGTAAAAAGGTTAATTAATAATACCTGTTTTATAATAGAGAAAATACAGCAGCAGGCCTGCGTATATATATCAGCAATGACAGCAACAAGTGAAAGTTAAAACTTAGCCCCACAACATGGCATATTAGAATCAGGTCGCCATGTATCTTGATTATTTTTGTTTATATGATTGTTTTCATAAAACCTCAAAAGCGTCAAAATGATTATAGGAATAGTATAGGGATTGTTCGAAGTCAAAACGGCACACAACACATTCAAATAGGTCTGATTCCAATCATTCCATATTGTTGAATGTGGATGTCGGCCGTATAGGCCTATAAGACTCAAAGTGGGCCAGCTGGCTGGATATTTCATCTGCACCGTGATATGGGCTCTTCTTAGATCTTCTTACTTTTTTACTTATGTAAAAGTATCAATACCAGGCATAGGGCATAGGCCCTATATGCAGAAATACTCTGTTACAAGTAAAAGTCCGAGTACGAGTACACAAAAGTATTGGCATCAAAATATTATTTTACAGTAAGAATATTTTGATGCCAATAACTATATAAAATATATGCAGAATTTACCATTTCACAAGTTATGTCGTAAAACATTTGCATTTGAGATATAGCCTATAGTAGAAATAAAGTAGGCCTATAGCAAATTGGAATAAATAAAAGTAAAGTAAAAAATCACAGTCTGAGTGAGTGAGTGAGTGAGTGAGCGAGTGAGTGAGCGAGTGAGTGAGTGAGTGAGTGAGTGAGTGAGTGAGTGAGTGAGTGAGTGAGTGAGTGGCAGTAATTTATATCAGTATTTAGATCACGTCTTTGTTGTCATTTAGGCTACTGCTCTCAACAAACATTAAAGTCCATACTTTGCTGGCACAAAGATAAATCATAACTATACCCTAACTAAAACTAACAAACATTAAAGTCCATATGTGTTTGGAATGGCAAAAAATCATACACCTACCCTAAACAAAGTCCATAGAATAGATTGGCTGGCGGTTATTTTTAATTAGGCTCTAAAAGTCCATAGACTTGGCTGACACTGTGCCTAATTTCGGAAAGCCCATTGGAGAAGATATAGCGCCCCTCAAAAATATGGTATAGGGTAATATGCCTACTACTATATACTTGAGTACATGTAGGCCTACTTAGACCCTTTCTACCACTACTATAGCCTGTACTGGACGTAAGCCCTGAGACCAAAGTGGTGTTCTGTTCTGTTTGCAATACCTGCCAAGCAGATAACAACACGGCTCTCCGTCTACAGTGCTTAATGGACTTTTTATGGCTTTGTCTTCTGATCGTGTGACCTATGCCATGGCATCTTGAACCCCTCACTGGCTCTTTGGCAAACTAGATCAGAAAAACATGCTGCCGACCCTCTTTGTCTAAGTGGAGAGATACAGCTAGGAGGAGGAGAGACAAAATAGTTGTCCCTTTAAATCCGCTGAAAGCGAAAGGCAATATAAGGCCGAGCTTAATTTATTTCATATATACGCTGACAAATTCAATTCAATTTGTTTCGCAAACGCAGTGGCTGTGCTTACATGTAGTCAAGGCTGAGTAGGGAAGGGAAGCATGCGTCAGGCTGCAGAGGAAACGATGATTAGCACGCATAGGCTATAGCCTCGAGGCGTAGGTCTACAAATAGCTGGATGTATAAAGTATATCATTGTTTTTTTTACTTAGTATATCCTATGTTAGAAATAGTCTGTTACAATATAGTCTGTTACAAGTGCAAAAGTGTTGGCATCAAAATATATACATCACAACGTGCTGCCTGCAACGCGCTGTGAGCTTGTAGATCAGCTATTTTCAAAGGATTTTAAAGGATGCCAAAGTAGTCTGAAATGGTTTTGTAATAATAACCTAAATCTATAACAATAGGCCTAAAGTTTTCAAATAATGATGGAGTGAAAGAACAATAGGCTATTTGCTTATGTAGCGCCAGTAGTATAGGCCTACACTTATTTAAAATTCGAAATACTCCAGTAAAGTAAAAAAAACGTAAGATAAGTACAGGATTTGAGTAAATGTACTTACTTTCCACCAGTATATTCGTTATAGTACGACGAAAAGCAACAATGCATGGTCGCACCATGCAGGCTGAGAGCTACACCACGCAGGCTGACGCTTACATGTTTCTGACTATTTATTTTTGACAGTTTTCACTTATAATGAAAACACAATGTGCATGGCTAAGGAATAAATGAGTCGAATACCGATTTATAAGATTACAAATTGATTCAAGATTCGATAGTTTTTTTATTGTAAGGAAATAAAGGTTATAAACAAGGGTATATCAATTAAGTGTATAAAGTAGCCCTACACGTGTCAATGTTTAATGTAGAAAACGATGCGTGCAAATAAATCGCATCAATGTTGCGTTTTCGAGAACACTGCTCTTCTTCAGGCCCAATAGTTTGGCGCATTGGGCACAACACAGAGGCGCCATATTAATTACCTGATAGGTAACCGGTGTGCAATGACCGTTGCAATGTAACATTTATAGCCTGTAGCAGCCTATACACAACAAAGTCAAAGTGCATATAAAACTAACCACAATATCAGAAGTTAAGCCTCTCCTATTATGTGGAACACGCTGTCAGGCAGTGCGCCTCTTTTGATCCCCATTTTGTATACGTTTGTATAGAAATTAAATAGCCTATAATCCACTATATTATTATATATCTCTGTACTTCATTGTAGGTTACAACTGTATGACGACGGATTGCAAAAAATAGCCTGTGTGAACGGTGTAAAACGTTCACGTGTTCACTTGAAGAACATTCGCCCCAAAAAAGGCATGACATAACTAAAAATAAGCAGCTTGGAAGTGGTTAACTGTGCACTGTGCTCAGAGACCAGCAGGAGCAGAATTAATTATGCACATTTACATACAACGCACCACAAATCAATTACATATTTTTTTGATGCAAAATAACAGTGTGAATGGGTTTGGTTAGATCTTCACAGCAACCCTAGACTGTCGACAGTGGCATTAATCTGAGCTTTTCTCCACGTAAACGGTAAACTTGAACGTGCAGGGTTAGAGCGGAGCACTGCTCTATAAATGACTAATTTATCCGAAGATGTTACCCATTTGGGCCATTTAGGACCTGGAAGCTCGAAGTACACCTTACACCCATGTGTCACACAGCTGTTGCTATGGCAACACACACACCCCTTGTCTGGTGTAGGAGTCATTATAATGAGCCTCAGGTCAAAATTAAGTGGGTTTTTAATACAGATGTTCAAAGGAACACGATAGGACAGGAGTGAAGTATTTTGAATAGTCTGAGATACAAAACAATATTTAATATTGGATTATAGTTGGCAAACTAATGAAGCAGAACCTGATATTGCTATTGCTTGAGGTCAAATTATTTCTCTACTTTGATATGAGGCTAGTATTTTCCCATAATCAAGGAGCTATAGCATAACATTACCAAATGTTTATCAGGTTGCAATATAAAGTAAACAATAGCTAGCTGGCATTTGTTCATTATTTATAAATAATAAGTAGGTGCATATATTGTGCCTGGGCAGAGCTTTGCATGTTGCAAGACCATCATTTAAATAAAACCGTAGACAAAGTAAAGACAACACAATCTCTCAACTTTATTACTGACATGAGGACATATAAAGCAACCATCCCAGTGCTGAGAGATAAACATTAAGTGAAAACGGCAAAAAAAAACAAAAACAAAAAAAAGCAAACAATCACAATCAACAGATATAACGTGGCGACTAAACCGTTCAACCCCATCTAGTGCCGATCATCGCCCTGACCACGGTAACTCACACCGCATCTCGCCGTCTCCACACCCACATCATAACAGTCATTACAGTCATGATTAGCCATACTAAACATCATCTGTGGAGGAGACTTCCTCATGAATTTTTAAAAGGAGTGTTGCTTTGCTTCATTTCATATTAAACAAAGGCATGATCACACAAGTTGGTATATACGGTAACATGGCTATCCCCCCTAGGGGAGGTGATATACAAGTGCTCTAATCATCGGTTGAAGTGGCGGGTTTGGTTGAGCTTCATCTCGTCTTTGTGTGTCTCACTTCACATCTCTTGACATAAAAGTCCTTTGAGCGGGGCAGAAGGCCCCCCCCCCCCCTCCCCCCCCATTAGCGAGCCTGTGTGTGGGTCCCGTGTGGGGCAGGGGGCCAGGCCTGGTGTGTGGAAGGCTGTTGGGACAGGGGGAGGGAGGGATGGGACGAGGCGGGGTTGGGACGGAGGAGGAGGAGTGTTTCTTCTACTGGCTCTTCTCCTCCTCTTCACGCAGGAATTGAAACACGGAGGAGAAATCTTTGCCGGCGTAGCCCCGCGCGCACATCATCCTGTACATCTGGTGGGCCAGCGAGCCCAGGGGAATGGGGGTCTTTGTGTTGGTGGCTGTGTTCTGTGCCAGGCCCAGGTCCTGATGAGAGAGAGAGCAACCAGAACAATTATGTAAGCAGACATACACGGTACATAGACACACATCACTGGGTCGGGGGCACAGACCCATTTTTATGAGTCTCTTTATTTTTTGTTTCCTACATTTTGTTTGTCACACACACACACACCTCCAAATGGATTTGATGCATGGAGACATAATATGAAAGTGTTTTGGACAAAATGCTATTCAAATTGCACTTCCTCTTTCAAACCGTAGCGCGGTTTGGCTTGACTTTTGATGAAAACTGCCAAAAAAACGGAATGGTCATTCAGAACGAGATACATTCCTTCAGTCAAAAACATTCCACTGTGCCTTTAGTGTGGGAATTAAGAAACAAACATTAGCTGCAATAGTGGTCAAGTGACTTTACAAACAGTACTGGCCCATATAGTCCGGCAGCCGAGGTGGACGGGTGGGTACACACACACACACACACACACACACACACACACACACACACACACACACACACACACACACACACACACACACACACACACACACACACACACACACACACACACACACACACACACACACACACACACACACACACACACACACACACACACACACACACACACACACACACACACACACACACACACACACACACACACACACACACACACACACACACACACACACACACACACACACACACACACAGAAAGTATTGGGCAATTTGTTTTATAGGGGTTTCTTGTGACCCTACCATTAACATCCTATGGCAGGCAAAACATGTCAAACTTTCCTTTCGCTTTAAGTCAAACTAGGGGGTTTATGATTCTGAATCCATTCCAAGCATTAGTTTTGCACAAAAAAACACTCCTTGGGCTAAAATCGGCCATAGAAATCATGACAAATGGGATGAGGTCAGCACATTTTGGGCACATTTGGGCAAGTTGCTATGGCTGCTACTGGTCTCTCTTGAGCAATCTCTTCAATGTTATTCAATCAATTCCATTTCACCCATAAGCAAACTAAACATGATACAAAGTGTGCGTAGATTGACATACACATCTACCAAAGATATAGAAGTTATAGAATAACTGAGATCTACATGAATCCTTCACAAGGCGGCCAAGGCTCCAAGAAATGCCTTTTTGTTGTGTTTTTTTTTTTATTGACCAACCTGGCAGTGCAAAAACATTTTCAGTGAATTATTTCCCAAAAAAATCACACCCGTGTGAACTGAGTGGTGTAAGGTCTTATATATAGACTGATCAGCTGTGGTCTGACGTAATGTCTGACGTAATGAAATCACACCCGTGTGAACTGGGTGACCATAGCAACCGTGCTCATTTTTTGAGCACAGACAGACAGACAGACAGACACGTAAACTAACAAAGCCAGTTGTAGGAGTGGTTTACACCACTCAAAAATAGGCACATCAAAATAGTACTAAGCTAAACGAACATCAACTTAAGTACTTTAAGCTTCGATGAAGAGCCCCAGCCTCCTCTGGCTGTCCTCTAGTCCAGTGGTTTACCAAACGTTTTCATGTCAAGGACCCCCAAATTGACACTCATTAGCCCACGGACCCCCATTTGAAGAGACATGCGAGGGACCCCCATAAGAAAAGATTTTTACGGCTCCAACAGTGATTCTCAAACCGTTTACTTTCAAGGACCCCCAGTTTGACATGCATTAGTCCACGGGCCCCCATTTAATGGCATTTCTCTGGGACCACCCAATTTATATTGTAAAATATAAATTAAAAAAAAAAAGTTAATTAATTGGTGTGTGCGACCCATCTCCTTGACTCTGAGAGTGTACAAATGGAACCAAATGGGCCCGTTAGGTTCCATTTTTACACTCTCAGAGTTACAGACCCATAAGGGTCCATTTGGTTCCAAACTATCATGTAGCTGGGGACCTCCTAGAACTCCCTCAAGGACCCCTGGGGGTCCACAGACCCCACTTTGGGAACCACTGCTGTAGCCTTCCCAACCCGAACTGACTGTCTGTAGTTGCAGCCACCGTTTTCAAAGGCAGGTGGGTCATACCAAGAATTCTGTCAGTAATTTCCACCAATGAACTTGAAACAGACTATGTCCCTTAATACTTTCAGCGTCATTGCCGACGATTAAAGTCAATTGACGCCTAATTTTGATACTGACGCTTAACGCCATTGCCGACGGCCTTCGGCAATTGCGCTTTTATGGCGCGTTCGATTGCTCGAGCCATAATGCTACTCACGTTAGCCGGTTAGCTAGCTGTGTTAGCACAGCACTGGATCGCCGATCTTAGATCGTCGTCGCCATAATAATCCATTCTATCCATTTCTCAAATTAGCAAATTAGCTCAAATTAAAAAAATGCTGGCGTGAATTAGATCCTAATTTTTCAATAAATGATAGCGGCCTAAGTGTTAAGTCATCTACAATTACATTAATTCCTTTCATATTTCCGGCACCAGAAACATAACAGAAACAGAAACATAAGCTTTTTCAGAAAACGGTCAGGATTTTGAAAACATTTTTTTAAATTTCGACGTCAGGCCAAAATGGGTTAAAGTATTCCTTTAATCAACATGGTCCCACCTTAGCCATGAGCTGAGTGCCAAAGCCTCCCTGGTAGTTGTTTGCAGAGGGCACCCCCTCCATGACTCCTGGCACCGGGTTATAGGTGTCACTGGACCAGCAGCGGCCAGAGCTCATGTTCAGGATCTTGGCCAGAAGCTGGGGGTCAAGTCCTAGTCTGTCAAGTGGACAAAAACAAAATATATTATGAGATACATTCATGATAGTATTTGATCTCGTTTTAGTTTCTAATCATAAAAGGCTTTGTATTGAGCATTTAGGGGGGGGGGGGGGGGGGGGGGGTTAAATGTGTGTTGGATATGTGGTAAATGGTGCATTTATATAGCGCCTTTATCCAAGGCACTTTACATAGATTGTACATGTACATTCACCCATTCACACACACATTCATACACAGATGGCATAGGAAACCATGCAAGGCACCAACCAGCATATCAGGTGCAATTAGGGGTTCAGAGTCTTGCTCAAGGACACTTCGACACCAACTCTGGGGGAGCCCGGGTTCGAACTGGCGACCTTGCGGTTACCATCCAGCCACTCTACCCCTGAGCCACCGCTCATATGCCATACCATGCCAACATAGCTCCTTTGACTTTGACAACATTGTTTGGCAGCGTCACGGACACTTTAATGCTATATATAGACATACTTTAAACGCATGGGAACATTATGCTAACAATAGAGAGTATGAGCATGCTTAAAGTGAATGGCACATAGAGTGGCAAATCGAGTGGCAAAGCAACAGGCAAAGTGAGTTTAACATTGTTTAATGTTGTTTAATGCAATCAGATAAGACTTGTGTGGATGTATGGGCTGTCAAGGCCAGAAAGTAGTTTTTTGCCACTCAGTAGGCGTTCCTGCATAACTTCCTGGTTTGATGATGATGTCACACGCATACCCTCTATAGTGGATCAAGACAAGGTCAGTTTATAAGGTCACAGATCAGCTATTTTTGGTGAACAGATTAGGTGTAGAGGGGGGGGGGGGGGGGGGGGGGGGGGGAACAGACCAAGTACAGAGCCCTGGGAGACCACAGTCAATTAAGTATACATGGGTTTAAGTGGTTAAGTTTATTATTAATTATAGTTTAAAATATTTGGCTCCCGATTTCATGGTGAACACAAAATGTGGGTCCCACAAACTAATGGAGAAGCGCTGTCCACTTTTCATACAGTTGCTCCACTACTTTGTTATGAAAGGAAAACTCACCTGATTCCGAGGTTCATGGTCTCGGCTGTACCGATCATTCCGATGGCTAACAGCATGTTGTTGCAGATTTTAGCAGCCTGCAATAATGACCAACCAATGACAGTTCAGTATAGGAAAAAAAAGTGCAATTAAGTTACAAAATGTTTCAGTTAAATAGCCGAAAATGTCACATTCTCAAATTCACTTTCCCCCCCCCCCCTCTACTATAATGGCAAGTTGGCGACGCTTAGAGATCGGCTATTTTTGAATAGCTAAAGCATAAAGCACATAAATATGATATTGTGTGAGTTGTATTGACATTGACAGAGTTGAACAGAACAGAAACATTTGGTAAACAGAAGAATACAAGAATGCCTTCAAATAGGGTAGGTACCCTCACAAAAAACATGCAGCAATCCTGGTCTCTAAACTACCTCCCCCGGGCCAGCTGGGGCGCCTAATGGATGGGAAAGGAACTGGTTGGAATAACGTGTTCCTTCCACGCGCTACGTCCGGCCGGGGAAACTCCCCCCGTCAGGTGAAAAGAAGCAGCTTGGGCCTGGGCCATGGCTCAGTGGTCCAGGCACCTTGTCTGGTAATCCAGTCTGGCAGTGTGCCGTGGGTTCGACTCCTGATCGTGACGGCCTTTACTGCATGTCATCCCCCCATCTCTCTCCCCATTTCCTGTCAGCCTACGGTCTGACCCTCCATAAAAAATATAAAATAAAAGGCAAAAGCCACAAAAAAAAAAAAAAAAGAAGCAGCAGCTTGGACTCGTCATGCATAGAAGGAAGCATGAGGTCAGTCCGCTGCCCCAGGTTGGCAGAGTTAGTGTAGCACCCAGGATTACATTAGATAATTGACACTGGGTGACAAAAAATGGGTTGCAAAATCGTGGGATAAAAATGATATATAAAAAAAGAATGCATTCAAACAGAAAGTGGTTCATTGGTGACTGAGCCGCTCACCTGCCCAGTTCCAACCTGGCCACAGTGAACCACGTTGGCTCCCATGCAGTTGAGCAGCTCCGTGGCGGCTTGGTACTCCTCCTCTGGCCCTCCCACCATGAAGGTCAGCTTCCCTGAGCTGGCCGCTCCCACTCCTGAGACATGGGGGGGGGGGGGGGGGGGGGGTACACAACATGGTTATTACTTGCGCAAGCAGAGCACGCAAGTACTGTGGTCGGCTGCGTACTATGTATGGTATGTATAGGCATGTATAGGCCTGTCCTCGGTGGTCCCTAATTGGCTGTTGATGGTGACGTAATTAAGATAATGTTTCAATGGTTGGTGGGTAAAACGTAACCAAGGTACGTTTGGTGATCGGCTGGGTATGTATACATGTTGGTAAGAATGGTGGTCCCTTTTTGGCGGTTGATGGTGACGTAACTAAGGTACGTCTCAAGGTTGGTATAAGGTCAATAACGGGTCTAAAGGATTTAGAACAGCAGTTGTAATAGACATTAGTTAGTAGCAGCACCTCGACAGAGTGCAGTTCTAGTTGGTTATGCATTCATGTACAACTTTAAGGCTAGTTCCCGACCAGCTGTTTTTTTAAGATGACACTATCCATTGATCACTGGAAGCAAAAACAAACACAAAAACCCCCAACAAACTCCATGCCGAGTGTTCCATACCGATTTACCCGCTGAGCGGGTCAAACGGTAAATATCTTCTTAAATGGCGCCATTTCTTTTTTTGTTGTAGATTTAACACAATCAGTGCCGGGATTCCTTCAAAATAGAAGCTCTGGGGTGCTGGAAAGACATGGCCGCTTTTACTCTTTTTTTGGTGGTTTGTGTGAACAGTGTATGTGTACAGTCACACACACACATTATAAACATAATTCAGTAAAAAAAAACAAAAAAAATGATACTGTGGAATTCCCCTTAAAGGTGTAGTGAAACGGAAATGGTGGACATTTATTGTGAAGTTTCAAGTTGAAACACCGCTATGAAGTTTCTGAACCAATCAGAGCGTCGCATCCCTTCAGGGGATGGGACGGTAGCTAGGGGCCGTAGCTATGCATGAGCTATGCTACGCAGGACAGCGTGTGGATGTTTGTTTACAAATCAGATAGTCGTCCAGCTTTACCAGTTTACTCTTATGTGGCTTATTTCTACCCTATAATGTTTTCAGATAAATTTTTTAGCGTGATGATTAAGTTGAAACCGAGTAATACACTCCCTGGATGTTATCTTGAATGGGAATAAAAACACAAGATGTCTGTAATCAGTAGCAGCTGTGCAGCCTGTGCTGGACGGATGCGGAGATATGGGGAATTAAACGGGTGAGCTTCATTTTTTATTGGCTTTTATCGATGTTGGCCTCGACACGTCATCACGCAGCACGTTTTTGTTTTCAGGAAGTAATAAAAAATATATTTTTATGGACGTTTGATATAAAAACACAAAAATGAGAATTTTCCAGTTTTTTTGGCATCTATTGTTAGGTATGCCCATATGATGACCACGGATATGGTCTAAAAGTGTGAATTTCACTACACCTTTAAAGTCAAAATACGTTTTGTAGCATTAATTGGTGTGCGGTCAGTGCAGACTCTTTTTTTAAATTCTTACACCATGCATTGTGTCCCAAACAGTGGGTCGGGACCCATTTGTGGGAATTGTTATGGGATTCTTTTCATACATATATATTTCAAGTTTTACAAAAGTCAATTTTATATTGTTTAAAAAGAAACAAATCCCCGAAATAAAAGTATATAATATATTAAGAAGTAGTGAAAATAGCCAATCTACAAGCTTGCAAGCCTATGTTCAATAGTTTGGGTCCTAGGCAAACATCTAAATCGCTCTTTTGGGCCTCGAGTCTCGACCTGAAAAGTTCAGTTCGGGAACAGTATGTATTGTACATGTACACATACGCAGTCGCAGCAGGCCAATTAGAGCTTGATTTATGCTTCTGGCTAGGTACATAAGAAATGTGGCGCTGATCGCTCCAGCGGTTTGCCGGATTAACTCCGGACAACCGCACAGACCGACCCTCTTCTAGACGGTCCACGTAGAGCCACATCATAAAAAAACCCTGGGATACTTAAATGTGTGGTTGACAGACACCAATTAAACCTAAAGCTCAATAATGCTTACACTATATTCTTATACCGTCACTTCATATTATATCCATAGATTCCGTCTTGAGCTACTTGATGGTTGTTATTTAATTTGCAATGTGGATGATCTATGAACTGAGGCTCATAATTGCTGCATGTCACTTTGGATAACAATGGCAGCATGACCCCCCCCCCCCCCGCTACAACAACAAATCTGTTCCAATTTGTGACAATACAATAAAAATGTTAAACAAATCAAAACATTCTGCAGTAAAAGAGACACCTGCACCTCGAAAGCAGCCAAATAAAAAAAAGGAAGTAAATGTATTTTTTGTATGTTCAACAAGCACTTTAGGTCCAGACGGCTAAAGCTGTGAGAAAGCAGGTTTGTGGATTTCCCATTATTGCTCCAGTAAAAGCATTCCTTCCAGCTGTGGAGCTGCCAAAAAGCCTCTCTCTCCGACGCAGTGGAGGCAGGGCCAGCAGCAAAACACGAACAGGACAATTAGGAGACGCGTTGTTTGTTGTCTCACGAAAGCAGCAGCCAAAAAGCTACCTGAGAGAAGAATTTCGAGCAGAACAACAACGCCCACACCGATTCATCGAAACAAAAACACAGAGGTGAACTCTGAACTTTTTTTTCTCGTGTTGTTCTTTAAAAAGGGCATCTACTGGTTGCGTGTGGTCTTCTGTCATAAAAATTGGCAAGTGCTCCTGGCTACGCTGAAATCTCTTGGGGGAAATCGACAACACCTCACCTCTTCTCTTCTTCACATGTCTGCTCTACCTCTGCCTTGAGCGACGTCCAATCGCTGCCATATAGTTCCAAGCTCACGTCGATATTTCACTAAGGGAATCGTTCATACTCCGTTCCAAAGACGAAAAAGGTTAGATTTCTACTAATCCCAGAGCAGGAAATGGATCAGTACAGAGGACCAGGAATAGCTTATAGCACACACACACAAAATGCTTAAAAATCACAGTCTTTACAAGACAACAATGAGACATGCTGACTCAATTACCACACCGCCCCACTTCAGTGTCACTCAGCTGCTTTCATGTTGGAACTCTTTTTGCACTGGATTAAGTGGTTGTTGGCATGGCGCTCTGGATCTACCTTTGATTTCTGTCCGACCACCGAGGATGTAAAAAAAAAAAAAAAAAGTTTCCTTTGGAGCTTGAAGGCAGATGACTGACACCATACATACACCTAAATAATGGGAAGGCTGCATATTGCACCATTTAGAAACATGCACACAGTCTCACACACATGCTAGATATGGAAAGCTAGACAACCTTAATCCATGTGCACTACCGCAGGAAGGAAGCATATAAATCATTACTAATCTTTAGGGCCTGATCGTAAAAAAAAGAAAAAAAAGGGGGTGGAGGAGGCAACTTCAATTCAAAGCAAGTGCCTGCCCTGATGTTGAGAGGTTGAGTTCAAACAGGCAGTGGGTCTGCATGGACCCCCCAAGACAGTCTAGAGAGAGAGAACATGCACTTTACTAGTAAATCCAGATTTATACTCGTGTAGCTGCGGTGCTGGTGTTGTGCATGGATAACAGCCAGTCAGAAAGCTCGCAGTGCATTGTGAGCTTGCAGACCAGGCTATTTTTGGCGCGCCACACTGGTGCACAACTAAGTATAAACAAAGTAACATAACTATGGCCGTCATGCTTACACATTTTAATTTAAGTTGACGATTAATTGTCACAAAATAATTGCGATTAAAGATTTGTGTTTTTTGGCATTGGAAATTGGAACATGAATAGAAAATACAAGGGCTTTGCACTTTTACAGTGCAGAAATAACTGAAATATACCGAAACATCATTTTTATAAATGTTCTACTTAAAGAAAATAGCAGAAATGGCTGATCTACAAGCTTGTGATGCGTTGTAAGCTTGAATATATGCCATTTCTGCTTTTTTATGTATAAACACTTTTTCAACATGGACACGATGACAAAATAATTGTGAGCATAATCTCAAATAATTGCGATTAGAGGATTATGTAAGAATTATAATAAAACAATTTATATAGCGCTTTCCAGGGTACTCAAAGTCGCTTTATAGAACAAAATAATAAAACGGTTTTATTAGAAAAATAAACTGAATTGTTACGCACGCACGCACGCCAGCCAGCAGACAGCCAGCAGACAGCCAGCCAGCCAGCCAGCCAGCCTGCAGCCAGCCAGCCTGCAGCCAGCCAGCCAGCCAGCCTGCAGCCAGCCAGCCAGCCTGCAGCCAGCCAGCCTGCAGCCAGCCAGCCAGCCTGCAGCCAGCCAGCCAGCCAGCCTGCAGCCAGCCAGCCACACACAAAATAATACTAATACTGGTCTCTTTTGTATGCTTCTGCATTTCAGTACAGAGCGAATCTGGAGAGCAGCTAAACTGGATGCACCACTATGTCTCAGAGACGCAGCCGTAAGGCCTCCTGGCTATTTTGAAAGTTAAATAATGGATATAACATTTAAATTCCGATGACGTGCGTGTTGTTGAGTTGCCTGTGAAAGTAAGTCGAATTATGTTCCTCGTTGGTACATGTTTACACACTATGACGTCGTTTCTAGTTCCCCCCACTAAGAGTAAGGAATATTACAGAAATGCTGGGTTCTTTCTGTGACAGTAGCAGAAAAATGAATTGTCACATAAAACACAAATTAGGAAGTGATTCATTGGATTGGAGAGCCCCAGCTGTACTCTTGCAATTTGCCCTTTGATGTGCCCATGTGTGTTGTGTGTACTACACATATATAAATTTTTGTATGAATATCTAACTGTGCTGTGTATCCATAGTTCCATGATGATGTGCTGCACGCTTGCCCTTTTTTATTGTATTGTGCATTTAATTTATACCTTTCTAGTTTGTTCTACTTTATTTGTATACATTTATGACATCTTTATGCAAAAACCTAAAAATTCAATAAAAAAAGAAAAAAAAGAAAAGGGGATGGTAAAACAAAGAACATTTTACCCATGAAAAAAAATAGTTACCTCCTGACACGGGTGCATCCATAAAAACAGCCCCCATCTTCTCAGCGGCAGCAGCCATCTCCTTTGAAACAGCTGGGTCGATGGTGCTGGAGTCTATGAGCAATGACCCTTTCTTCACCTTTCTGTGGAGTTAAGCATATGATAGAATGCTTTAATCACGCCAGGTTTACAGTTGTGGGGGACCACGAGTACTGCTTTATATCAGGGACCAATTCAGAGCCGGGTTACTAGAGGAATATAATTAACTACCTGAAAGGTTAGAGAACCTGGCAGCATGGCCTAACTCTTCAGGAACGCAGTAAAGAGCCGGCCAATAAAGCTGGTTGAATAGAAAACTATCAGACTAGGTCCGGAACAGGCAGAGTTAAGAACCAATGTTAACCCATTTAGCGCTATCATTTATTGAAAAATTAGGACCTAATTCACGCCAGCATTTTTTCCAGTCGAGCTCTTATTTTGAAAAGCCACATTTTCAGTCGATCGGAAGTGGATTATCCCTGCAAGCTAGACGGAGCCCAGACAGCCGTTGTTTACATGATCGATCTATGCCGGAGCACTGGAGAGCTCCACATCGCCGGGTCTGTGCCATCAAAGAAGCGCTGTTTTGACCAAAATGCCATTTGGGACAAGGATACAGGCGATTGAAAGAAACAGATAGAAATGATTATTATGGCGACGACGATCTAAGATTAACGATCCAGTGCTGTGCTAACATTGCTAGCTAACCGGCTAACGTAAGCAGCATTATAGCTCGGACGATCGAATGCACTATAAAAGCGCAATTGACAAAGGTCTTCGGCAATGGCTTAAAGCGTCAGTATCAAAATTAGGTTTCAATTGACAAAGGACTTCGGCAATGGCGCTGAAAGTATTAAGAACCTGGCCTTCAACAGTGGAGATCACATTGGCACAGTTCTGTAGCGGGCGTAGCAGTTCTTTAAAAAAAAGAATATTCAAAATTGTTCCTACACTGCCCCGATAGGTCGCTTTCTCATTTGTATTACATCACCATCCAAACAACCTCCGTTATTTCTTCCCACAACCTGGGCCTAGCTCTGGTCCATAGCTCTAATGCCGTCGCATTTAGAGCTATGTAAAGGCCTATTCATAGTCTGGATTTTCGGTGATGAGGTGACCACCGCTCCGGTGGTGAGCTGACCACCGGAGCTGAAATAACATTGAGCGGTGGTGAGTAAAAACAGAGAGAAGGGCTGGAGCGGTGGCGGTGGTTTTCTCTTCACCGCGGCTCGTGATGTCATGTTGTAGTTCGGTGGTCACCTAACCACCGTAAATCCAGACTATGTATGAGCCTTTACTGTCGACTTCCGGGGCTCGCATAAATGCAGACCAGCCTCTCCGTCTGTAGCGAAAAAACTAAAATAATGTTTTACCTACTCACCAATAACAAGGCGGGTTGTGCAATTAGAAAGCCTTAGTGGACGCACTTTGAGCCCCACACCACACGTATAAATGCACTTTAGTCAGAAAGGGATACTTTTTTTCACCCGAAGCAAAAATCTTCTCTATGAGGGTTTTCTCTTGGCAATATCGGTGAAAACAAAATCACTTTCTGGCCAAAAACGACATTTATACGTGTGGTCAACGTATAAATGGAAAGTAGGCTTTCTAATTACACAACCCATCTTTGTATTGGTGAGTAGGTAAGACATTATTTTTATTTTCGGAGAGGAGAGGCTGGTCTGCATTTCATGTGAGGCTGGAAGCCAATCAGTTCCATAGCCTTAATGCAACGGCAGCAAGAGCAGTAAGGCTATGGACCAGAGCTAAGCTGGGCCTAACTATTTTGTCACAACGAGCAATCAATCAACATAAAGTGTGTGGTGTGTGTATATATATATATATATATATATATATATATATATATAGCAGAGTCCTATACTTGATTACAAAATACCATGATGACTTAATTACATTAAAAAAGGACTATATGTTGGCTGTGACTTTCGAAAATGCATCTCTTTGTCTTGAACTTCCGCCCCACGTCCCTTCTTCTCATGGCCAGATTAACGGTATAGTCTACAAGGCTACATACAGCCTATAGCTATGGCCACACAAATCCAGGGGGTAAATCCACAGCTGCACTGTGGTGTGAAGCCCATCTGTGCAGGGCAGGAATGTAGTCGCGCTGCGCTGAGAAAAAAGTAAGAGGCACGGCAGTCCACCGTGGAGCTCAGCGGAACAGTTAAATGTTGCACTGCACTCTATGAAACATCATGGCGGTCCAATAGGAACGACAAGTAAAGTAGGAAGAGTAAAACAAATACAGGATAAACTTATTTTGGCCTTTTCTAATTTCCTCACGCCATAATGCATTCGTGAGGTGGAAAGGAGGTTTCTAAGGATTTGCTACTCACACAGACTGACAGGAACGAAAACAGAATCTTCCGACTACCAGTCCTAGAATGGTTACCCATTTCCTTCTGATAACCTGGTTATTTTGGTAGCAAGAACATAACCATCGACTGGCTGGCGTGGCATAGCGCCCCATGTGTAGGGGGGCTTGGACAATGGACAGTTACTGAGACGGTGGACAACAGCAACGAGTCAACGACATGCCACATCAGGCCTTTATCATGGTGCCGTTTGGTTGGCTACCGTTTATAAAAAACAAGGTGTTTTCTGCGTTATCGACTTCACTACTCCACATAAGACATTATTGCTTTTAAAGTTATGTTGGAATAAAATGTTCATAGCCTAAAGCCAAATGACAATGTGGCACTGCTTCTTAATACCGATTGGCCTAAAACCGACTGTGATAGGGTGACAGCAACAAAGCATATTCACTTTTTGAATTGGGCTTTTGTGAGGTCCGACTACAGCCAAAAATATGCACACACCAAGCAGACCCCCCCCCCTCTCACCGCTTGGAAGTCTGTGGCTTTCGCCAGAAAATGGCATGGTGTATTTTAGGCTTTATCCTCATTTCACACACTGCTAATTACAGGAGAGGACATGATTCAAGCACACATCACCCATTTTCAACCTTCATATAATTGGCCCTCACTAATGCTCATTCGAGTTGGCACCATTTCCGTCTACTCATGAGTCATTGAGCGTCTCAGAGGTGGGCTGTTATGTGGTAGAGCGTAGCACGGGTCTGCACGAAGCTGAATATCTGAGCCCCAAACCGAGACGGGTCCAAAATATTGACTTGTCCCTTTGGCATGGGTCGGATCGGTTTCAATTGCCACAAGTCTTGGTCGGTCCATTTGAAATAGACCAGCTTTTTATTCTTCTTCTTTTATTAAACTCTTGAATCTTCGGTTTTAAAATGTTACATGTGTGTTGTAATTACGCATATTGAATGAACTGCACTGAACACGACACTTTTTAGCGAGGTGAAAAGCAAACAAAAAGCCACTGGGAAGATGCAAGTTGGAGCGTCATCCGAGTGGAGCATGTTCGTCATTATCTGCGGGGACGGATGCCATGAAGTCAGCGAAAATGTTCTCTGTCTCTGTGACTTCTTCGATTGAGTGACACACACAGCTTATCTGAATGCCATGGTTAAATTAGCATTACATTTGGAACGGGTCCGGTCCGGGTCTACAGACAGACCCAGTCGGAAACCCGGTCTAATACATCGGATTATCCCCGGTCAGTTTCGGAGTCGGACAGGGTCCAGTATTCTCTGTCCTGCTACGGGCCGGATCCA
Source organism: Electrona antarctica (assembly GCF_951216825.1). Lineage (NCBI taxonomy): Eukaryota > Metazoa > Chordata > Actinopteri > Myctophiformes > Myctophidae > Electrona > Electrona antarctica. Next base: position 10,360,259 of record NC_136811.1, read on the forward strand.
GTTATCCACAGGGCTGTTTCGGTTGGGTCCAATTCACCTATAGCTAAGACCCGGCCTCTCCCACTTGGACACTTTCCAGCCAGGCACATTCATTCCAATGTAAATATCAGGGATTTTACACATTAAATACTGGTTCATTTTTGGAACCAGACCTTCAAAATCTCTTCCAAATCCGTCAACAAGCCATATGCACTGGAAAAATATGTGCGTGGCATTTCTTTTTTAAAACAGTGTTTTATCATATAGGAAAACTGTTGTGGAGAGGTTTGTCTAACCCATGTTATGCTTAGCTGTGATTGGACCATAGCAGTTTGGGGAGAGGGGCTTAGCTATAGGTCAATTCTATGGACCTGTGCGAACGCTCACAACGCTCGACAACAGGAACTCGCACCGAGGCGCTCGTGGTGTCTCCCGTGGCTAAAGTTCGCTAGAGACGTAGTAGACAGGCTAAAAGTTCCCTTTATACAGATGACATGCTTAGGTCTGACTCACACCTTTGCATCTAGCATGCAACATTGATCCATGCTAGATGTATGAAAGGGTTTGTTTACATCTTGCCCCAATACATTTCCAATGGAAGCAACAAATGTTGTGTCAGTTTGACACAACATTTGTGTTGTATGGCTTTCGGCTGTGTTTCGACTGCCCCCCACCCCCTCATGCAACACAAATGTTGTGTCAAACCATGTGACTCCCATTGGAAATGCATTGTGAGCTTGCATCAGTCAATAAGTCTCATGCATCAGCTATACATCAATCTGTTGCGAAGTGGTGAGTCAGGCCTAAGGCCCGACTCACACCTTTACATCTAGCATACAACATTGATGCATGCTTGTTGTATGAGATGTATAGCTGATGCAAGCTTGCAATGGGAGTCACATGGTTTGACACAACATTTGTGTTGTATGGCTTTCGGCTGTGTTTCGACTGCCCCCCCCCCCCTCCCTCCCCCCCCTCAAACAACACAAATGTTGTGTCAAACCATGTGACTCCCATTGGAAAAGCATTGCGAGCTTGCATCAGCTATACATCTCATACAACAAGCATACATCAGTCTGTTGTAAAGGTGTGAGTCAGGCCTTAGACTGAAGGAAGTGGAGTGAAGTGTTTACTTGAGAATGCCATTGGGTCCTGTGTACACGTCAACAACATTGGGACTGGAGGGAAGCATTGTGATGATCCGGTCTGCCTTTTCCGCCACCTCAGCAGGGCTATCCAGGATCTAAAATGAAATGGAATCACATCTTATTGATCTCTAAGGTGTAGAGGCAGTTTTTTTATAGCATCCAGGAATTAATATGACAGACATACTGTATACTACTGTAGTTGAAGGATGAGGAACAGCTTCAGACAGAAGTTTGCTGTCACAATCCACTACAATTATGGATGGGAATTATCGATTAATGCATTAATAGTTAATTGATAACTTTTGATAAGCTTATCGATTGATTAACTGGTTAGTTGATAAGCGGCGTTTTAAAAAAAAATTGAGAATCTTCATTTCCCTCAATGTCATAAAACCTACACTTTGCTTATGTACAGACAGAAAATAAAAGGCATATTATATTCCTTAATCAAATAGTTATTTGACCATTTGCGATACAGGGCTTTGTATGAGAAATAGAATCAGATGAAAAGTGCACTGTCTTGTCCGTCACATCACATGCAAAAGGTATTAAGTTTAACCAACTAATTTCTTAACGGCGATTAATCGATCAACGGTTAACTATTAACATCCCTAATTACATTTTTTTTTTTTAGCTCCCCTGTGTATTTTCTATCCCTGCAATTTTGAACAATCAGGATTTCTATGGGGCTTTTATGGAAATTGCTCTCAGGAACAGCTCAACTGATTTGGTCGTATTTCTGGTGTCATCAATGTCACCCTACTTGTATAATTCCTCCCTCTCTTCAGTTCCAAATTTGCATTTCCACTTTGTTTACAATGTGCACCATTGTTGATTTTCCAAGCTCGCATGGAATGGAAACAAGCCTGTGTTTATCTAGCATCAGTATTATAATGACTCAAATATTAAATAAGTTGCATAGCAGCACCCCCACCACCTCAGGACATTGTGGTACTGCAGCTAAACAGCTTCAGAAGCAAAAAAGAAATGCCACGGACTGGTTATATCAGAGTGGTGATTGAGGCTCAAACCATTATAAATAAGTTTGAGGGACATAGACAATATGATATTAAATGTTAAAAACCGTTTTAAAATTCATGTTATAGCTGCTTTAAAACATAGAATATATACATGAAATATATGGGTTACATCATGTTGTGATTGCCCGAATTGTCATAAGCAACAGAAAAAAAAGAAATGATGTGTTTATTTGCTAAATAAAACAAATCAGCCAAAATAAGCTTCTACTCTCACCTGAGCACCCAGCTCCTGTAGTTCCTTACAGGACTCTGGGAAAACATCGGTAGCAATGATAGGGTAGCCATGTTTCAACAGGTTCTTGGCCATCGGGTTCCCCATGTTGCCCAGTCCAATGAACCCCACGTGCGTCTTTGAGGCCATGAACCTTGTGGAAGCTAGGAAGATAATAACAACCATATTAGGTGCAACCAATATTTCTTTGCAACCTTTAAAAGGAACAGTTCACTTCTCAATCCCATCTCAATATGGGCCCTTACTTGGGGTTGTGTCATTTCTGTCTGCACTCTGCACAGATACACACAGATGTGTCTCAGAGGTGGAACTGTTGAGTTGGTTAGAAAATTTGCCTACAGATGACATCCTCATCTGGTGGTCATTTCAAACAAGATTTAGATTTTGTTTACTGATGCAGGAACAATGGCTTCTATTCAGTGGGCTGGTTCCCATAATCCCATTATAATAACGGAAAATTAGCGAAATGTGTGGCAAATCTGCAAAAGAAAATGCTTACTACAAGCTTTCTTCACAGATGTGTTCATAAAAGGTGTCTACAATCACATATAAACCAACCAACTCCCTTGGGAAACTTTGTGACAGCTGCTGAAAGTTGGGGGACCATTATCAACCAATATAAGGCAAAACATTCCAGATTCTTAATCCATTGCAAGCATTCGTTTTGCACAAAAACAAACACTCCTTTGCCAAAAAATGCCTGAATTTAGCCCAAGGAGCATTTTTGTGCAAAAATAATGCTTGGAATGGATTCAGCATCATGAAAACCCCCTAGTTTGACATGGGAATTTTGCCTTATATTGGTTGTTAATGGTACACCAACTTTCAGCAGCTGTCACAAAGTTTCCCAAGGGAGTTGGGTTGGTTGGAACACATTTATATGTTATAGTAGACACCTTTATATTAACACATTTGTGAAGAAAGCTAGTGGTAAGCATTTTCTTTTGCAGATTTGCCAAAAATTTCACTAGTTTTCTCTAACTATTAGCTTGGAATCCCCACTGATAGTGTCATTTCGGTAGGCACTGGCAGGTTCTTCCTGAAATATCCACAGCACACCTCCGAGAGTGAGGAGACAGAATTGTTGCCATCTTATAATGAGCATTAGTGAGGAAGATAAGGTTGGTGAAGTGTTCCTATATCTGGCAGACCATTTCCCAACTTTTAAATAATTTAACCCATTTAGACCCGAGTTAAAAACATTCACTTTGAAAGAATATATATATATATATTCAAAGATTTGCGCCACATTTTTACGATTTCTCAAAAATAGCAGACCTACAAGCTCGTAGCTGCTATTTTTCAATAGCTAAATTATAACATAATGTTTAAAACACCAAAAGGGGTTCCCGCCCACAAAATCTTTAAGCGCAACATGACAACATAAGTTTGAGTCAGTCCTGCGACTTGGCTGGCCAGGATGTGGAAGAAATGCTCATGGGTGTCTACAACATTACAGAACGCCCATCATTTCATATCAGATTGCCCTTTACTGCCAAAGTCACCTAGCAAGTATGCGTATATTTACACAAGTATCCAAAAAGACTTACTGCCAAAAGCAACTTTAGACAATGTGCACTGCAGCAGTACCGTATATCCTTTCATGATAGAACAAAAGTAGAGTTCCAAACTTCTTAAATTATATATAATATATTAGAAGCATGGTGTGCATTAATGGAAAATGTGTTTCTAAAAATCTAATTCAAGCCACATCTTTGTGAAATTACATAATTCACATTGTACCTATAGCCTGTAACACCGTTACGTGTTTGACCATATATAAACCCACATGAGGGCCAGGTCAGACGCTGACATTTTATAATGTCTTTTATATTACCGTATATTGTTGCCCTCCCTTGTCCATTTTTAGTTTTTTTACTGATGTTATTCTGTACTTTTCTCTGCAACCCTGTAATGTAATGTGACAATATAAAGATGATTCTAAAAGCGACTGCATACAGGATGGTGCAGAGAAGGTGTGTAGAGTATTGGCTGGTATCGTATTCCAGAGACTACAACAATGAGTTAAATTACCTGGCTGGCTGCTAGCCATCATTTGCAACACTAGATGCTTTTAATGGGTTGAATCTAGAGTTCCAAGTCACCAACATTGCAGCTGCACGAAAAGCGTGAATTATCCTCTATCTGCAAAGTGTTTGTTTCTTAAAAATCCACTGTAGACATGTTATGAGCTAGCCTGGCTCCAGCCCAGAATCGCTACTATTAAAAAAAAATATGTCCTGGCGAAGTGAAACAAAATGAAAATTCAGACTAGTGTGACTAGTGTCAGGCTAGTTATGAGCTACTTTCTGCCAAGAAATGATGTGCAGTGTTGGAGTGCTCATTTTCAGTAACGCAACCTCCTGTTGCCTTCTGCAGTGTGTGCAATTTGAAAACCGGTTGTATGCAGGGGCGTTGAGTGGTTTCCAACGAGCGCTTCCAAACTCGAACACTATGAAAAAAAATTATCACCTGCATGGAATATGTTAACAGAAAGTAGCCCACAAGCACATGTCGGTAACACTTGCAGATAAGGTTAATGAAATAATGATTAACTAGATCTATAAATCATCTACAAATCGTGGTTAACTAATGACGATTCATGATGAATCATCAGAATCATCATCATCATGAATCATGATGAATTCATCATGATTCATGATGAATTGTGATGAAATAATGATTAACTAATGCTTAACTAATGTATTAGTTAATCATTAGTTAATCATTATTTCATGAACCTTATCTGCAAGTGTTACCCACATGTCTATGGTGGATTTTTATAAAACAAACACTTTGCACTGCAGATAATATAGAAAGATAATTCTACAGCTGCAATGTTGGTGAGTTTAATGTCATTTAATACAATAAGATGGGACTTTTGTGTATGGGCTGTCAATGGCTGGTGTTACAACTCTAGACTCAACCCATTACAAAAAATATAGTGTTGCAAATTGCGGCTACTGTCTGACTGTAGGGCAATTCTACCACTGCTAAAGATCATGAGACCATCAAAGCATCGTGGTATGTAGCACTGGCAGACGATATAAAATGCCACGTAATTCATTGCTTAAAAGGCAGGCTAGGACATGTTAAAGAAGACGAGAGACACTCATTCCATCATCACAGAGGCTAATAATTCATCTACAAGTTGCACACTTGCAAAGCCTGTTATGTAGTAGTAAGTAGTGCACTGTGTAACGAAAACCTAGCAATCCTAGCACACACTGCCTTCCCAATCCCCTCCATGCAAAGCAGTAGCAAAAAGTAAGTCTAAAATGGCTTAAAGCAGCTGCCTCGAGTTTGTGCCTCGCTGGCACAAACTTCAAAGTATTCCACCTCGTCTTCTTACCAAGTGCAAAGTCACCATGTTGTTGGTACCACCTTCCAAGCAGCCTCCGAGACCCCCTCCTCAGTGCAGCGGCCATGCTTCTTTCGCCTTGACCTTACGTCTGACGTGACGTCATTCGACCGAGACCTGACGGATGGGCTCCTCCTGCCAATCGCAGGACGTTTCGTAGGGCCCCGCCCCCACGACCAAACCAATGAGAGGGAGGGATCGGAACAGCTGAAGGAAATCACCCCCCACCCCCACCCCCACCCCCACCCAGACATAATACTTCTATTCTATTTTTATAGGATTTAACATTAATCAATCTGTTATAAACGTCCACACACACAACTAACATGAGGATTTGTGGTAATCACACGAGACAGGCAGTCACTTTAGAGAGAGTGGAATGCTTCACCAGAGGCATTTGTTTTTGTTCCCATCACCACCACACACACAGCACAGAAAATACTTGTTCGTGCATTCTTGCAATGTTTGTGAAAGCATCCCAGCATCAGTGAAGTGCATTTTGAGAATAAGCTGAGCTGAGCCATGATGAATGTTATGTAATCAATCAATTATTTGTTTTGCATCGGTGTGCATCCCATGTGATCCCCAACCCCAATCAATAGTGTGATTGAATGAAAGAATGCATGCATGCATGAAGAATGCATGAATGCATGAATGAAGAATGAATGAATGAATGAAGAATGCATGAATGCATGAATGAATGAATGGATGAATGGGCATTTTAGGCTAAGGGGAACAAATGGGCATTTTAGGTTAATAAGGGGAACAAACATATACTCTTTGGTGATACAGGTAGGACTATAGACAAAAACGTTTTTTTTTCTTTCAAGTTAGACTTGTAAAGAAAAAGATTACAACGTCTTTGGTGGAAAAAAATGGTTTATTGATGAGCAAGGCAAATACAAAATATTTTATTTTTATTTTTAATTTGGTACCATTTAGATTACATATAAATAAATGTAATAACAAATGGTGTTAAACCACCACATTTTATACTTGTTATTATTATTATCATTTTTTTTAAATCAAATTTCCCCCACGTTATGCAGTTTTTGTATTCCCCAGCATAGGAAGTGATGTAATGTTGTTGTTCTTCCAGGAAGTCGTTTGGAAAGCACCACCACCAGATCAGAAGTGCGTCAGCAGTTGTTTTGATACGGTCTCTAATACGGTTCAGCATGGCAACGGGGTAGGTTTCACATTTATCATGACATTTCATCAGTACGACAATAAATGAACAAAAACCTTTAAAAAACGTCTCTCTCAGAAGTTCTCAACATGTCAAATTGTCCGTTAGCTAACCTTGTCGACGCGTACGTTAGCCTCCTAGCCATAGCTACTCTGCTAGCTTAGCTTCTGTCATTCGGGATGACAACCATATACAGCTGCGAGAAGATTAGATTACAGTCATATCAGTGCTTTTAATTTTTGCGTACCGTGTTTGTGTTTCTAGCTTTTACCGTATATGCGTTTTGCACTAGCGTGTGTTGTGTGAACACGGACAGCTACGTGTATGATATTTGTTTTTGATAAAAAACGGGCCTTGTCAGTCTCTTATAAGCTCCAAACAGAATCTTATCGGCCGTTCAATTATTGCTACGACGACATCAACATTATGTCAAGGTCTAATTTTTATCTGAACGGCTGTGCCTACTAGACTTTGTATGTTAGATTGAGAAACCGTGTATATAATGTATGTTCTTCATTGACATAACTGAGAGATTCTGGGTCATGTGTGTTGTATGTAGGCCTAAGCATGTCGGACATAACAACTGCTCTAGTTTAAGCCAAATGGCGTTGAGAAGAACCCGTGTCTGTGTCGATTGTATAAAGTTACGAAACATGGTCATGTTTTCCTAAACCTCATGCAAGACTGATAGAACTGGCTTGCAACAAGCTGTTGAAATAACTGTCAGTGTCATAGCTGACACTGACAGCGAATAGGGGATAGTTCTTCCTATGTTTTGAGCACTGGCGTTGTTGTCTCTGTGGCTTAATAAACATTCTATTGTCCAAAACAGACTGACACATTTACTGTTCATTCATTCAGAGTGACATATTGCAGTGTCAATGTGTTGGCGATTCCCCCTCCCCACTTCACTTATCTTGGTTTGGTTCTCTTGACCTGTACCTCCTGTGCTTCACTCTTTCCACATCAAGAATACTTACTATTACAACACTAAATATACTAACTATATTGATGTGAAACATAGATAAGGCCTCCTATGCATGTGTGAGGAGTTAAAGCAACTGTTTACCCAATAACAATGCCCCCAAACTGATGGGGCCTTCAAATCTGTCAGAGTTTTGTAGGTTTGTAAGAGAGGGACGCAGACACACTATATTCACATACAGGTGCCAGGGATTTCCTGCTGTGCCACTGGCCAGGCCACTCTCCCCTTTATTCTTGTGCTCTTACTGCAGTGCACAGTCTAAAGTAGGTGAAACCGAAGACATTAAACATGAAAGGGAGATGAGATGAGATGAGTTTAGTATTAGCTGGGCCAATCCAAAAGATTGTAAAAGCAGTGAGAGTTCACATTGTCATGTGTCCATCATCAGCCTGCAGGCTTTGTTGTCTTCTGTAGGGAACAGATGGGATGTGGTCTAACTTGTCTGTCTGCCTTGCATTCTCTGGTTACTTACGAGATGGCGTCGTCACAATGGGGCTGCAGCTGCTGCACATTTGACTTAAAAACAATAACAAATATAGCTGCAAGCTGCGATAAGACGGGACCAAGCAATAAGCCCTTTAAGGCTGCTCAACAGTGCCACTTTAGGTCACCCAGCGGTATTGCAGCTGTTTGTACCCCAGACAGACAGACAGATGAGGCATGAGTTATGCCTGTTCAAAGGCCCAGTTGGCAGTTATCACTGCTTGCTCGCTTAATTTTTTTCCTTCTCTTCAACTGGGATTCCAGATAATGGTCCATCGATTGTGTGAAGAACATTTCATGCAAATTGCTCAAAAAACCAGGAAGAAAATCGGGTTGAAACATTTTTCAAACTGCTCAAAATGACATGTATACTCATCCTAAGGCGTTTAATATCGATATAAGATTGCCTCGCTATTTTCCATTTTTGAAAGCACTCCGGTTGCTAGGCACTGTTGCTAGGGCCTCGTCTGCGGCGCACGACCCAACCACATTAGCTTCTGTTTTAGCCACAGCCTCTTTTCTCTGAAACTAGGCTGTGGCGATGTTCGGAGGTCATTTCTGATCATCCGGTGCTCGAGATGGGAACATTGGCGTATTCTAGAGCAAGGATGCACCTCGCCTTAGCTCGCTAGCATTGGCGCTATTGCTATAGCATCCAAGATAACATCCAAAACCGGACGCGCGTCATAGTGGAATTGCTTCTCATCACGTGGCAGCACAAACATTTCATGCTTGGGGCAACCAAATAGTCAGCGACACCATTTAGAAGATGGTCCGTCTTTGTTTGTTTTGCATCAAATTTCCTGTGCACGGCACGCTATCATTAGTATAGGAGTAGGCAACATTTGGCACAGTGAATGGTAATCACTGGCACACTGACGTGAGTGTGAGAGAGGAATTTCCTTTCTTTCTTTAACCCATTTAGGCCTGACGTCGAAATAAAAAAAAATTCTTCTAAATCATGTCAGTAGTTCTCAGTATTTCATGTCAAGGACCCCAAAAATGTTATGTATTTGGCCGCCGACCCCTCCATCTGAAAAGTTGTTCCAGGGACCTCCCCCCCCCCCACCCCAGAAGCAAAGATTTGAGTTAAAAACATGCGCTCTGAAAGACTAATTCAAAGATTTGCTCCACATTTTCACGACTTTTCAAAAATAGCAGACCTACAAGCTCGTTGGCGCGCTATGAGCTTGTAGATCTGCTATTTTTCAATAGCTAAAGTTTAAAACACCAAAGGGGGTTCCCGCCCCAAAATGGGTTAAAATAACATATACAATTTATTAAGCTCTCTCAAATGCATGCAAATCCTGCACACAATTCTACATTCATTCAAACTGAACTCTGACTGGGGAGGGAATCTGGGAGATAGGTGCGTTATTTCTAATGATCATTAACAATGTCCTGATGTGAAAGAAAATAGTCAAGAAGAAAGAAAGGTTATAAGAAGAAAGAAAGGTTATAGTCATGGACAATCGACATCTGTTGGAATTGTTTTTATTTTTGTGTGGTGTTGTAATTCAACATAATGTTGATATGGCACACTGACTATCAAGAAAATAAAAACACGGCACTTCATGTCAAAAAGGTCGAAGACCCCTATACATTATCACTTGCTTATTTATACTAAAAACATTTTTGGTCAAAAAAACCCACAATGTTCAGGAAAATGTCATAGAAATTTAGACTGCAAACATATAATAATACCCCTTTATTGCACTCTGATGTTATCTTATCTGTGACACCCCTGTGGTGCTGTTTTGGTTACTTTGTTACTGTCCCAAATTCCTTAGGGCTATGTTGGGGGTTGTCTCTTGTGGGAGTGAAACTATAAAGACTGTGACCCTGCATGTTTTCGTACATACTGTATTACGTCATTCAGATGAGCGGTTGTGGTCGGTCCTTGACCATTCTCTTCTTGTATTTCTTTCTTGCCTCTTTCCGTAGCCAGCGCTGAGTGACTGAAGGCACAGTTCCAGGACAGGACGTTATCACAGTCGGACAACATCATGGACAGATCCAACTTTGCCCACGTCATCTTCCAGAATGTGGGAAAGGGCTACCTGCCACACGCTGCGCTGGAGTGCCAGTTCACCCTCACCGAGTTCATCAGACCCCATCAGAAAGACTGGGTGGGCATCTTCAAGGTGAGCCCCTTCTTTCTGTCTTTCACATTCGTCCTGCCCCTGGTTAGGAGTTAATTTTATTTTATACTTCCCTTTTAACCCATTTTGGGGCGGGAAGCCGGGAACCCCTTTTGGTGTTTTAAACATTGTTAGAATTTAGCTATTGAAAAATAGCAGATCTACAAGCTCATAGCGCGACACCGAGTTGCGCGCTACAAGCTTGTAGGTCTGCTATTTTTTTTAAATTTCGACGTCAGGCCTAAATGGGTTAAGTGACGTTGGGCAATGACTGAATCCCAGATCCCCCTATGTAAAGGCACAGTCTTACAGCCCTTTAGACAAAATTATGTTTTGTAAACCTTTTTAAACTACAAAGTTATGTGAAACCCGGGAACAGCTACGGTGGAATTGTGGATTTTGTGGACTTCATGTGACCAGCATGTGAAATGAGTCATCTTTGGTGTCAGTAGAACGGTATGGGAATATTTGGGCAAGGTTTCAGAGTGATCAGTTGATCACAGCCCCACTGACTTCCAAGATAGTTGAAGTTACTGTATATATTTCATACAAATGAGTGGAGGTACTTCTGTCTTCTGTAATTGTGTACACACACACACACACACCAAGCTGCCATGACAAGTTATAATTCCGTTTAAAGCGCTAGTCTGACCAAGTATACTTATTTACTTGGTGGATTAAAGTGAACAAAGCTTTTTAGCGAAAGTTCATATATTTACGATATGAAAACCATTACTCTGTGCCTTAAACAATGTACACACTTTGGTAAGTATGTCAAACATGGAACCTGGTCCTCTGCGGCATTATGTGAGTAGTTAATTTTATCTCTCATGCTGCCTTAGTAGAGTAGAGATGTTCGCCCGCAGTGCGCACCAAGCACCCTCTCCGGGTGCTCCCCTGAGAACTAGCCCCAAAAAGGTTATGTTGTGCACCCCTGGTGATGAAGCATGAATTAATCTTAACCCATTTTGACCTGAGATCAGATTCTAAAAAATGTCTTCTACATCCTGACAGTTTTCTGAAAAAGCTATGTTTCTATGTCAGTGGTTCTACGATACAAAAAAAATAGCAGAACTACAAGCTCGTAGCGCGCCACTCGGTGGCACGCTATGAGCTTTAGCTATTTTTCAATAGCTAAAGCACAACATAATGCTAACACCAAAAGGGGTTCCCGCCCAAAATGTGTTAAACTGGGCCTGGGCCATGGCTCAGTGGTCCAGGCACCTTGGCTGGTAATCCGGTCTGGCAGTGTGCCGTGGGTTCGACTCCCGATCCCGACGGCCTTTACTGCATGTCTTCCCCCCCATCTCTCTCCCCATTTCCTGTCAGCCTACTGTCTGTCCCTCCATAAAAAAATATAAAATAAAGGCGAAAGCCACAAAAAAGAAAACATTAAAAAAAAAAAATGGGTTAAACTGTAGCTACCTCTGAGCCAAACGAATAAAGTACCTACTACGCTGTCAACATTTTCTGGAAGACTTGACAATATCTGTGTCAAAGGATATATTTAGACGCAGAATATGAGTCAGTGCCAGCAGCAGTCTTTGAGTGAGCATCACTCTGGACTAGCATCACGTCTCTCTCGAGAAGCGTACGTTTTGCCGATGAAATGTGGATAAAGTAGCGACGCGTCAACCGGGTCTATAAGGTGATTTGTAGTGCTGTCGTTGTCTCGCTCATGTGAAAAACGAGCTTGGCAGAAGGAGCAGAGGTTTTTTTTTTTTTTTTTTTTTTTTTGGCTCCCGTCACGCACTTGAATGTCCCAGATGGATGTGGTTATGGGAGCCCATTAAATCCAATATACAGTGGCAGTAATTGATTTTGGTCTCGTCTGTAGTGAATGATGGGGGTGAAATGGGGGCATTTCAGCTGTGTTTGTTAACCCATTTTGGGGGCGGGAACCCCTTTTGGTGTTTCATTATGTTATACTTTAGCTATTGAAAAATAGCAGATCTACAAGATCTACGAGCTTGTAGGTCTGCTATTTTTGAAAAAAATCGTGAAAATGTAGTGCAAATCTTTGAATCAATATTCTTTCAGAACGGTTTTTTTTTCTATAATTTTTATCCCACGATTTTGTAACCCATTTTTTCACCCCTGTGTCAATTATCTAATGTGATCCTGGGCTCTACACACCCTCCGCCAACCTATTCCCCATATATGGGGGACATGGGGAGAGCAACGGACTTGAACTCGTGCTTCCTTCATGCCTGAGTGTCCAAGTTGCTCCTTTACACCTGACAGGGGGGAGTTTCCCTGGTTGGACGTAGCGCGTGGAAGGAACACGTTATTCCAACCAGTTCCTTTCCCCTCTATCAGGCGCCCCGGCTGGCCAGGGGGAGGCAGTTTAGAGACCAGGATTACTTCATGTTTTTTGTGAGGGTATACCTACCCTAGGGGACACGGGGAGACCATACAAACTCCACACAGAAAGGCCCTTTCGCCAACCCCACCTCGGGTATGTGCACTGATGACGCGGAGGAGGAAACACGCCGCCAGCACCCACAGCGTCCCGAGCGGGAATCGAACCCAGGACCTCAAATCTTTGCTTCTGGGAGGGTCCCTGGAACAACATATTTTCAGATGGGGGTCGGCGGCCAATTACATATATTTTTGGAGGTCCTTGACATGAAAATGTTTGAGAACGTCTGCCATTGAAACATAGGGTTTTTCAGAAAACTGTCAGGATTTAGAAGGCATCTGTAGAATCGTTCCCAGGGCTAAATGGGTTAAAGTTGCTGCTTGCGCCCAGAGCCCGTCGTGAGTCGAATCTGACCAGATTCAGGCAGTACTGGGTAAACTATTAGCACATCAGCAGTGGTTTGCTGCTGGGTTACGTATAAAGTGGAAGTAGAAGCCACCCAACACATGACCAAAACCTTGGCATGAACCACTTTACACCTGTCTTCCATATTTTTTTGGCATGTAATTATTTTCAGAAATGCCCGAAACATTTTCCTGCACAACATTAACCCATTTTGACCTGGGAACGATACTACAAATGTCTTCTAAATCCTGACAGTTTTCTGTTTCTATGTCAGTCGTTCTCAAACATTTTCATGTCAAGGACACCCAAAAATATATGTAATTGGCCGCCAACCCCCATCTGAAAATATGTTATTCCAGGGACCCCAAGAAGCAAAGATTTGAGCTAAAAACATTCGCTCTGACAGAATATATATTCAAAGATTTGCACCACATTTTCACGATTTTTCAAAAATAGCAGACCTACAAGCTTGTAGCGCGGCACTCGGTGCCGTGCTATGAGCTTGTAGATCTGCTATTTTTCAATAGCTAAAGTATAACATAATGCCTTAACCCATTTTGGGTGGGAACCCCTTTTGGTGTTAGCATTATGTCATGCTTTAGCTTTTGAAAAATAGCAGATCTACAAGCTCATAGCGCGCCACGAGCTTGTAGGTCTGCTATTTTTGAAAAATCGAAGAACCACTGACATAAACATAGCTTTTCCAGAAAACTGTCAGGATGTAGAAGACATTTTTAGAATCTGATCTCAGGTCAAAATGGGTTAAAACACCAAAAGGGGTTCCCGCCCAAAATGGGTTAAACTCTAACTTAGGCCGTACTGCTGGTTCTGCAACATTCATATCATGAAAACTATTCCTGCTATACTGGCGCTCCTCCCTGTGCACTTTGGGCGGGGCCGGCCCTATCGGTGACATGGCCTGCATGAAATTATCAGTACGTTGAGGCTTTGCATTCTCCCATCTCGTGGTGCTTAATTTTGCCTTTGTCATAGAAATCGGAGGATATCTGCTGGGCAACATGGTAAATGGTAAATGGTGCATTTATATAGCGCCTTTATCCAAGGTGCTTTACATAGATTGTGCATTACATTCACCCATTCACACACATTCATACACCAATGGCAGCGGAAACCATGCAAGGCACCAACTAGCACATCGGGAGCAATTAGGGGTTCAGTGTCTTGCTCAAGGACACTTCGACAGTAACTCTGGGGGAGCCCGGGTTCGAACTGACAACCTTACGGTTACCATCCAGGCACTCTACCCCTGAGCCACCGCCGCCCCTACAAGTCAAAAACATTCCTGACATTCGGTGAACCAAATTGCTCTTGGTGTAATATTATCTTTATGCTATTTGAAGCGAACATTGGCAGATATATTGACAGATAATTGGTGTATATTGGTGTCCGATAAATTGGAGCACCACTACTAACCAGTTGAGTTGTTATGACATGACACACATGACACCTTCACATATGTGTTTCTGGTTCAAAATCGTATTATAGGCTGATAGCCAGGTATGCCAGTGACACCTTCTGGATAACAGGGACTATACAGTTATCTTATGCTCTTATAACTGACTACCAGCTTGGTGTGGCCTTGTGGTTAGATCAGGGGTGCCCACTAGGGCATTAACCAAACGTGATTTTTGATAGTCGACTCGACTACCATCAAAATCGGTTTATAGCCGATTATTTGGCGGTCAAATATTATATTTTTTTCCATCCAATCAAGCATTAAAACATCGTGTTCTGAAACGGCCAGCGAGAACTGCAAAACAGAGCCGGTGAATGCAGGCCGAGTGGAATAGTAAGAGAGTGGCGACATGCTTTGATCTCACCACAAAGCGGGTGCCTATGGGCTATAGTTCCAAACATTGGAACTATCCCATTGAGATAGAATGAGCACTTCCGCATTCCATTATTACAATGGGAGTCAACGCTAGTGTCGCCACTCTCTTACTAGATTACGCTGAATGCCGCTGTGATTGGCCGAAATTCACATCAGCTGTTTCAAGTCAAAGTTGCAAGTCCACAATGACTCACGGATGGACGCGTTGTGAGCTTGTAGATCTGCTATTTTTGATGCGCAAGACCTTTCTACGGCGCAGCATAGCATGTTGCGTTGTTCACAATGTTTGTTCAGATGGAGAGTGGAGACTGGAGCGGGGAGGAGGAGGAATGAACGATGCAATGTTCTTCATACAACCCTAAATGTTCAACAACAAGTTACAACCACAGTTCCTTTGGTTTTTAGAAGGAGCTACTGTACAAGCTAGGAGGAGGTTATGATTACATACTAGGCTTGCTAGCTAGCAGGCTTGCCAATCAGATGATCAACTACTTCACTCCATCGCGACTATTATAACTATAATCGCTCGGCATAGCTGTTTGTTTTTAATAATGCCGCACGCCTGCACTTTTGTTGGATAAGCATGAAGAAAGATGAAAAAGAAACGTGAAATCACGGCAAGAGCTACTGTAGTTTGACTGTCACCAAACTGGATAATATTGGGCAGAGTTGCTATACTTTACTGTACCGGACAACACGACGACACGTCTCCAATCTAACTTGTTGAACAAACTACAGTAATAAACTCACCAATAGTAAAAGTATTTACACACTGTAGTTGTCCCCATTGAGCGTATGAGCCTATGAGGCATATGCTTTTTGAAAATCTGTCTTGAATGCTGACAGTGCCACTGCCGCCCACCGCACCTACACGAGTGACGGTGACGGAAAAACCCATGTACAGTAGGCTTGTATATATGAAAACAATCAGCCAGGAATGGATTAGTACTTAACTTGGAGAACTACCAACAAAACAACAGAGCTCACAGCTGCATGTCTGCTGTAGAAAAGCACAAATAAAAGAAATCATAACAAATATTAAAAATAATATTTAACGACTACTCGATTTTTGATTTACAGTGTTGACTACTGTTTTGCTAGTCGAATAATCATTTTTTATGTTAATGCCCTAGTGCCCACATGTTTTTGACTTTCAAAATGACCAGTTCAACAAGATCTACCCACAAACAAACAAAATATCCCATTGCTGAAACTAGTAAGACAAATGCACAAATGGGGGGAGTTGAATATAAGTTTTGTTTGTGTATAAACTAACTTTGTAATGCTACTTCCTGAACATTCCTGAAAACAAAGTATTGCATTGCTGGTTTGAGCTGACAGGCCCCTTTTGATGTCTAATCATAAATTCACCTTAATTCAAGTATTCTATTAATTGAAGTATATTTTCAGGGCCATGTCAAGTGGTTCTACCTGCACAGCCTTTGTGATCTACTGGTAGATCTTCCTTTTGGGCACCCCTGGGTTAAGAGTGTGCGCCCTGAGACTGGGAGGTTGGGGTTCGATCCCCCCGGCCGGGTCATACCAAAGACTGGGGACCCAAGCATCAAGCGTTGGATTGGGAGTGTACTTGTACATCAAGCTGCTGTAGCGTGACTACAGAACTATACTATATTGCAGACCAATACCGAGTATTGTACTGTACGGTACCGAGCGGCACATCCTTATTTTGTTGCTGCAACCACACAGCTAGTATAAAGCACTCTGCCCGTCCGTCGGTCACCTTGTCTGTAGGTCCAAACCCATCGAGTGCAGATTGAGAGCTGGTCGCCGCTTATCATGAATTATGGCGCTTGTTTTATGATTATTTTAACTAGGTTATAAATCCGTTGGCCGGGGCTGCACAATGCCTTGGCGTGCAGCAAACTATCGTTAAGAACTTCAGGAGATATATAATTTTCCACACTTGCATTTTCCCCCCTTCTTCTTGTTTACAAAGGGAGCCAAAGCTTGCCCTGTGCATTATTTTCTTGCATAGGATGGAGGCTTGAAATAGCTAGTTTTTATGAGTTTCCTGTGGTCGCATAGCAGCCAAGTCATGTTGCTGCCAGCGTTTAAGCTCCTGGCAAGGCTGCGTTTGATTGAAGTAATTGGTGAAATAATTACGTTCATATTTTTCGAAGTCCTAAACAATGGCCCGACCATAAATGAGCTTACATAAACCCCCAACGTGTGCTTTCCACCATGCCTTTGTTGAGGTGAGAGGAGCCAAGCATCAGTGAGAAGTGTGGTTACGTTAGTCTGTCGCCCGTCGGGGGAGGCTCAGGTAATGTAATGTCTGGGAGGCCTAGGGGCTGTTGAAGAAGTATGGGAAACACTACTCTGTTTTCTTTGGATGGCTCTGCCACATCACTGTTTACCCTTAAGCGAGGCACCAACTGTAGCAGTACGTTTTCTGAAACATACCCTTAACTCTCACACACACACACGCACGCACGTGCACACCTCTAGAACATGGAGTGAAGGTTGTGGAGGCTGACGACATGACCATAAATCATGTAAACCTTCCTGGCTGCACTGACAGACGAGACTCCGAGGTTCTCAGGAGAATGGATACCTGTGCACTGAGTCACTCTGACTCGACGTCGCTCCCCAGACCCATGCCTCGTCGTCACACATCTAGGTGCATGTCGTCTTCTCATGGGATCATGGGACAGGACGGCCTTCCACTATTGGAGGGGTGTGTGGACTCAACCCGCCGCTGAGTCATTGACAGTAATATGGGCTCCTGAAGATTATGTGCAATCTTGTCAACATCGATTTAGTGGGGGGGGGGGTGTGTAGAAGGTTTCTCCCTTTTGATAAAACGATCGATCAAGTGGAAGTTGATCATACAAACTTTACATAATCATATTGTTAAACTTTCCATGACTTATTTGACCAACAATGTCCGATTGCCATGAAAGGCCTAAGAACACATGACACCCTTTTTCACATTGGCCTATTATAGCGCCACCAGGAGGCCACAATGGACCTGACCTGGCGAAGACCTGTGCTCCGAGGAGCACCTTTTCTAGTTTTGCATGAAAAGTATTTTTGCAGCATCCATCCACCTCTGTACATCACAGTATATATGGCTCCCTTCTCTGTGCACAAATAACAGCTCTTCCTCTCAGCAGCAGTGTGCAGAAGAGGCAAGTCCTATCTCCACAAACGCCACCACCGGCACGTCATTCAATTTGAGAAGTTAGATCAAGGTGATGCGCATGCAATTGTCAGTCCAAACTCCAAAGTGAAACATTTGCAGATTTATAGCCTTGTTTACGATCAATAAAAACCATGCAAATGTCCTAATTGTTCCCTGTTCGTCCTTGCCAAGTCGGCGATCTCATTGCACATCAAGCGACGCGACGCAACAACCTGCGGATAGCTGTTTGTTTGAACATGCGTGCACGCAAGTGGCATTCTGGTGTTTGGAACACTCACACGAGACCAGCTTTTTGCCAGGCTTCGCGGAGGAGCGCTGTTGGGACAGGTTGTCAAGACGGGCTCGACAGAAGCCAAACACAGCCACCGTAATTAAGCTGTCGCTGAGCACAGCCCCTCCGCGTGATTCATGGGCAACTTGTCTTGCGTGTTGTGATTGATTAAGTCCAATTGGCACACCCCATGCACGTTACACTACCTGGTTGCCACTGGGCTTCTGTCAGCTCTCGGCAGAACTATGGGCCTGTTGGAATGTCGATGAAATATTCATATTTCTTCAAATGTAGTGTTCAAGGCAAATTCTTTTGGCTGGGGTGAAGTGATTTGTTGAGAGACGTTTACCGCTCTTTCTCTCTCTCTCTCTCTCTCTCTCTCTCTCTCTCTCTCTCTCTCTCTCTGTTTTAAAGATGTTCTTAGTTTTGTAAATGGTTCTCAACAACAACAGGTCGGTTGTGTACCAGAAAGTGGATCACGAGATGTTTTCACAGTCCTGGATAAATACATATGTGGTGCTGTTCAGTAAGCATGCATCTGTCGATGATCATCTTAGTGATTATTCTATTGATTACCATTTTGAATAATAGAGAAGTGTGTGTGTGTGTACACAGCCACACACACACACACATAGCTCCGTAAGGGAGTGGTTGCACCACTCAAAAAGATGGTAACACAAATATAAAAAGACGGTAGCGTTTTTGACCATGCTAACTGGTCAAAGTGTTTTGTCTGAAGGTCTTTTTTTTTTTTGCTTTCGTCAGTCTTTCGGCCCCTAGTTATGTGAACTGCAGGCCCCTAGCAGCTCTCCTGGTTTGAAGTGAAAGAGTTCCTGTCAGAGATCTCACCCGTGTCACCTCGGCTGCTCTAATGAGTGGAGCGGTGAAGAGGCCAGCCTTCGGTAATGGCACTCACTAACTACGTGCATGTTTTTAATTGCTTCCTGTTCTTTATACTGCTGGAAGTTGGAAACTCCCCCTGCTAACGAATGAGAGAAGGAGGGGGGGGGGGGGGGGTGTGTGTGTGTTAAGAGTATGAAGCACCAGAATGTTCCATCTCTGGCTCAAACTTGCCTGACTGAGGCCAGGCGTGTGCCAGACCGCTAGCCAGCTGACCACTGACTGACTGGTAGCCAGCTGACCACTGACTGACTGGTAGCCAGCTGACCACTGACTGACTGGTAGCCAGCTGACCACTGACTGACTGGTAGCCAGCTGACCACTGACTGACTGGTAGCCAGCTGACCACTGACTGACTGGTAGCCAGCTGACCACTGACTGACCGGTAGCCAGCTGACCACTGACTGACGCCTATAATGGTGATAAATAGTGGTGTCAAAAAATATCGATATGAATCGATAATCGATTTGAACATTAACGATACGACTACATCGATGCACGTGTGTCTGGATCGGTCAAAATAGCGTCTGGATCGGACGTTGGTTCGATCCTAAAGTTGTGAATCGATATAATTCAACTAACTGCAGGAAAAACACAGATGTACAAGCCCAAAGCGCTGTGCATTGCGACGGGTAGATAACTTGTAGATCTGCTACTTCCAGCGCAGGAAGGGCGCATGCTTATGACGCTCTTTAACTTTGCATCAGCAGCCAGCGACTGACAGTCACAACACACGAGCAGCAGACGGGGTGCACAGGCAGATCCGACACAACTTTATTGCACACATCTGTGCTTTCATCCACGCTTCCATAGCCTTTTAAATCTTATTTCCCATCCACGGGCACAAGCAGTGATATCAACAGCTTCCACCCGATCTGTGGTGGTGTTCTGTTGTCTGACGAGGGAAGCTACTAGCTAGTAGCTAGCATGGGAGCTAACGTTAGTTTAACTTCCATATAGTTAGAAGGAGTCCTCCTTA
The DNA here is from genome assembly GCF_951216825.1 of Electrona antarctica. Lineage (NCBI taxonomy): Eukaryota > Metazoa > Chordata > Actinopteri > Myctophiformes > Myctophidae > Electrona > Electrona antarctica. The sequence continues at coordinate 10,380,752 of NC_136811.1, forward strand.
ATAACACTATGTACTTTCCATCTGTTCCCCAACCCCTCACACTCGCTGCTGCGTTTACACGGGCAGACACAAAGACGAATGGGAATATCATTTGGAGCTTTAACAATGAATGATGTATCGTTGCGTCTGCCCGTGTTTAATGGTCAGGGTTTCACTGTCCACAGCAGGCAGTCAGACCTGTCAAACTGCACTTCCAAAACTCAGAGACATGCCACCACCTATAAATTCAAACCCACCTCTTGAATATTGCTATAGCTTTCATTTATTTTATTCCATAGTCTTAGTTTTTCTCTAATAGTTGTTTTTATTTGTTTTCTCTTTTGTTCTCTCTTTAAGTACTCAGAGAAGCATTATATAAATAATATTATTATCACTATTATTATTACTACTTGTTTTATTGCCTATGCTTATGTAGTCACTATTCATTGATTCACTCATATCCAAATCCATTTAAAAAAAAAAAAGCTCACTGCTCAGGTCAAATAGGCCTATTGATATGCGATTAAAATGTGATTAATTGAGATTAATTAATCAATCACAAAGCCTCTAGCTTAAAATAAAAAATCTAGGTTAAATGTGTCAGATCGCAACGTATCGTATCGAATCGCATCGCATCAAATTCCATGAAGTTCCACAAAATCGAAATCGTATCGATTTGGACTGAATCGAATCGAATCGTTCTGTATATAAAATGTATCGTCCCCGAATCGCATCGTAGCCCATGCGTATCGATACGTATCGAATCGTCTTGTAAGGGAGAGATGCACACCCCTAGTGATAAATTATTAATCGATTGTTTTTATTTAATTATTGATTTTTAGAATTGAGCAGTTGAGACGAATAACAGTCCTAAGTCCATCATTTATTCTGACCCCTCCCCGAAAAGGCCCAACTGTACTGACCCCTTTACCATAATTTATACATTATGGACTGTTATTCTTTAGCTATTGAAAAATAGCAGATCTACAAGCTCATAGCGTGCCACCGAGTGGCGCGCTACGAGCTTGTAGGTCTGCTATTTTTGAAAAATCGAAGAACCACTGACATAGAAACTGTCAGGATGAAGACATTTTTAGAATCTAATCTCAGGTCTAAATGGGTTAAACTGATTAGTTCGCACCCCTACCATCCACATAATCGGTTCAATTCTGGACAGACATCTGTCCTCGGTTTCCTGTCTCTATACTTTCCGTTCTAAATTAACCACTTTAAGTCGAGCCCTATTTTATACTTTGTCCTACGATGGCTTTGTGCAAAAGCATCGGATTCTTCTTCTTTAAAACATTTTAATTCTTTTGAAGACTCACCTCATGATATGTGCACAAAAGGGACAGGACACCAGATTTTGTTACGGAAAGAAAACGTTTGTCCTGATAATTAATTATTTGGTCATTTGCCCATCTACCAATGCACTGAAGAACTGATATAATATATATTATAATTTTTTGTTCTTGTTGCAGTGTTTACTCTATTCTCACTTTAACCCATTCTGGGCGGGAACCCCTTTTGGTGTTAGCATTATGTTATGCTTTAGCTATTGAAAAATAGCAGATCTACAAGCTCGTAGCGCGCCACCGAGTGGCGCGCTACGAGCTTGTAGGTCTGCTATTTTTGAAAAAGCGAAGAACGACTGACATGGAAACATAGCTTTTTCAGAAAACTGTCAGGATGTAGAAGACATTTTTAGAATCTGATCTCGGGTCAAAATGGGTTAAATCAGAGTGCATGCCATGCACCCTGGTGGCGCCAAGCAAAAAATGTTTTTCACTTCATTCATGTGCAGCGTCGTGAGAGTACTACTGGGGGCCTATTTATTATTTCACTGGTGAGAAAACATGCTAGTATCCCCAGATTCCCCCACTAGTGAAGGGGGAAAGGTAGCGGCTATCAAAAGCTCTTATGTACGGCAAACTGTGCAAAAGGCTCGTTAAAACACAGCGAATATTTCTGACTTCACTTTTTTTACAAATCGTCTCCTGCATCACAAACTGTGTGTTGTGGCAGCAGGCTGATGTAACAGCCTGCTTGGACAGACGTGTGTTACTGTGTGTGTGTGTGTGTGTGTGTGTGTTACTGTGTGTGTGTGTGTGTGCGCGTGTGTGTGCTCATGCACAGAAGAAACCCCAGCCAGCCCAACGTGACTCTGATTTTGTTTGACAGTTTTATGGTGGCGGCCTGAAAGTTATGGATGTATTTTCTGGTGCAACCCTCCCTCATCAGCCGTCACTTAACAACACATAAAATACATATAATTACATTTTGGTTTTCATTTTGAAGTAGACTATATATAAAATTTTCACCTATTTTCCTCTTCCTGCTCGAGGTGAGTTGTGGCCACTTTTCCACAGTCGGGCTTGTTCACGACCACGAGGACGGAACCAGGAACCTTAACGCTTGGGCTCAAATGATCCGTTCTCTCTCTCTCTCTCTCCTTCTGAATTCATTTCCACACCAAAGGAGGCTTAGACTCACTCCATGCTTCTATTCGGTTCCAATTTGTCACTCCACTTGTCATAAATCCACAGTAAACGTACGGGGGGGGGGAGAGAAAAGAACGAAACATAAATCTTAACAAGGCATATAAAAACAACCCAGGTAATGCATACATACGATTCAGCGATAACTAGGTAACTGGTGGTACAAACGGCTGCACGCTGAGAGCGCTCCATTTGAACACGGTTGACCATACTGTCGTCGTCCTGTGTATTGATGTAGTGAGCGCTACATTGAACACGCTAACAGCGCTACATTGAACACGCTAACAGCGCTACATTGAACACGGTGCCCTTGCTGTAATGAGAGCGCTACATTGAACGCGCTAACAGCGCTACATTGAACACGGTGCCCTTGCTGTAATGAGAGCGCTACATTGAACGCGCCGGTGCCCTTGCTGTAATGAGTGCGCTACATTGAACACGCTAACGGTGCTACACTGAACACGCTAACAACACCACATTGAACACGGTGCCCTTGCCGTAATGAGAGCGCTACATTGAACACGCTAACATCGCTACACTGAACACGCTAACAACACCACATTGAACACGGTGCCCTTGCCGTAATGATAGCGCTACATTGAACACGGTGCCCTTGCTGTAATGAGAGCGCTACATTGAACACGCTAACATCGCTACACTGAACACGCTAACAACACCACATTGAACGTGGTGCCCTTGCCGTAATGAGAGCGCTACATTGAACACGGTGCCCTTGCTGTAATGACAGCGCTACATTGAACACACTAACAGCGCTACATTGAACGTGGTGCCCTTGCCCTAATGAGAGCGCTACATTGAACGTGGTGCCCTTGCTGTAATGAGTGCGCTACATTGAACACGCTAACGGTGCTACACTGAACACGCTAACAACACCACATTGAACGTGGTGCCCTTGCCCTAATGAGAGCGCTACATTGAACACGCTAACGGTGCTACACTGAACACGCTAACAACACCACATTGAACGTGGTGCCCTTGCCGTAATGAGAGCGCTACATTGAACACGGTGCCCTTGCCCTAATGAGAGCGCTACATTGAACACGGTGCCCTTGCCCTAATGAGAGCGCTACATTGAACACTGTGCCCTTGCCCTAATGAGAGCGCTACATTGAACACGGTGCCCTTGCTGTAATGAGAGCGCTACATTGAACACGGTGCCCTTGCCCTAATGAGAGCGCTACATTGAACACGGTGCCCTTGCCCTAATGAGAGCGCTACATTGAACACTGTGCCCTTGCCCTAATGAGAGCGCTACATTGAACACGGTGCCCTTGCCCTAATGAGAGCGCTACATTGAACACTGTGCCCTTGCCCTAATGAGAGCGCTACATTGAACACGGTGCCCTTGCCCTAATGAGAGCGCTACATTGAACACTGTGCCCTTGCCCTAATGAGAGCGCTACATTGAACACGGTGCCCTTGCTGTAATGAGAGCGCTACATTGAACACGGTGCCCTTGCCCTAATGAGAGCGCTACATTGAACACGGTGCCCTTGCCCTAATGAGAGCGCTACATTGAACACTGTGCCCTTGCCCTAATGAGAGCGCTACATTGAACACGGTGCCCTTGCCCTAATGAGAGCGCTACATTGAACACTGTGCCCTTGCCCTAATGAGAGCGCTACATTGAACACGGTGCCCTTGCCCTAATGAGAGCGCTACATTGAACACGGTGCCCTTGCTGTAATGAGAGCGCTACATTGAACACGGTGCCCTTGCCCTAATGAGAGCGCTACATTGAACACGGTGCCCTTGCCCTAATGAGAGCGCTACATTGAACACTGTGCCCTTGCCCTAATGAGAGCGCTACATTGAACACGGTGCCCTTGCCCTAATGAGAGCGCTACATTGAACACGGTGCCCTTGCCCTAATGAGAGCGCTACATTGAACACGGTGCCCTTGCCCTAATGAGAGCGCTACATTGAACACGGTGCCCTTGCCCTAATGAGAGCGCTACATTGAACACGGTGCCCTTGCTGTAATGAGAGCGCTACATTGAACACGGTGCCCTTGCCCTAATGAGAGCGCTACATTGAACACGGTGCCCTTGCCCTAATGAGAGCGCTACATTGAACACGGTGCCCTTGCCCTAATGAGAGCGCTACATTGAACACGGTGCCCTTGCCCTAATGAGAGCGCTACATTGAACACTGTGCCCTTGCCCTAATGAGAGCGCTACATTGAACACGGTGCCCTTGCCCTAATGAGAGCGCTACATTGAACACTGTGCCCTTGCCGTAATGAGAGCGCTACATTGAACACGGTGCCCTTGCTGTAATGAGAGCGCTACATTGAACACGGTGCCCTTGCCCTAATGAGAGCGCTACATTGAACACTGTGCCCTTGCCCTAATGAGAGCGCTACATTGAACACGGTGCCCTTGCCCTAATGAGAGCGCTACATTGAACACGGTGCCCTTGCTGTAATGAGAGCGCTACATTGAACACGGTGCCCTTGCCCTAATGAGAGCGCTACATTGAACACGGTGCCCTTGCCCTAATGAGAGCGCTACATTGAACACTGTGCCCTTGCCCTAATGAGAGCGCTACATTGAACACGGTGCCCTTGCCCTAATGAGAGCGCTACATTGAACACGGTGCCCTTGCCCTAATGAGAGCGCTACATTGAACACGGTGCCCTTGCCCTAATGAGAGCGCTACATTGAACACTGTGCCCTTGCCCTAATGAGAGCGCTACATTGAACACGGTGCCCTTGCCGTAATGAGAGCGCTACATTGAACACGGTGCCCTTGCCCTAATGAGAGCGATACATTGAACACGGTGCCCTTGCCCTAATGAGAGCGCTACATTGAACACGGTGCCCTTGCCCTAATGAGAGCGCTACATTGAACACGGTGCCCTTGCCCTAATGAGAGCGATACATTGAACACGGTGCCCTTGCCCTAATGAGAGCGCTACATTGAACACGGTGCCCTTGCCCTAATGAGAGCGCTACATTGAACACTGTGCCCTTGCCCTAATGAGAGCGCTACATTGAACACGGTGCCCTTGCTGTAATGAGAGCGCTACATTGAACACGGTGCCCTTGCCCTAATGAGAGCGCTACATTGAACACGGTGCCCTTGCCCTAATGAGAGCGCTACATTGAACACTGTGCCCTTGCCCTAATGAGAGCGCTACATTGAACACTAGTGCCCATGCTGTCTTTGCAGGTGGGTTGGAGCACAGCGAAGGACTATTACACATTCCTGTGGTCGCCTCTCCCCGAGAACTACACGGAAGGCAGAGCGGTCAACAGGGCTGTGGTGTTCCAAGGTAAGATTAAACCACACTTTTTTTTTTTTATAAAACCTCTGCCACCTTTTCTTTCACAGCCGTGAAAAGGTACCGTGCCAAAAAAAACACGGGGTTACGTTAAAGGTGAAAGAGCGGTTACTCGTGGATCTGTCTTCTGGCGTTGGCGAGACCATATTATTATTATCTGCGTCATTGCTTTATTATGGCAGTTTCTATAGAGCATGCAGTGAGGAGGATGCGTGACAGACATCCGACGGAATCTTTTCATATTCAAAACCATAATGTAAAAACCAATAGGTTCCAAGGACCGTATTGGCCAAAGTGGCTGCCGTGTGTGTGAATATGGTCAGTGGATATGACTATCGGAGTCACTTTCCATTACATTAGCGTTAAATCATTCCGAACAGTTAGACATGGACTTAACCACTTTCTACCTGTACCTATTTTGAGCATGACTTTTTTTTTTTATCCACAGCCTGTACGTAGATTGGCTATTTTTGCTACTATTCTCGACAAAGAATATGGGGCTTCAGTGGTCACACTCCCGACGAGTGGCCCGGAGTGTGTGTTTTGGCTCCCATGAAAGTCTCATGGCGCAGCCCAGTCGCGTGGCCGTTTCCTTTCCTTCTCTATGCTTCCTTGCTGCGACCAAGGAAGCTTAGAGAAAGGAAAGGAAATGGTCACGTGACTGGGCTGCGCCATGACACTTTTATGGAAGCTTTCATGGGAGCCAAAACTCGCACCGGAAGTTCAATGAATACACGGCTGTGAATGGAGCCGGCTGGACCAGCTCCTAACAAACATTATTTCTGAACAATTGAGATCTTTGTCATATAATCGGTTCAGTAATATAAAAGAAGACATATCACAGGTTGTTTTCTAATCACTTGCTTTTCGATGTGCACAGAGTGCACAGTATATAATTTATTTTATTTAAGGATCTAAACGGCAGAAGGTATCGTTTCTGGCTAGGAAGGTATCGCGAGATTTGGCTGCCAGACAGGAAACGGTGGGAAGTCTCACGATACTTGGTACGCTCAGAAAGGTACTTTGTGCTCTTTAGATACCATTGCCCTCATTTATCAATCGAGTGTAAAATCTGCCCCAAATTCGAGTGTAGGATTCGTAGTACACCCACGTCGGGTCGGCATTTACAAAGTGATCGCAGACAGCTGTTTCTTCCTTAATTTCGTTCCGACGTTAATAAATGTGACGGCTGAAATCTATCTGGCACGCCCTATAAAATCTAGCCTCGCCCTCGTTTTTGCGACATGAACAACTGCAATACGACCTGGAAACCATGGTTACAGGGGAAAAAAAGTTTCACCTGTCAAACGAAGTGCACTTTCTGACAATGCGCAGGATTCGTTTGAATCGCAGCAAAGCTTTCTGGTGTGAATGTCACCTAAGTTGCCTTGCTGCCCCCTCCCATACACACACACAGACGCACGCAACTTGTTGTATCTTAAATAAATAAACCTGCATGAATTAAATAAAGCTGTAGGACTACCCTGTCTGTTTCTCCTCTCGCTTCGCTTCCCTTGCTGCCGCCTCACCCCCCGCACGCACGCATGCACGCACATATCGCAATTTGCAAGCAACTGTCACTGTGTTGTTAGTTGTATATTAAATTATTAAAGTCTTTATTCATTTAATATACAACAAGATATATTAGTGAACGAAAACCTGAACCTGTGAACCATGAATTATATAACAAATAGGCGCGCACGCGCTGCTGTTTTGCAAGGTGCATCTCCTGTCCTGTCTGTCTCTCTCTATCACTGTGGTCCGTCCGTGACACCGTGACCAATTGACCATGCACGTCCGACAGTCTATTTAAATTGCCTCGCTGTCAACTGTCATTTATATGAATATTGCAGCCAAACCCGTAGCCTCATGTGGCACTGGACATTGGTGGTGGTATGGTGGGCTGCAGGCTGGCTTAGGCTATACTATCTCCGATGCGTTCCCACTTGCGCTGGCACGGCACATTTGGCATTCGAGCGACGCGTCGGGTTTATTAAACGAGGAGGAGATTGCACATACTGTAACTCCAGAAAGACATCGGCCTGCTGTAGATTCGGCTACAGTAGGCTACCCAAGTTGGGACTCTCCGCAGCTGCAGCGCTGCACTATACTATCCAACGTCCCGTCATGGAAATATTTCAGCACAGACAGCCCAAATCCTCGCATAGTATGCGCTCATCATGCAAAACACTGTTTAAATGGCTTACGCATCTAACTTGCAACATTGTTTTTAAATGCGCGATTTTAATTGCTTGCTTGTAAAGTTGGAAATCTCCTACTAATTTCATATGACACAAAGACACATCGTTGATGTATTCCTTTACTTTTTTTTCCTTTTTTACATTTAGCCCATATACATACAGTTTTATATAAACATTGTAGGAGTGAATACATATGTTTCGATGCCTGTGACAGCCTCTCAGCTGGTCAAACAATGCTGCTCCGCTGTTCTACGACAGAAAAACAGGTGAGGACAAAGCGTACGACAGCTCCCGACCAGACGTGAGTTTTGTCTTGGCACAAGATCAAAATCAAACGTTGGCGCAAATGGTAAATGCCGAAAATTGCGGTAATTTCGGCGTACACCCATATTTTGGCGTACGCACGGTTGATAAATGAGGGCCCATACCTCTACATAATTACAGTGTACACATCAGAAAAGCAACACAGCAGACGATAATGTGTTACATGTCTTCTGTTATTTTCCAGAAGCGATTACTTTACAAAAGGTCTCAGTCATTCAGAAATAGTGTTTGGCTCCAGTGCATTCTGCCGAACTTCCGGGTGTAGTTTGGCTCCCACGAAAGCATCCATGAAAGTGTCATGTGACCATGTCCTTTCCTTCCTCTAAGCTTCCTTGTCCGCAACCAAGGATTTATTTTTATTGGTAAAAAAAGTCAATTGCCTTCCGTCTGTTAGAAAAGTACTGTATTTGAAGGCCCTAGTAAAAAGTTACTGGTTCTGTCCAGAATCTATTGTCTCCCGTCTTTCCACTAAATAATAGAAAATGCTCGATAAGGTGCTTGTTATCAATAAACATTAACGAGCTCCATTTCCTAACCAGGATACTACGTGCCCAACGACGACGGGGAGTTCTACCAGTTCTGCTACGTGACGCACAAGTGCGAGATCCGCGGCGCCAGCACGCCCTTCCAGTTCCGCGCCGGCAGCCCGGGCTGCGACTACGAACTGCTGACCATCGAGGATGAGTGCAACTCGGACATCCTGGTGGTCACCACCAAGGCCGGCTTCCTGGAGGTAACACGCACAGACAGACAGGGCTGGGGCAAGTTCGAAGACGGGGAGGGGGCACCATAGTTCCACACTCACTCCAGAGGGCCACCATAGTGCCACACTCACTCCAGAGGGCCACCATAGTGCCACACTCACTCCAGAGGGCCACCATAGTTCCACACTCACTCCAGAGGGCCACCATAGTGCCACACTCACTCCAGAGGGCCACCATAGTGCCACACTCACTCCAGAGGGCCACCATAGTTCCACACTCACTCCAGAGGGCCACCATAGTTCCACACTCACTCCAGAGGGCCACCATAGTTCCACACTCACTCCAGAGGGCCACCATAGTTCCACACTCACTCCAGAGGGCCACCATAGTTCCACACTCACTCCAGAGGGCCACCATAGTTCCACACTCACTCCAGAGAGCCACCATAGTTCCACACTCACTCCAGAGGGCCACCATAGTTCCACACTCACTCCAGAGGGCCACCATAGTTCCACACTCACTCCAGAGGGCCACCATAGGTCCACACTCACTCCAGAGGGCCACCATAGGTCCACACTCACTCCAGAGGGCCACCATAGTTCCACACTCACTCCAGAGGGCCACCATAGGTCCACACTCACTCCAGAGGGCCACCATAGGTCCACACTCACTCCAGAGGGCCACCATAGGTCCACACTCACTCCAGAGGGCCACCATAGTTCCACACTCACTCCAGAGGGCCACCATAGTTCCACACTCACTCCAGAGGGCCACCATAGTTCCACACTCACTCCAGAGGGGCACCATAGTTCCACACTCACTCCAGAGTTTCTCTACATTGCATATCACTGTCACATCAAAAATAGCAGATCGACCAGCCCAAAAGGCGTCGCACTGCGACTGTAACCGTAGCATTGTAAGCACTGTAAATGTCCCCACGTTTTGGATTGTCTCAATAGAAGGGCGGGGAGACCAAATACAAAAAACACCACCAATAGTATGTTATGTTGTATAAACGTACTCTAATGTATTCATTTAAACAAAGTTTGACTCAACGGACAGAACATACTATATTAGACATTTTTCTTATTTGTTTTTAACATGGCGGTGAATTGAACCACGCTGAATGAGGAATGAACTACCATCTAATTACAACAACCTTTCTTTCTTTTCTCTCTCTCTCTCTCTCTCTCTCTCTCTCTCTCTCTATTTCTCTCTCTCTCTGTCTCTGTCTCTGTCTCTGTCTCTCTCTCTCTCTCTCTATTTATCTCTCTCTCTCTATTTCTCTCTCTCTCTCTATTTCTCTCTCTCTCTCTCTCTCTCTCTCTCTCTCTCTCTCTCTCTCTCTATTTCTCTCTCTCTCTCTCTCTCTCTCTATTTCTCTGTCTCTCTCTCTCTCTATTTCTCTGTCTCTCTCTCTCTCTCTCTCTCTCTCTCTCTCTCTCTCTCTCTCCTCTCCTTTCCTTCCCTCTCGTAGCAGAAGCTGGAGGAGTCCATGCGAGAGAAGGAGGAGCTGGTGAAGAACATAGATGTGCTCCAGCAGGAGAAGGAGCAGCTGGAGGAGGAGAGGGAGCGCCTGCAGATGGAGTGCGAGCAGGAGAAGGAGACCTGCGCCCAGCTGAGGAGAGAGAACCAAGTGAGGACCGCCGCCATGAGCCCAGTCCGTATATATATATGCGCTGTTAACCCCATTGAAGACCTGAGACCAGATTCTACAAAATGTCTTCTAAATCATGACAGTTTTCTGAAAAACCCCATGTTTCTGTATTGGTGGTTCTCAAACTATTTCATGTCAAGGACCCCCAGAATTATCTGTAATTGGCCGCGAACCCCAATCTCAAAATATGTTGTTCCAGGGATCCCCCAGAAACGTTAAAAACGTTTGCTCTAAAAGAATATATATTCAAAGATTTGCGCCACATTTCCCCGATTTTTCAAAAATAGCACATCTACAAACTTGTAGCACGGCACCGAGTGCCGCGCTATGAGCTTGTAGATCTGCTATTTTTCAATAGCTAAAGTATAACATAATGGGTTGCACATTAAGAGCATATAGATTATTTAAGTTATTATTTAAGAGCATTTGATGTTAGTCAAACTAGCAATCTGTTCTGAAGCATCTTCCATCAAATCTGTAATGGTCTCGGTCGGATATCTCATATGAAAGCAAAGGTTAAAAAGCCTCAATCTGTGATGTATTTAACCTGGTTGAAAGCAGGGACAATATTACTAAAACGTCATCATTTTGCATTATTGTGTTGATTGTTTAGGAATCGGCGCTAGTGTGTGTGTGTGTGGGGCGGCTCCTTTCATGCTGTCTCACAAATCTCACATTTAGGACTTGGCCATTTAAACATTTTCAGTCGTGAGATTATATTTTGCTTTAATCCATGTGTTATGACACGCCCAAAATTAGGATGCGAGTCCTTAACCCATTTAGACCTGACAGTTTTCTGAAAAACCCGTGTTTCTATGTCGGTGGTTCTCAAACTATTTCATGTCAAGGACACCCAAAAATATATGTAATTGGCCACCAATCCCCCTCCCCCCAGCGCTATGAGCTTGTAGATCTGCTATTTTTCAATAGCTAAAGTATAACAGAAGGGGTTCCTTCCTGAGAGTGTAACGGGGTCCATATTATTTAGTTTACATGTTTGGGAGTTGCATGTTGCACAGGAGGCTTTAGCTTTGGAGGGGGTTGGGATCTGCCCAGAGGAAATGCTCCGCGTCTAAACACGGTGTAAATGTCCCAAACGTTTTTTTTTTCCTGTTTTCCCCAAAACCTTTTTTTTGCAGCTCTGTTTCCCTGAAATTACATGCCTTTAACCCTATACTTAACACTACGGTATAGCTGGTGACAGAGCCAGAACGTATACAGCACGTATACAGAACGTATAGCAGCATAGTATGTACCAAGAAAATAACAATTGCCTGTATTATTATTATTATTATTAGTTGTCTGATGAATTTCAAAAACAGCTCCACGAGCTGTAGATCTACCAGCTCACAATGCATTGCAATGCCTGTAAGTATATATATTGTCTATTTTCACCTATTTATGAACATATAGAAAAGTCTAAAATAAAAAGGGGAAAAAGTCTGTGTCGCCTTATAGCTTTTAACCATTATTTTAAAACTGTAGCGGTTGAAAAATAGCAGATCTACAATCTTGTAGATCATTCTGGGGGTCCTTTTATTGACATGAAATAGTTTGAGAACCACCGATATTGAAACATAGGGGTTTTTTCAGAAAACTGTCATGATTTTAGAAGACATTTTTTGTAGAATCTTGTTCTCAGGTCTCAATGGGGCTCTTTTGGTCCGAGGTACAGAGCTCCCATCTGGGCCTCGCAGTCTCTCAGCACCCCCTAGTGTGGGCTTGGACTCCCATCCCTTCATCTTCTCCACACTGGTAGACCGCAGGCCGATCCAAACGTCTGTACTACGCACCCAAAGAGATAAATCAGACCTCGACAGTCCCCATTATCAGAGTTATTATTATTTTCTTTTTTTATGTTAACCCATTTTGACCTGAGATCAGATTCTAAAAATGTCTTCTACATCCTGACAGTTTTCTGAAAAAGCTATGTTTCTATGTCAGTCGTTCTTCGATTTTTCAAAAATAGCAGACCTACAAGCTCGTAGCGCGCCACTCGGTGGCGCGCTACGAGCTTGTAGATCTGCTATTTTTCAATAGCTAAAGCATAACATAATGCTAACACCAAAAGGGGTTCCCGCCCAAAATGGGTTAACCCATTCTGGACGGGAACCCCCCTTTTTGGCATTATTATGTTATACTTTAGCTATTGAAAAATAGCAGATCTACAAGCTCGTAGCGTGGCACTCGGTGCCGCGCTACGAGCTTGTAGATCTGCTATTTTGTTTTTAAATCGTGAAAATGTGGCGCAAATCTTTGAATATATATTCTTACACAGCGAGCGTATTTAACTCATATCTTTGCTTCTGGGTGTCCCTGGAAGTTGGAACTACATATTTTCAGAGGGGGTCCGCAGCCAAATACAGATAATTCTGGGGGTCTTTAACATGAAAAAGGTTGAGCACCAGAAACATAACTATGTAACACTTTTTTTTTAGAATCGGACTCTGGTCTAAATGGCTTAAGCAAATCATTTTTAAAAGCAGCGTCTACTAATTTCTACAACCGTTATTTCACGTACCATAAATCTTCCCGGGGCATTTAAAACCAGCTTTTGCATGAGATGAAAACATGATTACAGATTTTTTTTGCGGCTGTTAATTTTATGACTACACTTTTATACGGAGTTTTTATGTGGTGCGAGAAAAATGATTCCAAAATTCTCCCTATAAACATACAGTAGAGAAATCCAAACCTCCGTTGCTTGCAATGCTACAGTAGCTGCCATGAAAGACTTGAAGCGAAACTGAATGTGCTGTACGCAGTCTGAACTGCTTTCTGGTTTTTTTGTGCTCTCCGTTTAAAAAAATGTCTTCTAAATCCTGACAGTTTTCTGAAATACCTCATGTTTCTGTATCAGTGGTGCTCAATATTTCATGTCAAGGACCCCAAAAATAATATGTATTTGGCCACCGACCCCCATCTGAAAATACCAGCGGAAGCAAAGATTTGAGTTAAAACGTTCTAGATATATATTCTAAGATTTGCGCCACATTTTCACGATTTTTCAAAAATGGCGGACCTACAAGCTCGTAGCGCGCCACTCGGTGGCGCGCTATGAGCTTGTAGATCTGCTATTTTTCAATAGCTAAATTATAACATAATGTTTAAAACACCAAAATGGGTTAAATTGCATATCGTCGCTGTCAGGTCGGTAACCTTGTATGTAGGGCTGTCGCAGTTCGAAATTTAAGTTGACAATTAATTGCGATTCATTTAATTGTGTTTTTTTGCATTGAACATTGGAATGTCAGATATGACAAATAACTTAAATATACAAAGAAATCCCTGACACATTTAATAATTACAAAAGATCTTTCCAAAACATTTACAAAATAGCTAAACTAGTTGTGTTGTAAATACCTTACAAGTAAGCTTGTAGATCTGATAATTCTGCTATTTTGTTTTTAAAGTTTGAAGACATTATGCAAAAAATAATTGTGATTATGTCAAATTATTGTGATGTAATCATTGTGACAGACCTAAAAAGTAACAACATGTTGTTACATTTGAGGAAATGGGTTTTCAACCCGTTTCATGTCAAGACCCATGATCTCTTCTGCATTTGAGCCGCGGACCACCATTTGATGACACTCAGCCAACATGTTTTGGTGGCGTTTTGTTTTTGATTGTTTTAAAAGGTTGCTCTCCTAAATACCATCGAGACATTTTAAATTAAAATATTTTCTTTTTACATGACATAGCAAATATTTGCTGCGCCCAATTCCACGGGTAGATATAAACATTTTGAACATAACTAAAAGTACTTTTGGGGCTGGCTGGGGGTTTGGAACATGATGCGCATTTCCCAAAAATAACAAGCAGTGGGCTTTCCAAGTGCCCTAGTCTCTCTGCATGTTTCCCCTCCATTGATTTCCAATGGTCTGTCTGTCTGCCAGGAGGTGCAGAGCTCGGCCCAGGCTCTTCAGGAGGAGAGGGAGGAGGTGAAGAGGAGGCTGGAGGAGGCCACGGCCAGGGTCCTCCAGCTGGAGGAGGACCTGATGGGAGTCACCCAGAAGGGTCTGCAGAAGGAGACGGAGTTGGATGGGTGAGTCCATAGGAGTGTTGATTTCGTCGACTTAACACATTTTGTGCCCAAAACGTCTGTGGACGTCCTGGGTATTACCGCACGTGCATAGCCCAAGACGTCTGTGGACGTCTTTGAAAAAATAAATACAAAAAAAATATTTTTATTTTTATTTATTTTTTATTAAAACGTTTTTTTTTTTTTTACACGTGGTGCCAAAGTTTGTGTTTTTGCCATTGAGAATGCATTTGGCGTTTAAATTAAATAACTCAGAAACTATAAAACATTTCAAAGAAAAAAGTTCCAGCATGTGTCTCCATAGTCAGCTGAATTATAAAAAATGTGAATGGATTTTCTAGGTGAAAGTGATTTTGGGCAGTTTTGCGTGGGCTCTCAATGTGTTAATACTATGACGAAAAATGTTCGGCGACTACCTTTTTGCACTTACGAAAACTAAATGAAACTAAATGAAAACTTAAGCTATGTTGACTAAAACTATCAACAAATACAAACTAGACTAACATGTTAGGAAGGGACTATCCAGTATAAGTCATTTTACACTTGGTTGCATGCTAAAAATAGCCGATCTACGAGCTCACAACGCGTCGCAGCGCGACGCGTTGTGAGCCTGTAGATCGCAATAAAATCCCTTTAGCGTCACTTTAACCCATTTAGACCTGAGGCCAATGTATCCTAAATCCTAATGGTTTTGTGGAAAAACTTCATGTCAAGGACCCCCCCCCCCCCCCAAAAAAAAAAGATATGTATTTGGCCGCAGACATAGGGCCTGTACAGACGAGGACGTATTCGGTGTTTCTGGGGCAAGTAATTAGCCGATCTACCCTTTTTGTCACACGGAGACGGCGTTTTGGGGGACTTTAACGGCTAATTTTGAAACTACCTTCCAGAGTGGGAAAGTTTGGAGACGCGACTTTCACGTCTCCGTGTGTACAGCGAATGCCGCCTAATTTGCTGAAACGGTGATGTCATAGTCCCCTCGCCCCTCCAAACTAACCAGTGTTAATGGTTTATTTCACCATAACCACTTACATATAAGTATCACAGCTATTTTATATTTGCACATAATGTCTATAAATCTCTTCTCCAAAAATAGCCGATCTGCAGCCCGCACGCATGCAAACCGTTGTTGAGATTGAGCAGGCATGCACGAGAGAGGAGTTGTGTGTGAGGAGCTGATCACAGATAGAGGGAAAGTGTTATATTTGGCCTATTATTTATGCTATATATTATTGACCGCGTCGCAGTCACAGTCACAGAGAGAGAGAGAGAGAGAGATGCTGCGTGTTAAAAAATAGAAGGGGCGCGCTCTCTCTCGCTCTCGCTCTCTCTCTCTCTCTCTCTCACACACTCTCTCTCTCTCTCTCTCTCACACTTACTTTGTGCTTGCTGCTGTTTTCAGAAGAATTAATCCAAGGTTTGTCATATATTATGGTTTAGTAGGCATACACTTTAGCTGGTCAGTCAGTGTGTGCAGACTCAGAGAGAAGCAGCACTGCTCTGCTCATTAAATTGATATGACGCATATGCGCATCTGATCAAGATAATTAGTTATTTGGCAACACCTGTGTGAAATACCAACGCTTTCATATAGCCTTTAGAATAAGCTTTTTCTTTTTTTTTGTGGCCATCTGCAGGCCAGCCATGTGTACTGCATCTTTATCTTGAAAACGAAGCAGTTTACCGGTCTCGAGTGGACGTCGTACATAATTAACATAACCGCAATGTAGACGCAGTAAGTTTTATATCGTTCACAAAACTTAGGCGGGGAACAGCCCGCGACGTCCTCGTGAAGGCAGCCCCTTACTTTAGAACTCTTTTGCGAGGGGGGGGGGGGGGGGGGGGGGCAATTAGAATAAACTAAAA
The DNA here is from genome assembly GCF_951216825.1 of Electrona antarctica. NCBI lineage: Eukaryota > Metazoa > Chordata > Actinopteri > Myctophiformes > Myctophidae > Electrona > Electrona antarctica. The sequence continues at coordinate 10,397,333 of NC_136811.1, forward strand.
CTATGAGGTGTTTTCCTCAGACTGAAGGACAGAGTGAAGAAGCTGACGGTGGAGAAGGAAGCCCTGGAGTCCCATCTAAAGAACGAGAGAGATGAGAAGGAACTCTACAAGGTAAACAGTCACTATCAACATACAGTATGCACTAACCTCACACACTGGAGTTTAACCCATCCTGGGCGGGAACCCCTTTTGGTGTTTTTAAGCATCATGTTATGCTTTAGCTGTTGGAAAAATAGCAGATCTACAAGCTCATAGCGCGGCACCGAGTGCCGCGCTATGAGCTTGTAGATCTGCTATTTTTTTTTAAATCGTGAAAATGTGGTGCAAATCTTTGAATATATATTCTTTCAGAGCAAACATTTTTAAGCCAAATCTTTGCTTCTCGGGGGGTCCCTGGAACAACATATTTTCACATGGGGGTCGGCGGCCAAATACAGATAATTCTGGGGGTCCTTGACATGTAATAGTTTGAGAACCGCTGACATAGAAAAAATTTTCAGAAAACTGTCAGGATTTAGAAGACATTTGTAGAATCGTCATCAGGTGGGTTATTGTAGAGATTCTCAACCTTTTTATTTTAAGGACTCCCAGTTTGACACCACAGTTTGATACTCCCAGATTGATTCCCAATTAGTTGCCCCAATCTACACTGACTGACATCTGTGTTCATTTAAATGATAATTTCAGACTAGACGGTTTTCTTACCTTTTATTTGTAGTTGTTGCGTCTCCACCAAAGAGGTCCAGGTGTTATTTTGTGCAAAAACACATTATTGGCTATTTCCCCTACCATAAGCCCTCAATGGGGGTTGTGTTTTTGGGCCAATTCTCTTATTAGTAGTAAAGTGTGCCGCTTGGGATACTATTTACATTATGATGATAAAAAGATTTTTGAGCGATGGAAATAAGCGAATTAGCACTAAAACCCAACGCCCCATTGAGGGCGTATGGTAGGGGAAGTAGTCAATAATGCATTTCAGCACAAAATAACAGCTGGTAAGACAGCCTTCTAGTCCGAAATTCTCCTTCAACTCTGAGAGCATACAGGATGGACCCAAATAAGCATCCATTTGGTTCCATGTGTATGCCCTCTGAGTTACAGACCTGTCCCATGGTGGGTTAACTTCACCCCATAGATATTTAAAGAAATTAGATGCCTCATTGGCCGCTGCAGTTGATTGGTGCGACGTGTCTCCAATGAAGGCAGGAAGTCAAGCGGAAGTGCTGAAGTCACGCTGCCCAAGTCACGTCACTCATGCGACTCCTCCATGTCTCTCGCCTGTCACTCAAGTGACTACTGGCCAATCACATCGTGTGTTTTTCCAGGAACTTACGTTATACGCACGCGGAAGCTTGTCCAGCTCATGCTTCGCAAAGGAATCTCGGGGGAAAATGATGCCTTCGATTTTCACACGCGTCCCAGAGCCCGGAAGAAGAGGCGTCTACCTTTTCATGTCTATGGAATGTCTATGGCAGGGGTTCTCAACCCGTGGGTCGCGACCCCTCGGGGGGTCGCCAAATTATTTTAGGGGGTCCCCAAATTATTTTCAAAAAAAAATAAATAGCAGACCTACAAGCTCGTAGCGCGCCACTCGGTGGCACGCTATGAGCTTGTACATCTGCTATTTTTCAATAGCTAAATTATAACAATGCTTAAAACACCGAAAGAGGTTCCCGCCCAAAATGGTTTAAGGTTATTGTAGCAGTCAATTTATATTGGGGGTCGGGAGGGGGCGGGGCGGGGGTCCTGAGACATTGCCAAAGCATTTCCGGGGGTCCTCGGCCAAAAACGTTGAGAACCCCTGGTCTATGGAACGGGCAGGACGCAAAGACGAACAGGAGTATCATTTGGAGCAGCCCACATTTGCATCGTCACGTCGCTGGCTTCCATCGACAATGACTGGTAGACCGCGTTGTTGCGTCTGCCCTAGTTCCTAGCCATTCAGTCATTTTGCATGGGGATCCCCTGGGACCCCCCTCAAGGATACCTGGGGGGGTCCCCCAGGTATCCGTTTTATTGCTTGGGGGGCAGAGGACCAGTGATTTATTGCACACACGTCAAATAAAGTGATTCCGAAAGAACTGTCCCCGACCTTCCCTTCCCTTCCTACGTCAGAAATCGTTAAGATTTCCAAGTTTATGTCAGTTTGGCTTAACCCATTTTGACCTGAGATCAGATTCTAAAAATGTCTTCCACGTCCTGACAGTTTTCTGAAAAAGCTATGTTTCTATGTCAGTCGTTCTTCGATTTTTCAAAAATAGCAGACCTACGAGCTCATAGCGCGCCACTCGGTGCGCGCTATGAGCTTGTAGATCTGCTATTTTTCAATAGCTAAAGCATAACATAATGTTAACACCAAAAGGGGTTCCCGCCCCAAAATGGGTTAACCCATTTTGGCCTGAGATCAGATTCTAAAAATGTCTTCCACGTCCTGACAGTTTTCTGAAAAAGCTATGTTTCTATGTCAGTCGTTCTTCGATTTTTCAAAAATAGCAGACCTACGAGCTCATAGCGCGCCACCGAGTGGCGTGCTATGAGCTCGTAGGTCTGCTATTTTTCAATAGCTAAAGCATAACATAATGCTAACACCAAAAGGGGTTCCCGCCCCAAAATGGGTTAATATACACCCCAGACTATGTAGTTAGTCTAAAACAGGGCATGACTTATTCTCCCCTTGTTCTTCTTACGGGTTTTTTTTGTGGCTCTTTGTTGTGGTGCACGACTTTGGGAGTGGTGCGTAGTACCGTCGCCAAGGAAACCCGGGGTAAAGAAAAAAAACACAACCCTGCCAGCTAATTTAGCTCACTGCGACCGTATAGCTGCACTGGGGGAAACTTTACAGGCTCACCTCACTCTCTGTTTTGTAATTAACGTCACGCGACATTTACTTTAATTGTGTCGCGTGTCGTTTGGTACATCTCACGCAGAGTTGTTCAGACTACGCGACTGTAGCGTGATTTCTTGAGAGTATAGCCTTCAGTACTAGTGCAATCAGTTATACAAGTGTGTGTGTGTGTGTGTGTGTGTGTGTGTGTGTGTGTGTGTGTGTGTGTGTGTGTGGACTGTTCAAAGACTCTTGTCCCATTTAGGCCTGACGTCGAAATTAAAAGAAAATCCTGACAGTTTTCTGAAAAACCTTATGTTTCTGTATCAGTGGTGCTCAATATTTCATGTCGAGGACCCCAAAAATTATATGTAATATGCCTCCGACCCCCCCATCTGAAAATATGTTGTTCCAGGGACCTCCCCAGAAGCAAAGATTTGAGTTAAAATGTTCACTCTGTAATAATATATATTCAAAGATTTGCGCCACATTTTGACGATTTTTCAAAAATAGCAGACCTACAAGCTCGTAGCGCGCCACTCGGTGGCGCGCTATGAGCTTGTAGATCTGCTATTTTTCAATAGCTAAAGTATAGAGCGTCGCAGTCCCGCCCCCTACCTTGGCCCATTTTTCCCATAGACATTTCAAAAAGTATTTATTTAAAGACCTTTTAAGCGTCGTACGAAGCCAACTCGAGTCGTGACAAATCATGACAACACACACAATATTTTGGACCAAACAAATAATTACATAGAAGAAAAACAACAAACGTCTTTAAATAAATACTTTCTGAAATGTCTATGAGGAAAATGAACGGAGAATCATTTCCTGGGCCATGGTAGGGGGCGGGACTGCGACGCTCTATAACATAATGCTTTAAAACACCAAAAGGGGTCCCCGCCCAAAATGGGTTAATATCACTGCGTAGATATTAGTCTGGAACTTCGGTGTTGGAAGAGTGAATGAATGTTTTCAATGGAAGGTCCTCACAAGTGTGTGTGTGTGTGTGTGTGTGTGTGTGTGTGTGTGTGCGTGCGCCGTGTGTGTGTGTGTGTGTGTATGTATATGCGCGTGCAGATTCACCTGAAGAACCGCGAGCTGGAGAACACCAAGCTGAGCGCGGAGCTGCAGATGCTGAAGTCGGTGGACGTAAACAAAGAGAACACCATCGCCCAGATCAAGGAGGAGGTGGCTCGTCTGCAGGCCTGCCTCGCCGACAAGGACAAGCTGCACAGAGACATCCTGGCCAAGGTCTCCCCTCTGGTAAACGGCCTCCACCAACAACAATACTCCTCTTACTAGTAGTGATGCACCGAATATTCGGCAGAAAATGGCTAAAAATGCATTTTCGGCCTATTCGGTTTCGGCCCGAATAGGCAGAAAATATATCGCCGAATAGTGTATGCAATTAATGCATTCAAAAGAGCTGAATACATGTTTTATGGACCCATAATAGTGATTATTATTTGAGTTAAGTTTTTCCATAACCATTTATTTTGCCATAAATCAGGTAGCTTTAAGGTACGGCCATGACGGCGATGGTAGGAAAAAAGATAAATAATATTAATCCTATTCGGATATTCGGTTTTCCGCCAACTGTTAACTATATTCAGTATTCGGTTTCGGCCAAGATTTTCCCTTTCGGTGCATCCCTACCTCTTACCTAGGTCACCACTTCTGCATTAAAGGCGTAGTGAAATGAAAAATATGTTTTTCACACTTTTAGACCATATATCTGTGGTCATCATATGGGCATACCTAACAATGGATTCCAAAGAAATGGGCAAATTCTCATTTCTGTGTGTTTTTATATCAAAAGTCCACGAAAACGTGCTGCGCGATGACGTGTCGAGGCCCACATCGATAAAAGCCAATAAAAATGAAGCTCACCCGTTTTTTAATTCCCCATATCTGCGCATCCGTCCAACACAGCTGCTACTGATTACAGAAATCCTCCGTTTTTATTCCCATTCAAGGTGACATCCAGACAGTGTATTACTCGGTTTCAACTTAATCATCACTAAAATATGTATCTGAAAACATTACAGGGTAGAAATAAGCCACATAACAGTAAACTGGTACAGCTGGCCGACTATCTGACTTGTAAACAAAAACACACCATGCTGCTGCGTATAGCATGGCTACCATCCCTAGCTACCGTCCCATCGCCTGAAGGGATGTGACGCTCTGATTGGTTCAGAAACTTCAGAGCGGCGTTTCAAGTTGAAACCGTCAAAACTGAAACTTCGCCCAGGCGGTGGCGTAACCGTCTGGGCACCCGACTGGTAATCCAGTCGCAGTGTGCCGCGGGTTCGACTCCCGAGCCCGACACGGCCTTTACTGCATGTCTTCCCCCATCTCTCTCCCGTTTCCTGTCAGCCTACTGTCTGTCCCTTCAAAAAACCAATAAAAGGCGTAAGCCGCAAAAGAATATCTTAAAAAAATAAAATAAAAATGAAACTTCAAAATAAAATGCCCACCATTTCCTTTTCCCTACACCTTTAACACTTATGATGCTGCCCCCCCTCCCCCTCCCCCTCCCCTCGCAGGGCGACATGAAGGCCCTGAAGGAGCAGCTCCGTCAGAAGGAGGAGCAGCTGCAGGCCACGCAGCAGCAGTCGGCCATGCTGTCGGCGGAGCTGCGCGACGCCTCCAGCGCGCGCGACCGCAGCATGACGGAGCTGTACCGCATGCGCCTAGAGGCGGACGCGCTGCGGCAGGGCAAGGCCGAGGCCGCGGCGCATTGCCAGCGCCTGGAGCAGCGCCTCGTGGAGCACACCAGGGCCGAGGCCGCCAGGCGAGAGGCCATGGTGAGCGAGGAGATATGTTTAAAACCCATTTAAGCCATTTTGGGCGGTAACCCCTTTTGGTGTTTTAAGCGTTGTTATGCTTTAGCTATTGAAAAATAGCAGATCTATAAGCTCATAGCGCGGCGGTCTGCTATTTTTGAAGAATCGTGAAAAGTGACATGAAAGTGTTTGAGAACGACTGACATAGCTTTCAGGATTTAGAAGACATTTGCAGAATCGTTCCCAGGTCAAAATGGGTTAAGCCTGACGTAAAAAAAAGAGAAAAAAAGGTCTTCTAAATCCTGACAGTTTTCTGAAATACCTCATGTTTCTGTATCGGTGGTGCTCAATATTTCATGTCAAAGGACCACAACAATTATATGTAATTGGCCTCCGACCCCCATCTGAAAATATGTTGTTCCAGGAACCCCTCTGAAGCAAATATTTGAGTTAAAAACGTTCGCTCTGAAAGAATATATATTCAAAGATTTGTGCATTTTCACGATTTTTCAAAAATAGCAGACCTACAAGCTCATAGCGGCACTCGGTGGCGCGCTATGAGCTTGTAGATCTGCTATTTTTCACTAGCTAAAGTATAACATAATGCTTAGTTAAAACACCAAAAGGGGTTCCTGCCCAGAATGTGTTAAAACACCAAAAGGGGTCCAACTGTGAGTGTGACGACACCATAAAGTATTACACTTGTTTTACAAAAGGCTCCACCATTTTCAATTCATTATAACATTTCAGTGATGTAAAAAGGTTTTCAATGTAATGAGTCCCGGGATGCAGGGATGGTCTTTTAGATGAGTCCCTGCAGGGACATTTTATGAGTCCCACTTCAACGACGTTAGGATTCATATTTTGCCATTTTTACAAATTGCAGCATTTAACTCCCGAGCCACCGAGTGGCGCGAGCCACCGAGTGGCGTGCTACGAGCTCGTAGGTCTGCTATTTTCGAAAAATCGAAGAACCACTGACACAGAAACATAGCTTTTTCAGAAAACTGTCAGGATGTAGAAGACATTTTTAGAATCTGATCTCAGGTCAAAATGGGTTAACCCCCCCCCCCCCGTTGCGTTGTCTCCAGGCCAGGGCAGAGGACGAGGACGACGAGGAGGCTGCAGGAGAGCCTGCTGCTTCTGTTGCCGTGGTGGTGGCGGAGATGCAGAGGGAGGTGGAGGACCTGAAGCTCCGGCTGCACATGGCGGCAGAACACTACAAGGACAAGTACAAGGAGTGCCAGAGGCTGCAGAGGCAGGTGCTGCGCTTCTCCGAGCTGCCTGGGGTGAGTCCTATAGTCTGTCTTCTATAGCTGCACGCTAGCAAGGTTTAACCCATTTTGGACTGAGGTCGATAAAAAAAAGGCTTCTAAATCCTAACATTTTTCTGAAAAACCCATGTTTCTATGTCAGTTGTGCTGAACCTTTTTCATGTCAAGGACCGAAGAATATTTTAGTTAAAAATGTTCTCTCTGAAATATATATTCAAAGATTTGCACCACATTTTCACGACTTTTCAAAAATAGCAGTACTGTAGGTCTGCTATTTTTGAAAAGTCGTGAAAATGTGGTGCAAGCTCGTAGCACGCCCAGGCCTGGAATTTCATCCTTTTAGGGGCAAGGCCACTTGGCCTTTAGTATGGTCAACTTTTTGAGGGCACAAGGCCAAGTGCCAGGGCATGAAGGCCATCAATTAAAAAAATATTTTAAGTCCCCGGTCATAATTATTTTAGCTTAAAGGTTAAGGATGATTACATATCTTTATTTTTATTTCAAGGTGAACATTGGTTCAGAACAGTGCTTCTTAAATAAATAATCACAGCTTTAAATAAGTAGATAACTGTTGTAAAATATTGTAAACATGTTTTGGGGTCCCAGGCCAGAGATGAAAATCATAATGAAATGGCCTAGGACCCTGTCAGGCTGTCACCCTAGGCTAATTCATATACATTTAATTTGGGGGTCCTTGAAATTTGAATGGCTGAGAATCATTGATTGATTGATTGAAATATGTATTAACAGTTTGCAGAATTACAGTACATTTCAAGCACAAACTCAATACAAAGACTGTTAACTGTGAGTGGACGACCCAATTAAGCATTACACTTGTTTACAAGAGGGTCCACCATGTTCAATTCATTGGGTTAAACTGTGAGTTAATTCACAGAAAATACAATGACAGCCTACATAACTTTTGAATAAGGGCAAGCCCTTATTTAGAAAAGCCCATATTTTATGCTAAACTAATATATTGACATTGTAGAGAGGTTAGTGACAGAAAAGATAATTTCTCCATTGTGGGGCTGCACCAAGTCAACACACAAAGTGAAAGTGCAGCTTCAGAACAGTTTTTTGTTCTTACCTGGAGACAGTGTGTGCTGTGTACAGGGGAACAATTGTTTAATTATATCCATGGTATCTTTCTGTCGCTATCCATAATGCGACGCAAAAGTACATTTATGTTTGTTTTGGTGGGCTAGATAGATACGGTAGATCATTTCTCCTCCTTGTATGGACAGCCACGCTGTTTCGCATTAGACAAAAATAAATCAGCTGGACCATGTCCGACCAACGTTAATGCATGTGACGTAGGACCGCCACACTGTCGCAACTGTATAAAAGATTATTTTGTTTTGAGTGATAGTTGCAGTTTGACCGGATAGCTAGATTAGCTACACTAGTAGGCAGCGTGTGGGCTAAATGCCCTCTGTTTACTCTGTCAGTGCGTGTATGTGTGGCCCGGAGGAGGCGTGTGTGTGTGTGTGTGTGTGTGTGTGTGTGTGTGTGTGTGTGTGTGTGTGTGTGTGTGTGTGTGTGTGTGTGTGTGTGTGTGTGTGTGTGTGTGTGTGTGTGTGTGTGTGTGTGTGTGTGTGTGTGTGTGTGTGTGTGTGTGTGTGTGTGTGTGTGTGTGTGTGTGTGTGTGTGTGTGTGTGTGTGTGTTCGTGTGTGTTCGTGCGTGCCATGACGGGCAGCGGGGGTAGTTATTAAGGCAAAGTACCGCAAAAGAATCAAACCACTTGGCAAATGGCAACACAACTACAACACAGATTTGTTCTGCGCGGGGCGTGAGGGGAACATTGGTTACCGTAATGACTGGAAAATTGCGCAGAGGAAAAGCGGTAAAATGAACTTCTGTGGGTGCCGGTCGGGGCACCACGGCCACTGTGGCCGTATGGGCATATACTTTTTCGAGGGGCACACGGCCAAAGAGAGGGGCAACGACGGCCATGGCCGCCGTGAAATTCCTGCCCTGAGCACGCCACTCGGTGGCGCGCTATGAGCTTGTAGATCTGCTATTTTTCAATAGCTAAAGCACAACATAATGCTTGAAACACCAACAGGGGTTCAGGGAGGGGGAGGGGGGGCAGCATCATAAGTGTTAAAGGTGTAGGGAAACGGAAATGGTGGGCATTTTATTTTGAAGTTTCAGACGGTTTCAACTTGAAACACCGCTCTGAAGTTTCTGAACCAACCCATTCAGGACTGGGAAGGACGGGAACCCCTTTTGGTGTTTTAAGCATTATGTTATACTTTAGCTGTTGAAAAACAGCAGATCTACAAGCTCATAGCGTGGTGCCGCGCTACGAGCTTGTAGGTCTGCTATTTTTGATAAATCGTGAAAACTTGTGCAATTGTTTTTAACATATATTCTTTCACAGCGAACATTTTTAACACAAATATTTGCTTCTGGGGGGGAGGGGGGGGGGGTCCCCCTGGAACAACATATTTTGTGATGGGGGTCTGCGGCCAATAAAGGGTATGCGCGTGACATCATCAAACCCGGAAGTTATGCGGGAACGCCTACTAAGTGGCAAAAAACTACTTTCTGGCATCGACAGCCCATACATCCAAACAGAAAAGTCCAATATGATTGCATTAAATGATGTTAAACCATGTTAAACTCACTTTGCCACTCGATTTGCCATAAACTTTATGCATGTGCATACCCTCTATTAAAAAACAGAGCTTCCTTACTCAGGGAATTTGGGAGGTGTAGTTCCACTCTCTCTCTCTATATATATATATATATAGCATTCGGAGATTGTGGAATAGTTGTCTGGCTATACGCGATACTAACTGTATCGAAAATAGAACACTGTATATTATTCGCAGTATGTAGACAAATATTGACAAATAGCAAAAATATAATTTTGACATCATGCATACAGTTAAGTAGGTTGGAGTGGCCTTTTGTCAGCGTATGTAGCAAAAAATAAAACATATATATAAAGCACATGGACGAACCCAGTCGACCCTGCTGGCCTACACATCACTAACGAGACGTAATTGTGCTTGTGTTCCTGCCTTTTTTAGGAGCAGAGGAAGTACTATGCAGCTGAAGCCATAACCGTCCCTGCTGCCTCTGGGAGTCCAGACACTTCCGTACCAGGTACCTCCATCTAAACACAACAATGTGTGTGTGTGTTGTCCCCCCTTGTGACGCACTGCACTGCCCTGCCTCAGTACTAAATAGGGCATTCACTTCTAGTCGTTTTTACTAGTTGACTAGTTGCCTAGTTTACTAGTCGACTAGTTGTTTAACCCATTTCTGGGCGGGAACCCCTTTTGGTGTTAGCATTATGTCATGCTTTAGCTATTGAAAAATAGCAGACCTACAAGCTCATAGCGCGCCACCGAGTGGCGCGCTACGAGCTTGTAGGTCTGCTATTTTTTAAAAATCGAAGAACCACTGACATAGAAACATAGCTTTTTCAGAAAACTGTCGGGATGTAGAAGACATTTTTAGAATCTGATCTCGGGTCAAAATGGGTTAACTACCTATTATGTAAAAAAAAAAATGGAAATAAATATGTGTACATTTAAAAAACATTCAGAAACTGTGTACATTGGTGACTATAACTATAATCTACCTGATCTTGAGGCCTACAAAATCAGGAAAATAATAAAAAATAAACTTTTTTTTCTTCTTATCAACTAGTACCAACAAGGTCGACTAGTGGATTTACTAGGCGACTAGTAAACTAGTCGACTAGTTGCTTAATGCCCTAGTACTAAATGACTCGTGTGTGTCTCTCTCTCTCTCTCTCTCTCTCTCTCTCTCTCTCTCTCTCTCTCCTCTCTCCTCTCTCCTCTCTCCTCTCTCCTCTCTCCTCTCTCCTCTCTCCTCCCTCTCTCTCTCTCTCTCTCTCTCTCTCTCTCTCTCTCCTCCCTCTCTCTCTCTCTCCTCCCTCTCTCTCTCTCTCTCTCTCTCTCTCTGCAGGCAGCCCTGGCTCGGCTGAGCCCATGCTGGAAGCTCTCATTCAGGAGAAGCTCAAAGGCATTAGCAGGGAGGCGGCCGACAGAAGCGACAAGTACAGGAAATGCAAACAGATGCTCAGCGTAAGAAATTCCTACCGTTTAGTTTAACCCATTGAGACCAAAACTGATGTTTCTATGTCAGTTAGTTCTGTGTCAGTACTTTTTCTTGGGGTTCCTTGACATGAAATAGTTTTGAGATGTAGAAACATAGGGATTTTTCAGAAAACTGTCAGGGTTTTAGAAGACATTTGTGACCAGATTTGACTGAGCCTGCCATCGCGCAAATTCCAGCTTTTCACCAGAGGAGAAAAACTTTTTTCTTTTTCTTTTTTCAAAATGAGTAGATTTTGGAAAGAAAATAACTCATCACATACTAGAGCATGTCTGAAATAAGTGTCAGAGCTGAAATCGACATGTAAATATGAAATAAATGCTTAAACATGTAGCTATAGGTGTAATGTTAGAGACCACAGAAGTGAACCTCTCAAGCCTGTTTTCTCAACTCGCTATTTTCTGCAAGACATTACTCTATAAGCCATATCGCCAAAACTGGTGGGTCAAACTGAACAACCAATATGTCAATTTGAAGCTATGATTCCCTGCTTTCATGACATGAAAAAACAAAAAATCTAAAAAATCCAATGGCAGCCCCTCAGTCAAATCTGGTCACATTTGTAGAATCTGGACTGGTCTCCGTTCTTAATGCTTGAATCCATGTGCAGGAGGAGAAGGAGAGAAGCTGCATGTTTGCAGACGAGCTGGCCAAGATGGAGGTGAAACTGAGGGAGCAGATGAAGATCAACGAAGCAATGAAGATGCAGCTGGCTGCGGAGGAGGACCGCTACAAGGTCTGTCCGTCACACACACACACACACACGCATGCGCACGCACGCACGCATGCGCACGCACGTGCGCACACAGCAGGGGGTGAAACCGTTATCACATTCACTGCCATTCATTGACGGAATATTCCGTTCCAGTAAAGGTCCAGAGTTAGGATAGAATGCCGTCCCAGAGTTAGAAAATAGGGATATGACATGGGGGGGAGGGTCCGTGGTCTATGGGAATATGACATGGGGGGGTCTAAGGGCCGATTCATACTCCGATCACTGTAACACTACACACACAGGACTGGTCAACCAGTGTTGCTTTTGGCAGCACATTTTTATTTTATTTTTAGTCATAGGCCGTTGAATAGTTTTAGTTAGTTTTAGTCTACTTTTAGTCTACTAAATATAATACGATTTTAGTCGACTAAATCTACAGTTGATTTTGTCGACTAAAATGTATTTTGGCGGGCCTTGTTGTCGTCGAAATGAAAATAGCCGATCTACAATCTTGTAGATCTGCTATTTTCAGCATGCAACCAAGTGTAAAATGACTTATACTGGATCTCTTGTCCACTGGTCCCTTCCTAACATTTTAGTCTAGTTTTCTTTTTTTTTTGACAAAATGAGTTAGTTTTAGTCACCATAGCTTAGTTTTCATTTAGTTTCCATGTTGTTTTCGTCAGTGAAAAAAAGGTAGTCGGCAAACATTTTTCGTCTCAAACCGTCTTCATTTGGCTTGGGGACACAGTCTGTACTGGGAGAGACAGTCTGGGGTTCTTCATGGCTGTGTGTGTGGCTGCTCTAGCCCATTTTGACCTGAGATCAGATTCTAAAAATGTCTTCTACATCCTGACAGTTTTCTGAAAAAGCTATGTTTCTATGTCAGTCGTTCTTCGATTTTTCAAAAATAGCAGACGTACAAGCTCGTAGCGCGCCACTTGGTGGCGCGCTATGAGCTTGTAGATCTGCTATTTTTCAATAGCTAAAGCATAACATAATGCTAACACCAAAAGGGGTTCCCGCCACCAACATGGGTTAATTTGGCTTGGGGACACAGACAGTCTGTACTGTGAGAGACAGTCTGGGGCTCTTCATGGCTGTGTGTGTGTGGCTGCTCTAGTTTGGCTTGGGGACACAGACAGTCTGTACTGGGAGAGACAGTCTGGGGCTCTTCATGGCTGTGTGTGTGTGTGTGTGGCTGCTCTAGCTCAGCGACTCCTCTTATCCTTTGATGCCATCTGTCCGGCCCGACCACAATCCCTTCTGACAGCCTTGTTTATGGGCCGGCCTGCTCAGAGAAGACCCTTTTACTGCTGTTTATGCGAGGCCGCGGAGACAGTCGAGGCCGAGCTCCGGTAGGAATCCACGGGCCAGCGCTCGGCTTCGGGACGGCCGGATATTTGCTCAGCGCCTGGGGGGGGGAGGAGGGGGGAGGGGGGGGAATTCAAACAGGTTGTTTTGCTTTGAGCTCTACTGTACATATATTAGGCCTCGGCCGAGACGGAAGCCTTTGACAGCCACGATCAATTAACGTGACGCGCTGAAGGACCCCGGAGTACTTCTAGGTTTCCGCTCTTTGAGCTGTGGGAGCCACGTCGGTTCTTGCACGTAACGTGACACTGACACTAACCTCTTCCTCTCTTTCTGGTGTGTGTGTGTGTGTGTGTGTGTGTGTGTGTGTGTGTGTGTGTGTGTGTGTGTTCGTTCGGGGCTGCAGAGCCAGGTGGCAGAGAAGGGACGAGAAGTGAAGGAACTCAAGGATTCAATCACAGTCCTGATGAAGGAGAAGGAAAAACTGGAGGGGGTTAGTGACGGCTTTCATTTTCTTCTTTATAGACTTCTCCCACCCCAAAAAAGAAAAGAAAAAAGCTACTTTTTTTTCCCCTTTCCCATTCTGGTCTGCGTTTTAACCCATTACCCGCCGGAGGTTTTTCAAAACCTACTGTTGGTATGCCAATGCAGATTGGCATACCAACCTTTTTATTTATAGAATATTCTCTGGTGGGTCTATTAGGACACGGAATATATCAAAGAAAGAAGAATACAGTTTTCTTTCATAGAAAAAATAAACTGAGTTGATATAACTCTGTCATGTTGCAGGAAACACTTGAATACATTGTGGGGTTTTTTGCATATTTTGCAAAATAAAAAGTTACAAGCATCTAAAGTTTCAGTTAGTTTCAGTTAGCTATAGGCTAGGTTCTATTATGGCTACATACCCATGCCATATATCAAATGAAAGATAATGTTGTCTACTTTACTGTGAAAAAAAGAAAACTATTCCATTATGTTCCATTATGTACATAGCAGGCTCAGAATACAGCATGGTATTTCAAGAGTGACAGAACGAGTGACACCAAATTATTTTTGACAGCTTATAATTTCACATGGTACATGCTAGAAACTCGTGCTTTTTTTTGTATTCAAGTGGACATCCTAATCTTTCATTTGATATATGGCATGTTCACAAAAAAGTGAGTTTCTACCATGCTCCATTATGTAATTATTCACAGTTGAATACCGCTTCGTCCAATAACATGGGAATAACATGGGAATAGTGAATAGAATAGACAGCACTGTGATCTGACAGTGACCCTTTTATTGTAGCCACACACACACATATCACACTTCAACTTTACTATACATATATAAAAAAAATATATATATATATATATATATATATAGTTTTACATTCAAAGTCATGTATTATATATAACTAGCATACTGTACTGTACCATACTGTGCTGTTCTGTGCAATACTGTACCGTATTGTACTGTGCCATACTGTACTGTACTGTACCATACCATACCATACCGTACCGTACCGTACCGTACTGTACTGTACTGTACTGTACTGTACTGTACTGTACTGTACCGTACCGTACTGTGTCATACTGTACCGTACCATACTGTACTGTACCGTACCGTACCGTACTGTACTGTAATGTGCTGTACTGTACCGTGCCATACTGTACCGTACCATACTGTACCGTACCATACTGTACTGTACTGTACTGTACTGTACTGTACTGTACCGTACTGCAATGCTGTGGCCTGTATTTATACAGTACCAACAAAAATACAGCATGGAATTGATTGTGAAGAATGTGACACCAGCTTCCCAGCTTCCCCATCAGCACACTCATCATCTGAAATAAAAAAAAGGCCTGCCCGGTGTTGCCAGGTTTTGTGAGAGAAATAAGCAACCAGGTCCAGGAAAGCGAGACCAGAATAAACAACTATGCATTGCATTATATAGGGTGCGTGGCCAGTATAATTGAATTACATCAGCTATTTGAAAATAGCAGATCTACAAGCTCACAACGCGACGCGTCGTGACGTGTTGTGAGGAGAGGATAGGAGAGCTGTGGTCCTTGACGTGAAAATAAATAAAACAAGCCCAAAGGTAGCTTATAAATAAGCAGACATGGCAACCCTGGTATAAATTATACTGTGTGTGTGATATAACCTGACTCCGCCAGATGGCGATGATAGACAACCCTGTGAAATGAAGACATTCCGTTTATTCATGAGATGGCCATCTCATGAATAAACCGTTTATTCATGAGATGGCCATCTCATGAATAAACGGAATGTCTTCATTTCACAGGGTTGTCTATCATCGCCATCTGGCGGAGTCAGGTTATATCACACACACAGTATAATTTATACCAGGGTTGCCATGTCTGCTTATTTATAAGCTACCTTTGGGCTTGTTTTATTTATTTTCACGTCAAGGACCACAGCTCTCCTATCCTCTCCTCACAACACGTCACGACGCGTCGCGTTGTGAGCTTGTAGATCTGCTATTTTCAAATAGCTGATGTAATTCAATTATACTGGCCACGCACCCTATATAATGCAATGCATAGTTGTTTATTCTGGTCTCGCTTTCCTGGACCTGGTTGCTTATTTCTCTCACAAAACCTGGCAACACCGGGCAGGCCTTTTTCTAGTGTAGGTTTACATTGTATTTTCATGTAACACAAAATAAAAAAACATTGATTGATCATTTCATTTCACAGTAAGTATAATCAGTACATTTCAGACAAAAGCACAGGTCAATACAAAAAAATTGATATCTCTCATTGCTTGAGTTGGAATGTCTCACTGAATGTCCTCATTCTACGGTCTCTCACCCATTATTCACACAGTGAATACCAGGGTTGCCATGTCCGCGTATTTATAAGCTACCTTTGGGCTTGTTTTAGTTATTTTCATTTCAAGGACCCCACAATTATTTCCTTGCCTAAAGGGGTGCTCTCGTCTCCTCTCCTCACAACACGTCACGACGCGACACGCTGTAAGCTTGTAGATCTGCTATTTTCAAATAGCTGATGTATCTAGGCACTCGACCTATATATTGTATATTTCCATATGCTGGACTTGCTTTCCTGGACATAGTTGCGTATTTCTCTCACAAACCCTGGCAACACCGAGCAGGCTAATCTAATCCCATTGCTTGGCAGGGTTAGTGGAGCTGAATGGTTACCATGCCGTGCCGTCGGCATGGTAACCGATCTGGGAACCAATGGGTGCAGACCGGTTACCTGCCGACGAACCCCCAGACATGGGATCTGATTCTGTTCAGTCGTCAGAGGAGGCGGATGGGCGAGTGAAAGGAGAGAGATGCACACACAGGCTGTGCGCGTTTAGAGGATACTTTTACTTTATAAGATAAACAAATTATACATACCAGTGTTGTACATCGATGGGCATGGAGGCCTGGGGCTTGGAATCTAGGTGGTCGATGTGTCAGCATCAGGATCCCGGTCACTGTCCAAATCGCTCTCGGTTTCTTCATGATCAACAACGTAACGGGGGACTTTTGTTTTCCGAGTCGTTCTTCAGAGCCCCTTTGTGGACAGATTGGCGCTGGGCACATCCACAGGTAAGGGACTAACCTCTTGCTCAACTCCCGACGCCGATGGGGGAAATCGGGGGCCGATCGGGGACGGTTTGATCACTTTCTTTTTTTTTTTGTGGACGCGCGGGTAAGGGACGCGGGTAAGGGGCGGGGGGGGCAGGCTCACTTATCTTCTCCGGAGGCCGGTTCACCAGTTTCATCACATCGTGGATGGTTCTCTGCCGTGGATCCACATTCTTGAGCTTGGCAGTATGTTTCCCCATGGCCTGCGCCTCTCTCTCTCTATCTCGCTCTCTCGCTCTCTCTCCCCTGTGCTAACACGGCAGTGCTTGCGGGCGCAAACACAACACCTCTGTCTGTCTAAATAAATATAATATAAATAGTCAACTTTACTACACTACACTAGTGTGTAAAACGTGTGTGTGTGTGTGTGTGTGTGTGTGTGTGTGTGTGTGTGTGTGTGTGTGTGTGTGTGTGTGTGTGTGTGTGTGTGTGTGTGTGTGTGTGTGTGTGTGTGTGTGTGACTGTGTGTGTGAGATCAGAGGTAGCCGGCGCTCTTCTCCTCTCTCCTCTCTTCTCCGACACCTATACTATACTATACTATAAACTAAACTGAAAACTATATAAACTAAAGCTAAACTGTAATTACTCACTAACTACCTAACACTAAATAAAACGCTAAAAAAAACTGTCAGTATATCTTTTCACTGCTCTGATCTCTTTTCCGTGTGAGCACACGGAAGAGAGAGAAAGGGAGCGCACTGCACTCTCTTTCTCTCTCTTCTCTCTCGCTGTTTGTTTGGACTTTTCCTCGATACAATTGGCTACTTTGGGCATGGTGTTTTTGATCACGTGCTGTGGCGGTGTCTTTTCATGTAGACGTTCGGGGTTTACAGCGATGGGTGCCCAAGGGTTGAAATTGACATATAAGAGGGGAATCCCCCGTTCGCGACTAAGGCGCGTTTGGCAGGCAGATCAATTAAAATAAAAAGTCGCGATCTCTGCGTTCGGCGGGGGGTGGGTTAAAATGTCTCTAATTGGAGAAGCTAAGTAAATGAGTTCTGATTTTCCATTCAATTACTCCGGACCACAGCAAGGTCCGCGTCAGGCCCCACAGAACCCCCACAACTCGGGAGGCAAGCGCCGCTGCAGCTCAGAGGAGAGGAACGAAATCACCCAATTTGAGGTTTTAGACTGTAAATAAAATTGGCGCCTGCAATACAAACGTCAAATAAAACCCTGAGCCTCCCGTCTCTTTGAAAACAAGAGGAGTTTCTTTTTTCGACGAAGGCGCTAATTAACCCATTTTGGGCGGGAAGCCCTTTTGGTGTTAGCATTATGTTATGCTTTAGCCATTGAAAAATAGCAGATCTACAAGCTCATAGCGCGCCACCAAGTGGCTTGTAGGTCTGCTATTTTTGAAAAATCGTGAAAATATTTATTTCAGAAAACTGGAGGATTTAGAAGATTTTTTTTTAATTTCGAGGTCAGGCCTAAATGGGTTAAACTGTTTGTGAGACCGAGGGAGTCGAGCCGAGACTCCACAGCTTCCCCTCCGGTGCTGCTCTGCTCGCTGTGTGACTGTGTTTGTCTGCATGGATTCCAGTTGGATTCCATGGAGAGTCCCAACATGCCTTTCTCTTGGCAGGGGTCTACTACAGGGGGGGTGTCACATCTTTGTCTCATAGGTAGGGAATATGGGATGAAGCTCATTAATTGTTATCGATAACTGGCACCTTATCGATCAGGCTTATCGAGCCGGGTTCTTAAGCGAGCCCACTATCGAGCATTTTCTATTATTTTGTGGAAAGGCTGGAGACGACAAATTCTGAACAGAACCACTGCCTTTTACTAGGCTTTCAAATACAGTACTTTTCTGACGGACGGAAGGCAATTGACTTTTTTTACTTTTGGAAAACAATATTGTAGAAACTGTTAACTGGTTAATGTGTGTACCATCACTTTAAAAGGGTAATGTTGTTTTACCCGGACAGCGCTGGTTGGCAGGCATCAATACGCTTTTAGACCGACATGTTTGTGGCCAGCATGGGTGATTAGATTTATTGCTTGATTGCCTCTTGTCTTGATTGTTTAAACATGACATCCTGGGCCGCTATGCTCGATAACAGGCTTGATAAGCCCAAAGCTTATTGATAACGGGTTGTTATCGGATCTTTTCGGGTATCGAGTTTCAAGCTCCATCCCTACTTTTCTTTTTTGTTTTACCACTTGAACCCTAGCATCCCTACTCTGAGGGAAACATTACCTGAAAATAGCAGATCTACAAGCTCACAACACCTAAGTATTGGGGGTTTAAGTGGTTACATGTAACTGTCTGAAAATACACATTAATCCAACAAAAAGCTACACAATGACAGTGCTGTTAAACAAGTCTATGAAGATATCTGTGAAAAAGTCGAATATGCAACACAATTTTATACGATATGTAGTGGGGGTCCCTGCTTCATCTCTCTCTCTCTCTCTCAGCTAAGAGGTCTAATGTAGTGGGGGTCCCGGCTTCATCTCTTTCTCTCTCAGCTAAGAGGTCTAATGTAGTGGGGGTCCCTGCTTCAACTCTCTCTCTCAGCTAAGAGGTCTAATGTAGTGGGGGTCCCTGCTTCATCTCTCTCTCTCAGCTAAGAGGTCTAATGTAGTGGGGGTCCCTGCTTCATCTCTCTCTCAGCTAAGAGGTCTAATGTAGTGGGGGTCCCTGCTTCATCTCTCTCTCTCAGCTAAGAGGTCTAATGTAGTGGGGGTCCCTGCTTCATCTCTCTCTCTCAGCTAAGAGGTCTAATGTAGTGGGGGTCCCTGCTTCATCTCTCTCTCAGCTAAGAGGTCTAATGTAGTGGGGGTCCCTGCTTCAACTCTCTCTCTCAGCTAAGAGGTCTAATGTAGTGGGGGTCCCTGCTTCATCTCTCTCTCAGCTAAGAGGTCTAATGTAGTGGGGGTCCCTGCTTCATCTCTCTCTCTCAGCTAAGAGGTCTAATGTAGTGGGGGTCCCTGCTTCATCTCTCTCTCTCAGCTAAGAGGTCTAATGTAGTGGGGGTCCCTGCTTCATCTCTCTCTCTCAGCTAAGAGGTCTAATGTAGTGGGGGTCCCTGCTTCATCTCTCTCTCTCAGCTAAGAGGTCTAATGTAGTGGGGGTCCCTGCTTCATCTCTCTCTCAGCTAAGAGGTCTAATGTAGTGGGGGTCCCTGCTTCATCTCTCTCTCAGCTAAGAGGTCTAATGTAGTGGGGGTCCCTGCTTCATCTCTCTCTCTCTCTCTCTCTCTCTCAGCTGAGAGATCTAATGTAGTGGGGGTCCCTGCTTCATCTCTCTCTCAGCTAAGAGGTCTAATGTAGTGGGGGTCCCTGCTTCATCTCTCTCTCTCAGCTAAGAGGTCTAATGTAGTGGGGGTCCCTGCTTCATCTCTCTCTCTCAGCTGAGAGATCTAATGTAGTGGGGGTCCCTGCTTCATCTCTCTCTCTCAGCTGAGAGATCTAATGTAGTGGGGGTCCCTGCTTCATCTCTCTCTCTCAGCTAAGAGGTCTAATGTAGTGGGGGTCCCTGCTTCATATCTCTCTCTCAGCTAAGAGGTCTAATGTAGTGGGGGTCCCTGCTTCATCTCTCTCTCTCAGCTAAGAGGTCTAATGTAGTGGGGGTCCCTGCTTCATCTCTCTCTCTCAGCTAAGAGGTCTAATGTAGTGGGGGTCCCTGCTTCATATCTCTCTCTCAGCTGAGAGATCTAATGTAGTGGGGGTCCCTGCTTCATCTCTCTCTCAGCTAAGAGGTCTAATGTAGTGGGGGTCCCTGCTTCATCTCTCTCTCTCAGCTAAGAGGTCTAATGTAGTGGGGGTCCCTGCTTCAACTCTCTCAGCTAAGAGGTCTAATGTAGTGGGGGTCCCTGCTTCCTCTCTCTCTCAGCTAAGAGGTCTTTGGCCTGAAAATACATTGAAGGCTCTCAACTAAAGGATGATTTATATTTAGTTGTCGATGTCATGCGCCAAAAACAGCCAATCTCCAAGCTCCCTGTGAGCTTGGAGATTGGCTGTTTTCAGTGCGCCACACACGGTGGCACAACCAATTAGAACTGAGGAATAACCCTAAACCCATGTGGCGGGAAAAAGTCATGCCCTACAATAGTAATAGATATTAGTTATCTTAACCCATTTTGACCTGAGATCAGATTCTAAAAATGTCTTCTACATCCTGACAGTTTTCTGAAAAAGCTATGTTTCTATGTCGTTCTTTGATTTTTCAAAAATAGCAGACCTACAAGCTCGTAGCTGGGCGAGAACCCCTTTTGGTGTTTCAAGCTTTCTGTTATACTTTAGCTATTGAAAAATAGCAGATCTACAAGCTCATGGTCTGCTATTTTAGTAAAATCGTAAAAATGTGGCACAAATCTTTGAATAAGGTATATATTCTTTCGACGTCAGGCCTAAATGGGTTAAAACTGGCTTTGGGTGTGTAATCTGTGGGAAGTATATCTCTCTGATGTCGTCGTCGTCTCTCTCTCTCCCATCAGGACGTGTCGAAGACCGGCGTCAACAAGAAAGAGCAGTCCAGCGGCGAGAAGCTGACCGTGACGGAGTGCACTAGCCAGAGCAGCAGTGTCCCTGTGTTCCTGCAGTATCCTCTGCCCTACAGCCAGGACGCCCCCACCCCTCTGCTGGTCTCCACCCAGAGCCCCGGCCACCAGCTGCACTACGGGAACCCCTACGCCAGCTCACACGCTAAAGGTCAGTCAGGCCTGACCAGACCCCCCCCCCCCCCACCTGACCCACCTCTGGGAAAGTAATGCACGCTCACACAGCCAGTGATGGGAAAAGTACTCTCATCTATCTTTTACGTTCAGACCTGGGGAAGATTCATCAAACGCCTTCCAACTCCACTATAGTTCCATACTCACTCCAGAGGGCCACTATAGTTCCATACTCACTCCAGAGGGCCACTATAGTTCCACACACACTCCAGAGGGCCACTATAGTTCCACACACACTCCAGAGGGCCACTATAGTTCCATACTCACTCCAGAGGGCCACTATAGTTCCACACACACTCCAGAGGGCCACTATAGAGCGTCGCAGTCCCGCCTCCTACCCTGGACCAGGAAATGAAACCCAATGCATTATTCTCATAGACATTTCTTAAAGTATTTATTTAAATACGGTTACGCCGCAGACAAAGCCAACTCGAGTCGTGACAACTCATGACAACACAAACAATATTTTGGACCAAACAAATAATTACAAAGAAGAAAAACAACAAAAAGTGTTGTAACCTGCCGTTTTTATCTTCTTTCTAATTATTTGTTTGGTCCAAAATATTGTTTGTGTTGTCATGAGTTGTCACGACTCGAGTTGGCTTTGTCCGCGGCGTAACCGTCTTTAAATAAATACTTTAAGAAATGTCTATGAGAATAATGCATTGGGTTTAATTTCCTGGTCCAGGGTAGGAGGCGGGACTGCGACGCTCTATAGTTACATACTCACTCCAGAGGGCCACTATAGTTCCATACTCACTCCAGAGGGCCACTATAGTTCCACACACACACTCCAGAGGGCCACTATAGTTCCACACACACTCCAGAGGGCCACTATAGTTCCATACTCACTCCAGAGGGCCACTATAGTTCCATACTCACTCCAGAGGGCCACGATAGTTCCATACTCACTCCAGAGGGCCACTATAGTTCCACACACACTCCAGAGGGCCACTATAGTTCCACACACACTCCAGAGGGCCACTATAGTTCCATACTCACTCCAGAGGGCCACTATAGTTCCATACTCACTCCAGAGGGCCACGATAGTTCCATACTCACTCCAGAGGGCCACTATAGTTCCATACTCACTCCAGAGGGCCACTATAGTTCCACACTCACTCCAGAGGGCCACTATAGTTCCATACTCACTCCAGAGGGCCACATTGCATACTGTCGTAACAAAAATAGCCGATCTACAAGCTCAAAACGCCTCGCACTGTGACGCCTTTTGAGCTTGTTGATCAGCTAATTTTCCCATATTTGAATTGTATTTAATTTAATCCACGTCAGTTTTAAGTCATACGGGCAATCCACCGGACTCACATTTCATATCACACACTAGCCCCCCCCCCCCTTTAAAAAAAAATCGCGATATACGATATATCGTTACATGCCTAGCTGTAACGTGTCGTTGCACCTCTTCTCCCGGCAGACGAGGAGCTGGACGAGCCGTTCTCTGACGAGCAGCTGCTGCGCCTGCCCCCCGTGGGCCCCCCCTCCTGGGACAGCAACGTGGTGTGCATCCAGCCTGCCCGGAACCTCAGCCGGCCCGACGCGCCCCTCGACGACACGGAGCAGGAGCAGCACAACAACAACAACAATGTAAATGATGTCCACCGTCATATAATGAAGAATATATCACGCTTTATTCCTGTAGTACAGGGGTTCTCAACCCGTGGGTCGCGACCCCTCGGGGGGGGTCGCCAAATTATTTTAGGGGGTCCCCAAATTATTTTAAAAAAAAATATTTATTTTTTAAATTTTTCGCGATTTTTCAAAAATAGCAGACCTACAAGCTCGTAGCGCGCCACTCGGTGGCGCGCTATGAGCTTGTAGATCTGCTATTTTTAAATAGCTAAATTATAACAATGCTTAAAACACAAAGGGGTTCCCGCCCAAAATGGTTTAAGGTTATTGTAGCAGTCAATTTATATTGGGGGTCGGGAGGGGGCGGGGCGGGGGTCCCGAGACGTTGCCAAAGCATTTTCGGGGGTCCCCGGCCAAAAACGTTGAGAACCCCTGCTGTAGTAGCATCTTTCATAGATGGTATACTTTATATATCAGTGGTTTTCAACCAGTGGTCCTTGAGGGGGTTCCAGGTGGTCCCCAGCTAAATGATGGGAGAGTTGTTAAAGAAATGGACTCTTATAGATCTTTAACTCTTGATAGATGGGAACAGACTTCCCACTCTTGCCGTCGGGTAAAATAATCTCCGTAAGAGATGTAGATATGCAGTTTATAATCTTTTTTTTCTTCATCATATTCCGACTTCTTAGGGCAACGCCAATGAGCACCCCGCAGCGACTGAACCCCACAGCCCCTTCATGAACGAAGGGGGACAAACTGCCTTCTGCTTTGACTCCAGGTACGTTTAACACCCATTTTTCGACCTGACTTCAGAATTTAAAAAAAATCTTCTAAATCCTCCAGTTTTCTGAAATAAATATTTTCACGATGTTTCAAAAATAGCAGACCTACAAGCTCGTAGCGCGCCAGCTTGTAGATCTGCTATTTTTCAATAGCTAAATTATAACATAATGTTTAACCAAAGCCCTCCTCTTCTGGGTCCCAGGCCAGCATGCCTGGCCCCACTGTTGATTTTTCACAGCAGATTTGTAGTTTTAGTCATAAGTCCCTTGAATAGTTTATTTAGTTTTAGAGTCACATTTTAGTCGACGAAATATAAGATTTTAGTCGACTTAATCTACAGTTGATTTAGTCGTCTAAAATGTATTTCGGCGGGCCTTGATGTCGTAATGACTGATTTTACACTTGCTGAAAAGAGCTACGCGTTGTGAGCTTGTAGATGTGCTATCTATTGTGGGAGCCAGGTGGGATAACCATATGGGACCCATATAGAAATGTCAGCGGGCACCAGATGGTTCTCACCTGGGTTTCCCATGTGGGTTTTAAGTGGGTGCTACCTGGGCCCTAGGTGGGCCCCACCTAGGCAATTATATGTGGGACCCTAGTGGGATCCAGCTGGATCCACTAGTCCCCTTCCTAACATTTTAATCTAGTTTGTATTTGTTAACGAAACTATATTTAGTTTTAGTCCATCATAGCTTCGTTTTCATTAAAGTTTCCATTTAGTTTTCATCAGTGGTAAAAAAAAAAAAAAAAGGTAGTCGACGAACATTCTTTTGTCATTGTATTTAGTCGACGAAATCAACACTGCCTGGCCCACATCTGTGCATTGTTTCCATGTTGTCAGATGTGTGTGTTATCCGCCGTAACACACAGCCGCGCCCCGCCCTGTGTCCTGATGTTGATGTTAGTACTAGTAGCAGCCCGGCAGACCACCCACGCAGACCACCACACAGATGCTCTTTATTAGCCCAGCGTGCCTTGCTTTGCCAACATCATCACTCCACTCGCTTCATTATTAACCCGCTCCAACCGGGAAAGCATATGTAGGACGTTTAACCGTATATACTTTGGGCTATTAAAAAAGAAAAGCAGATCTACAAGCTCATAGCGCGTCACTTCGTGCCGCGCTATGAGCTTGTAGATCTGCTATATTTTTGAAAAATCCCTGAACATTTTATGCAAGTCTTGATATACTTTCAAAGCAATCTTTCAATATACACACAGTGAACGTCTTTTTTTTTTATGTTTTTTTTTGTGGCTTTCACCTTTTATTTTATATTAAAAAAAAATTATGGAGGGACAGACAGTAGGCTGACAGGAAATGGGGAGAGAGATGGGGGGGAAGACATGCAGTAAAGGCTGTCGGGATCGGGAGTCGAACCCGCGACACACTGCCAGACTGGATTACCAGCCAAGGTGCCTGGACCATTGAGCCACGGCCCAGGCCACAGTTGAACGTCTTTTAACTCAAAATCCTTGCTTCTGGGGGTCCGGCAGGGGATCGCCGGCCAAATACATACAATTTTGGGGGGGGGTCCTTGACATGAACAAGTTTGAGCACCACTGATATAGAAACAGGTTTTTCAGGTTTTATCTTCATGTTGAAGATTTAGAAGACAATTGACGTGAGGTTTTAATCGGTTAACACAAGCTCTCTCTCTCTCTTTCTCCCTTTTGCTCTTTCATCTCTTTCTCCCCCTTTCCCTGTCTCTGTTATCCAATCGATGTCCCTCCTCCTTGTCCTGTCCTGTCCTGTCCTGTCCTGTCCTGTCCTGTCCTGTCCTGTCCTGTCCTGTCCTGTCTGGTTGTCTGGTGCGCAGCATGGACATGAAGCGCTGTCCGCTGTGCGGGGTCATCTTCCCGCCCAACTACGACCAGAGTAAGTTCGAGGAGCACGTGGAGAGCCACTGGAAGGTGTGCCCCATGTGCAGCGAGCAGTTCCCGCTGGACTGCGACCAGAAGATCTTCGAGAACCACGTGCTCACGCACTTTGACGGAAACGTGCTCAACTTTGACTAAAACTAAATTTTGAAGTGTGTGTGTGTGTGTGTGTGTGTGGGGGGCGGGGGGGTGGGGGGCAATGAGCCTAACACGCCTCCCTACGCACTCAACACTGAGATAAAAATCGCACTACTCTGCACCCCTTTTTCAGTATGTAACGGTGTGACCGATAGCGACTGTTTTTATCGACGACTTTTCGCTTTGTGATTTCTAACTTAGAGGAAATTCTCCCAAAGGTGGTGTGGCACTCCAAAAACAGAGGAACAAACTAATTTACTTTAGTCGAGCGTAATTTATACTGCATTTCAAGACGGCGATGCTTGCCGAAAACGAACCGATATTCACTCACAAATCACAATGCGATGCGTCGTTTAGCTTGAGATGTTTTTAGTTTCGTCAAGCGGCACTGTCGTACTGTGGCATATAAATTGGGTTTCAACGCGTGTCCCAGGGGCTAATGTGCAATGTTGTTTTTATTGGCCCTTCATTGGGGGGGGGGGGGGAGTGGGTTTCAGTGATTTATTTGGTGCAGTCCTTTCCCCCCCTGGTACTGCTGGTTTCCTATTTCTACAGACAGAATTGCGAGGACACCAGGAGAACGCAACGGGCTCTATACATACGCGCCATTTTGGAAAGAACCTGGGACCCTTCCCTACTTTCTTCACAGGTGTTAAGGCTCTGCTACACCAGTGGGTCTCAAAAGTGTCCTTGTATGGCCCCGTACGGATGTGTAACTCTGAGAGTTAATGGGGGGGGGTTAATGGGGGTCCTTGAGATTTTAAAGTTTTGAAAACCACTGTACACTAAATGGAACAGAGCCTTAATTACTATCATCGGTAACACCTGTGAAGGAAGTAAGGAAGCGGCCTGGAAGTAGGAGGAGTTGTTCTTAACAGCCAATTAACGATGTGAAAGCATGAGTAGCAGCCTAGCAGGGCATCCTGAGGAGCTGGACGTTTGGAAATAGGAACCACTGATTTTAGGGGCTGTGGGGGTGAGAGGCTGTTCTTTAGGCTCACGTTTAAACCTGGAGTCTTCTCGGATCTTTTACGCGGATCCGTTTGGAAACGTCACAAATCAGGGAAAGACGCGACAGCGAGTGTTGTTTACCAATCTTCACATTTTGAACCCTTCCAACCAAACGGGTCGTCATGAGTGCGATTTCATATTTTGTCACACCACGACGGGACGGCATTGCGTGCCGAAAAAAGGCATGCCTGTACAAGCTCACAACGCAGCAACGATGTGAGCTTGTAGATCAGATATTTGCGCCGTGTACGGCAGAGCATATAAATTCGGCATGCCATTCAGGTGTCCTCATCACTTTTGGAATAACAAACGGCCGTGGTGCACTATATGCAGTCAGGGGGTGAATGCTTACTTCTGCAAAATTACATCGAAACCCGGTTTTATCTATATATTGTAAAATCATTTATTTTAGGATTAAGGTTATTAATGCCAGTGAATGTTGTGAAAACTTTGACCTGATTTTGTGTATTTAAAAAAGAGATGTCTTTATGTTAGCGTTAGGCTGGTTTCTTCTGTTGGTTTTTACCATGACCTTTAACCTCCGCGTCTGGCTAACAAAACACCTGTTGTATCATCAGCTAGTCATCGCTGCATGCCAGGGCCTTGTGTTTAGATTATCTTTCTTTGGTTCTTATTTTACGAAAAAAATAAGTTATTTCTGTCATAGATGCTTTATTTGACTTCTGTTTTGTGAGTCCCATGTATCGAACATAAACTAAATAAAAGTATGTTTCAAAACCAAGTGGTTCTCCTAGCAGTATGTGACCTTTGGAACATCGAACCAATCACATCTTCAAAGTTGTACGATTTGTCACAAACGTTACCGCAGTGAAATGTATTCTCCGCGTTTGACCCATCTCTTGGAGCGGCGAGCCGCTAGCCTGGCTAATAAGCCAGACTAATATCACACAACACTGTCGCGGTATATCAGTCTGGGCTGGCTCCACTTGGATTTCATTTCCCGGGGAACATTTTCTCTTTGACGCAATTGGTCAGAGCTACTGTCAGTCAAAGGTCTCAAGCATTGAACGTCACTGTACCAAAGCCCGCCCATATTGCATACCGTGTCCCGATTGGTCCGACCTGTTCTCGGTTGTAGGAAAGAGGCGTGCTACTGAGCCTCGCCAGACCGTAATCCGCTGGTAGGCAACTTTTTTTTGCCAACGGCTGATTCGGTCTGGTTTATTAACCAGGCTAGCGAGCCGCAGCCAAGGAGCGGTGAGCTGTAGCCACGCTCGGGAATCATTTGATTGGTTGATTTGACCCCCCTTTGATGCTGAGTGCCAAGCAGGGAGGCATTGGGTCCCATTTTTACAGCCTTTGGTATGACGCGGCCCGGGGATCGAACCCCCGACCTCCCAGTTTCAGGGCGGACACTCTAACCACAAGGACCACTGTCTGGTCTAGTTCTTAGTTTTTGAGGCAGCTCACGTCATCATGTTGATCTTGACCTTGACCTTTGGAGACAGATGTTAATGAGCTCAACTGTCCAGTTATTTTGGTCACAGTGCTGGGAGTGGGGACCATGCACCATCACCCAAAGACAGATAAACGTTAGACGCCCTTTCCGGCTCTGGAGCGCATGTGTTCAAGGGGGGGGGGGAACCTTCCTGAGGTTCCTTGCGAAGCACCGTGGAAGCATGAGCGTGTGTCACAAAGCGCATGTTCGGGTCTGTAAGTCCCGGAAAATATGCGCTGTGATTGGCCAGTAAGTGTGACATAACGTTGCCTTCCACACTTCCAGTGTAAATTCTTCAACACACATCGCTCCAACGAACTGCAGCGGCCAATGAGGCCCGCAGTGGTGAAAAAAGTACTAATTTCTTAAGTAAAAGTATCAATACTGCAAAATACTCTCTGGAAGTCTGGAAATTCAAAATGTAAATTAATTGGTATCAAAATGTACTTCAAGTAACAAAAGTAGTCAATATGCAGAATGTCCCATTTCAAGTTTTCAAATGTATCCCAAAAAGCCTTAAATAGCAGATCTACAAGCTCACAATGCATTGCGAATCTCTGATGCATTGTGGGCTTGTAGATCTGCTATTTTCATGTATGTTTTGTAATAATCCAAAATATACTATAGCAACTACTAGTAACTAAATACTAGTGGAGTAAAAGTACAATTTGACTGAGATGTAGTGGTGTAAATGTATACAAATACTTCAGTAAAGTACATGTACCTAATTACTTTCCACCAGTGCAATCAGTAAAAGACATTTAGTGTTAGGCATATTAATATAATAAAATGTACAGGAAGCAGTTTTACTGTTCAGAATTCCAGCGCACCGCCGTGGGGTTTACAAAACGACGTCATGTACACAAGTTTGTTTTTATTCTCTTAAATTTCAGAAACATACGAAAATATACTTTTAATGCACTTGACACGTAACAATACATTCACTGTATATGCACACAATATATATTATATTATCAAACACTTCCCTCCATCACATTGGCAGTATAATACTGTCACGGTTGGTCGTCCATGGACCGGGCCGGCACGTTCCAGAACAACGGACATCCATGCAGCGAAAATAAATGGATGAGCGAACGGCTCATTGTCCCTTACGCCATTCTCCCACACCCTGGTGATGCCTTAAGATCCTGTTTTAACCCATTTAGGCCTGACCTCAAAATTTAAAAAAAAATCTTCTAAATCCTCCAGTTTTCTGAAATAAATATTTTCACGATTTTTCAAAAATAGCAGAGCGCGCTATGAGCTTGTAGATCTGCTATTTTTCAATAGCTAAATTATAACATGTTTAAAACACCAAAAGGGGTTCCCGCCCAAAATGGGTTAAAGGCCTTTATATGAAGTTATAGTGCCTTTTTCCACCCCATGTGTGTTTATGTGCATGTCTACTTTTGATTAAGTCTCTATAAATTAACCACTGTATTCTTAAGTCGAATGAATAGCAAAAAAATAGCCGACCTACAAGCCAACAACACGTCTCACACTGACACATTGTGAGTGTTGTAACGGCTATTTTCCTAATCTAAGGGGTGGTTAAAGTGGTTAGAATGGTTATGGCACAAAGCAGGACCCATGACAACATGATTCAGTCATAATGAGGTGTGTGGAGATGTCATGATGATTGGGACTAGATGCGGCCCTCCATCTTTTCATTGACACATGCACGGTTCCATTTGCTTGGGGAGCTAGTCTGAATAACAATATAGAACAAAGTTCAGGGCTCGGGGGGCAGAGACGAGCCCGGAGGAATGGCACACAATCGGACTGAGCTGTCAAGTTTGACGTTTGACTCAATGTCGACTGTATATATATATATATATATATATATATATATATATAGGGCTCAAATGGTCCTTCATTGTCGAGACGGCCATTGATAGAAAGATCTGTTCTGGACTGGAATGCTGTGGTCTGCGAGATTCAAGGCAACCAGATACATTATACATCACAATCTACTAACTAGAAACTGCTTTGGCTTTCTCTAAAGCAATGGTTTCCAAACTCTGGGCGCGCGCACACACACACACACACAAAATAGCTGATTGTAGATTGGTTATATTTCACTATACTTGAAATAGAGCTTACGTGATTAATAATACGTTTGGGTCCCAGCCTGCAGGGAGACTCAAAATAAATTGTTTTGGTCTCGAGTTCACTCTCCGTGAACGCAGTACGGTTGGTGCGTTGAACACCAGAGGTACTATTGGCACTAGTACGGTTGGTGCGTTGAAGACCAGAGGTACTATTGGCAGTACGGTTGGTGCGTTGAAGACCAGAGGTACTATTGGCAGTACGGTTGGTGCGTTGAAGACCAGAGGTACTATTGGCAGTACGGTTGGTGCGTTGAAGACCAGAGGTACTATTGGCAGTACGGTTGGTGCGTTGAAGACCAGAGGTACTATTGGCACTAGTACGGTTGGTGCGTTGAAGACCAGAGGTACTATTGGCACTAGTACGGTTGGTGCGTTGAAGACCAGAGGTACTATTGGCACTAGTACGGTTGGTGCGTTGAAGACCAGAGGTACTATTGGCAGTACGGTTGGTGCGTTGAAGACCAGAGGTACTTCTGGCAACAGAGAAAGCCTCCGTCCTTAACGCGTTGGCAACTGCTTTAATAATTACAAAGTGCTTGGAAGTCCCTCGCCGCGGTACGGCAAAGGGCGCTGGAATGGCTGGGAGCCACGATGACACCGACCAATGTGTTCCCAAAGATTCTGAGGAACTTGCTTCGTCAAAACACTCGGGGAAGGATTGTGGTGCTGAAATACCTAAAACTGTCACCTGAGATCATCTTTTGGTGGAAACTAATTCTATATAATCTATTCTCCCCTCTCTCTTCCCGTTGCAGGATGGGGAACATAGAACCTGGGGAACATGGGTATGCTTCCGGCAGGACATCCCAACATGATAGGCGACCACTCTACTCAACATGCTGCCATCCACAATACAAATGTCCAAAGAAACAAAAATAATACATATATCATACAAAAAAAACATGAGTGATAGATAGCTTAAATGTGCAAAAGTACAAACATGTGAACCACGCAAAGATACAGCATTCCAAAGAAAAAAGAAAAGGTGGTAAAACAATGCATTTAAAGCATGCAATCAAGTAGTGTTGGTTCAATAGTGAGGATAAGAGAAGAGAGAGAGGTAGAGGGGAAAAGAGGTAGATGGAAAGTTATTCAACCGTTATCTCTGTATTGAATAGGCAAAATCATCCGTTATCAGCACCTTCGAATAGGGCCAATATGGCCATACTGGCATACTCACCCTTGGCTGAACATAGCCTGGTCAAGGTTTCCCCCTGGTGGACGTGTCATTTCCAACTATTGTCGCGCATGGAAACTAGGGGCTACTAATATATACTATTCTCTACCTATCGGGACGTAACTCGGACGGCGCTGAGTCGGGTCTGGTGGCCGTCGCAACGCTCGGCACGGCGCCTCGCTCGGCGGTGCCTCACGTGGCTCAAGGCCACCAGACACGGCGCGCCTCCGTCAGGACATCAGTGATAATGACAATAGGTGATAATGACATACTGAAACCGTGAATATGCCAGTATGGCCATATTGGCCCTATTCGAAGGTGCTGATAACGGATGATTTCGCCTATTCAATAGAGAGATAACGGTCGAATGGGGTGGAAAGATAAGGGGACCATAGCCACTGCTGGTGATGGTGGTGGTGCAAGGTGTTTGGGTGGTGGCTGGGTGGGGGTATAGGGTGGTGGTGCCATGTGTTTTGGGTGGGTGGGTGGTGGCGGCTGCCATGGTTTCTTTCTACTGCTGCATCTTGCGGAGCATGTCGGTGGAGATGGGCGGGTGGAAGTTGATGGTGTGGTGGCGGAGGCCCTGAGCGGTCTTGTAGCTCTTCCCGCATCGGCACTTGAAGGGTTTGCGCACCCTGATCTGCGTCCGGTGGCCGTTCTTGGCGTGGTACTTGATCCCGTTCACGTTCTGCCAAGAAACGGGTGGGGGGGGGGGGGAGGAAAGTCAGGCCACGTCCGTCAAGGAATCCCAATAGGCTCTATGGAAAGAATTTGGGCCCCCTTCCCTAATTCTTTTACAGGTGTTACCGATGATACTAATGAAGGCTCTGTTCCATTCTGTGTCAAACAGAGTCAGGCTGCATGTTGGCTCACTGGAAACACTCTGCTACACCAGTGGGTCTCAAAGTGTCCTTGAGTGGGTTCCAAATGGCCCCGTACGGGTGTGTAACTCAAGAGTGTACAGATGGAACTACGGGTCCATTTGGTTCCATTTGTACACTCTCAGAGTTATGGGGGGGAGGGGTCCTTGAAATTAAAACGTTTGAGAACCAGTGTACACTAAATGGAACAGAGCCTTAATTAGTATCATGAGTAACACCTGTGAAGGGGCATAGAGCCCATTCGACTCACTACTACTTCATAAAGTAAACATAGTTAAACATAACTAAATGCAATTCAAATTCAATAAAGGTTACTTTTTAGGATTCCAATTAAAAAAATAGCAAAACATTCAGGATTTCAATTCAAATATAGCAAAAAATAGCTGATCTACAAGCTCAAAACGCGTCGCAGTGTGACACGGTATGAGCTTGTAGATCGGCTATTTTTGCCACGACACTAATCTGCAATGCGGCCCCTCTGGAGTGAGTGTGGAAATCTAGTGGCCCCTCTCCATCGTCAACGTTGCCCATCCCTGTTTTAGAGCATCGCAACAGAAATAGTTGACCTTAACAACGAAAAGAGCACCTCACTTCAAGTTGGGTTTTTCGGCGACCCCCATAACGCTGCCAGCCGTTAGCAGCATCCTGCTAACCATCTGTGTGCCACTGTACTGCCGAACAGAAGAGGAACGTCAAATCTATATACCCTTGTCGTTTTTTATGGAGGGACAGACAGTAGGCTGACAGGAAATGGGGAGAGAGATGGGGGGAAGACATGCAGTAAAGGCCGTCGGGATCGGGAGTCCAACCCGCGGCACACTGCCAGACTGGGTTACCAGCCAAGGTGCCTGGACCACTGAGCCATGGCCCAGGCCCCCTTGTCCTGTTTTCGGTGTGTTCCGAGGGCTGCCTACTCGCTGCCGATGACTATGTCATCGCCCGTAACCCTGTCATTCACGTCAGCAAATGCAATTTTCTCAAGCTGCACATAATTTATCCCCGACCGCACGGCCCAGATGTGAATGGAAACTGCAGTAAAAAACAAAACGCTCAATCTCTGAAAGTGGACTAGATGTACACAGCCATGTTGACATGCTGTTATGCTTCGGTTAACGCATCCTGGACGGGAAGCCCTGTTGGTGTTTTAACCCATTTAGGCCTGACGTCAAAAAAAATAAAAACGTTTGCTCTGAAAGAATATATATTCAAACATTTGTGCCACATTTTTTACGATTTTTCAAAAATAGCAGACCTACAAGCTCGTAGCGCGCCACTCGGTGGCGCGCTATGAGCTTGTAGATCTGCTATTTTTCAATAGCTAAAGTATAACATAATGCTTAGTTAAAACACCAAAAGGGGTTCCCGCCCAAAATGGGTTAAGCATTATGTTATACTTTAGCTGTTGAAAAATAGCAGATCTACAAGCTCGTAGCTGCTATTTTTGAAAAATCGTGAAAATGTGGCGCAAATCATTGAATATATATTCTTTCCGAGCGAACGTTTTTAACGCAGATCTTTGCTTCTGGGGGGATGGGGGGTGGGGTCCCTGGAACAACATATTTTCCGATGGGGGTCGGTGGCCAGATACAGATAATTCCAGGGCTCCTTGACATGAAATAGTTGGAGAACCACTGACATAGAAACATAAAGGTTTTTCATAAAACTGTCATGATTTAGAAGACGGTTTGCAGAATCTTGTGTTGGGTCTCAATGGGTTAACACCCTAGTGTTGTCCATTCTCTACATCAGGATGTCTGCAGGATGGTGACTTCACATCCGTCTGCGCTGATGATGCTCTGTGGGCAGACGAGGGGCTGACCGCATCAGAGCTGATGATGCTCTGTGGGCAGACGAGGGGCTGACCGCATCAGAGCTGATGATGCTCTGTGGGCAGACGAGGGGCTGACCGCATCAGAGCTTCAAAGGTTAGGGTTTGAACTGTACGGCTTTCGTTTTGCTATCTGTCGTGTCATGAGGGGCTACTGTATTGGCCTAATCCAGATTGATACCAGATTGTTTTGTTTTTTTATCAAGCATGAACTGCAGAAATAGACATGGATTTAGAAACTGATCTTTGTCAACCAGTGGTTCTCAACCAGAAACAAAATGGAACAACATCTGCATTACTTTAAATTTACTAGAAGTCTACGCAATTAGAGAATGTTAGAAGAGCAGCGTTTGCGTGGTATCTCTCCTACGGTACCAACGTCAATACAGCAGGGACATGTGGACATATTCTTAACTTTCGGGCTTCTCTACCCTACCTTGTATCTCTTTTTGCAGCCCGGGACGGGGCAGGTGAAGGGCTTCTCTACCCTACCTTGTATCTCTTTTTGCAGCCCGGGACGGGGCAGGTGAAGGGCTTCTCTACCCTACCTTGTATCTCTTTATGCAGCCCGGGGACGGGGCAGGCGAAGGGCTTCTCTACCCTACCTTGTATCTCTTTATGCAGCCCGGGGACGGGGCAGGCGAAGGGCTTTTCTGACCTACCTTGTGTCTCTTTTTGCAGCCCGGGACGGGGCAGGCGAAGGGCTTCTCTACCTTGTATCTCTTTATGCAGCCCGGGGACGGGGCAGGCGAAGGGCTTCTCTACCTTGTATCTCTTTTTGCAGCCCGGGGACGGGGCAGGCGAAGGGCTTCTCTACCCTACCTTGTATCTCTTTTTGCAGCCCGGGGACGGGGCAGGCGAAGGGCTTCTCTAACCTACCTTGTATCTCTTTTTGCAGCCCGGGACGGGGCAGGCGAAGGGCTTCTCTACCCTACCTTGTATCTCTTTTTGCAGCCCGGGACGGGGCAGGCGAAGGGCTTCTCTACCCTACCTTGTATCTCTTTTTGCAGCCCGGGACGGGGCAGGCGAAGGGCTTCTCTACCTTGTATCTCTTTTTGCAGCCCGGGGACGGGGCAGGCGAAGGGCTTCTCTAACCTACCTT
This sequence comes from Electrona antarctica, assembly GCF_951216825.1. Lineage (NCBI taxonomy): Eukaryota > Metazoa > Chordata > Actinopteri > Myctophiformes > Myctophidae > Electrona > Electrona antarctica. The sequence goes on from NC_136811.1 coordinate 10,432,610, forward strand.
GTATCTCTTTTTGCAGCCCGGGACGGGGCAGGCGAAGGGCTTCTCTAACCTACCTTGTATCTCTTTTTGCAGCCCGGGACGGGGCAGGCGAAGGGCTTCTCTACCCTACCTTGTATCTCTTTTTGCAGCCCGGGACGGGGCAGGCGAAGGGCTTCTCTACCCTACCTTGTATCTCTTTTTGCAGCCCGGGACGGGGCAGGCGAAGGGTTTCTCTACCTTGTATCTCTTTTTGCAGCCCGGGAACGGGGCAGGCGAAGGGCTTCTCTACCCTACCTTGTATCTCTTTTTGCAGCCCGGGACGGGGCAGGCTGAAGGGCTTCTCTAACCTACCTTGTATCTCTTTTTGCAGCCCGGGACGGGGCAGGCTGAAGGGCTTCTCTAACCTACCTTGTATCTCTTTTTGCAGCCCGGGACGGGGCAGGCGAAGGGCTTCTCTAACCTACCTTGTATCTCTTTTTGCAGCCCGGGACGGGGCAGGCGAAGGGCTTCTCTACCCTACCTTGTATCTCTTTTTGCAGCCCGGGACGGGGCAGTCGAAGGGCTTCTCTAACCTACCTTGTATCTCTTTTTGCAGCCCGGGACGGGGCAGGCTGAAGGGCTTCTCTAACCTACCTTGTATCTCTTTTTGCAGCCCGGGACGGGGCAGGCTGAAGGGCTTCTCTACCCTACCTTGTATCTCTTTTTGCAGCCCGGGACGGGGCAGGCTGAAGGGCTTCTCTAACCTACCTTGTATCTCTTTTTGCAGCCCGGGACGGGGCAGGCTGAAGGGCTTCTCTAACCTACCTTGTATCTCTTTTTGCAGCCCGGGACGGGGCAGTCGAAGGGCTTCTCTAACCTACCTTGTATCTCTTTTTGCAGCCCGGGACGGGGCAGGCGAAGGGCTTCTCGTCGCCTCCGTTCATGCACATGGAGCTGAGGATGGACTCGGAGCTGACGGCGCTCTCCGTGGTCCACGACTCGTCGCTGTCCGAGTCCTCGTAGTCCATGTCCTCCTCGTCACACTCGCTCCCTGAGGGGGGCGGTCGGGGGGGGTAGGGGGGTGGGGGGACAAACGGTGGGTCGGGGCACATTTGTGGGTCACGGAAACATTTATGTTGTCTTATGTTATTTATTATTTCAAAACATTAAAAGAAAAAGAAAAAAAAAAGCAACATGTTTCATGGATTGAAAACAAAATTCACGTGTTTTCTTTCAATAATTTCATGAAGAAATCAAAGAAAAAAATCAGACATTCCATAAATTAGAAAACAAATGTTTAAGAAGTAGTGAAAATAGATGATCTATGAGCTCATCACATGGTGCGAAACGGCTCGTTGTGAACTTGTAGATCTGCTATTTTCACTAGTTTGGGGTCCTGGGCAAACGTCTAATTTCTCTTTTGGGTCACGACAAGCTAAAAAGGAACCACTGGATTAGTAGTCTGTTAGCCTCGGAAACCCAGACGTTTTTATTTCCAGGGAGAAAAAAAAAAGTCCACTTCAATTCGGCATACAGTAGTGAACTTTGATCACTCTGCTGATTTCTGATCGTCTGCACCTTTGTTAAATTGACGCACACACGTAGTCACGTACACACACACACAGACACACACACACACACACACATACTCCGCTCTCTCTCTGTCGCTCTAATTAATTAGTCTCATGTCGCACAGCTAGATTCTCCCGGCGGATCCTGCCGGGAGCTGCCTATGCCATAGAAAGCATAGGTCGACCCCAGGCTACCAGACTGTTGACTCTCGCAATTTCCAAATGCTTCCATCATACAGTCTGGAGCAACGGAAATTCTATCATGAGTAAAATACAAAGCGGAAGTGAAGCCTCCTCGCCACTTCCGTTTTTGTCTTTACAGTCGCGTAAATGTATCCTAATATAAATCAAAATCATCTAAGCATATAGAGCAGAAATGGAAATGAGAAAATAAGCTCTGAAAGATATTTTTAAATATATTTTCGTGAACGGAAATGGCAGCTTCCTTACTCCGGGAAGCTCGGGAGGTGTAGTTCCAGACTCTATATAGCATTCGGAGATTGTGGAATAGCTGTCTGGCTATACGCAAGACTACTGGATCAGAGACACAGAGAAAGTCACAATGTGATCCTGGAAACATGGCTACATGGAATGGACGGCTCGGACATGTGTTCAGATTTCAGAATGGACCAGGACTGCATTCCTGAAGTAGCCTTGAGATGGACCCCACCTGGCAAGAGGAAACGATGGAGGGGCAAAAGCAACATGGTGGACACCTGTGACCTCAAACCTGAAAACAGAACCTAACGTTGGGGCGTCGAGGAGGCAAAACACTCTGCACAGGACACGACCAGATGGAAGGACACACACACACACACCTTTATCCACAGGACAGGACCAGATGGAAGCACACACACACACACACACACCCTTATCCACAGGAAACCAAGACGCCTAAGTACGTAAAGTGTGCAAAAATGTCTCCGCGCAGGCTCACAGAAAACACAAGGTCATTGGATTCAGGAAAATACAAAACACTTAGACATGGAGCAGTGGAGAAACCACTTTTATTGTTAATGAAACCATGCAAACGGTGTTTAAAAATTGGTTGTTTCGGTGCATCGAACGCTTTACCAAATGTGGGGTATTTTCATGTAAACCTATTTCCAAATGAACTCATTACCTGATTACCTGATACCAAATTCAGAAACGTATGCTCCCCCACAGATGGTCCTACTGTACAGTCACCATGCACACCACCAGGCTGCTCTCCAAACTACTTACAGTCACCATGCACACCACCAGGCTGCTCTCCAAACTACTTACAGTCACCATGCACACCACCAGGCTGCTCTCCAAACTACTTACAGTCACCATGCACACCACCAGGCTGCTCTCCAAACTACTTACAGTCACCATGCACACCACCAGGCTGCTCTCCAAACTCTACAGTCACCATGCACACCACCAGGCTGCTCTCCAAACTACTTACAGTCACCATGCACACCACCAGGCTGCTCTCCAAACTCTACAGTCACCATGCACACCACCAGGCTGCTCTCCAAACTCTACAGTCACCATGCACACCACCAGGCTGCTCTCCAAACTCTATGACTCATGCACATGGCACGACTAGTCTTTGGCCGCTGGGATCCTGGACGGACGAGGGCCCAGGGGGTTTAGGAATGAGCTGGACTTATTGTTGGGAACAGACACGGTCCCATGTGAAGAAAGCTTTTCACAAAACCGCTCTGGAATTCTCATTTGGGAGTGACATTTGACAAAGCATAATATCTCATAATAACCCATTTAGGCCTGACGTCGAAATTTTAAAAAATTCTATTCTAAATTCTGACAGTTTTCTGAAATACCCATGTTTCTATGTCGGTGGTCTCAAAAATAGCAGATCTACAAGCTCATAGCGCGCCACCGAGTGGCGCGCTATGAGCTTGTAGATCTGCTATTTTTCAACAGCTGCTAAAGCATAACATAATGCTTAAAACACCAAAAGGGGTTCACGCCTAGAATGGGATAATGAACAGTTAAAAGTTATCAACTATAGCACTAATAATAGGTCTACTTAATAGCTAGAAATGGGAGATGCATAAACTCACAAATGGTCACAAGATGTCTTGAAAGTGAATAGAAGACATCTTGGACTATAATGCCCTTTCTGGACTGTGTTTTTTAAGGCTAATGTTCCAACGTCACATGCTTCCTTTGCAGCCGAGTTTGTGGAAACACTGACAGATGCCAACCGTGGGAAAGAATTCAGCCCCGTCTGCAACGTCTCCTGGGGTTTTTACTCGCCGCTATTGTCTTATTAATTAACATTTTAAGATTAAATATATATGAGAATGTTTGGCTCCAAGGCCACGAAAAACGAAAAGGAAGAGACACGGGAAAGATTTTCTTCCATGCCGAGAACACGGGAAACATGCTACTGAACATAAACTACTTGGAATAAGTGCACATACACAGGATTATAGTGAATCAAATAACAGGCCCTTTCTTTAAGGGCTGAGCTATTCTAGAGCAGGGGTTCCCAAACCTTTTTGGCCCAGGTACCCCTTGGGGGGGGGGGGGGGGGGATTTTTTCCAGGTCCCCCCCTCATCCTCGCAACACCAATGAGCATATTTACAACCTTACATTTAGATGCCAATTTGGAACTATTTGTATTAGAACTTTTCAATCAAAGTCACAACACATTTTCCACAACATTTATTAGAATAGACGTAGACCTAGTACGTGACAGTGCAGACACATAATTGACCTTTAGCAAAGCCCCGCCCTCTCCTACTTAGACACTCCCACTTGGAGACTTTCCAGCCAGGCTCATTCGTTCCATGTTATGCTTAGCTGTGATTGGACCATAGGAGTTTGGGGAGGGCTATAGGTCAATTTCCTTGATGCATCAAAAACCTCGTCGGCGACCCGACAAAGTGTTCGGGGAAGCGTCTAGTTTACCTGTTGGCGTGCTGCTGCGGAACGAGGACGAGGGGGTGATGGGAGGCGTGACCGGGGGTGTGAGGTTACCGCCGCCGCTGCTGTGGCGCGTCGGCGCCGACGACGCGCTGACACTGCGCGACAGGCCGCCACCGCCCGTCAGACACAGAGGCGCCGACACGCTAACGCTGCGCGACAGGGCGCCGCCACCCGTCGTCAGACACAGAGACAGCTTCATGGGCTGGGACGCCTTCTTCTTCAGGGCCTCGTGTTCACGCCGGGCCGCTTCCGTCATGAACCTTGGCGTGCGTGGTGGTGCCGACGACGCATACATGGAATGAAGCACAAATAAAATCATGATTTTTGTTTTGTTTTTTTGTATTATCATTCTAAACCTATATAACCTATATACATTTGACTGAGGGACTGCCATTGGATTTTTTTTTTAATTTTCGTTTTTTTGGGGACTCTAACATTACACCTATAGCTACATGTTTAAGCATTTATTTTATATTTACAGCTCTGACACTTATTTCAGACATACTCTAGTATGTGAAGAGTCTGCCGACTGCTATTATTAACTCATTTTAAAAAAGTTTTCTCTGGAGATTGCACGATGGCAGGCTCTCAGTCAAATCTGGTCACTATAGTGTTGCTGCTTTTCCAAACGACATCCCACTGCCCAGTTGAAGAAATCACAGATTTTGAGGCATTAACTCTTTTGCTTTTATGACATTTCTGAGGCCATTCTTGTTTCTGGAAGATGCTTCTAAACTTGTAGTCATTAGCTTGTAGAGCTGCTATTTTGGGTGCGCAGCATGCTTTCACATGAGACACGCTGGCTTCAATTGAATTCAGATGACTGAAATCAGTCATGGTGACTGAGAACTTTAATCCATGTGTATACAACAGTGGTTTTTCAACCCTTTTCATATAAAAGGCCCATTATTTATTCTGCATTTGAGATTTAGCCTCTCATACCCAAGACTTTAGAATATGTTGTTACGTCATGCGTAAGATTTTGTCCACAAATCCACAAAATGATAGGTAAACGTTGATCAAAATTACAATTCTTCTACCTTCTCGACCAAAGTTAGTAGCAAACTACAGCACGTTAGCCGCCTTTGTTTTAAATTGTCCCCCATTCGCACATCGCAAAACCGTTCACAGTTCACACCTATTGGTCGGAGATGCGCCACCACTCCCACGTCAATCATTTAATCCACGCTATGCCCGATAACAGGCTCGACAAGCCAAAACCTTATCGATACCCGGGTCTCGATAAATGCCGAACCGGGTTTGAAATGGACCCGATTTTCGGGCTCCATCCCTATTCTCGAGTTGTGTAGACTTCTTGTAAATTAAGTAATGCAGATGTTTAACAATAACTATTTTAACTCTTTAGAGCGTAAAAGAGGGTCCAGTTGGTTACCAACTCTCCGTCATTTAGCTGGGAACCACCTGGAACTCCCTCATTTTTAAAACGATGCAATACTGCCTCCTCAAAGTTGGTATTGTGACTTTATTGTTAAGAGAATAAGAGGTTTCATCCGAAGTGCTTTTGAATACTTTTCATTGGTTGCATATTTTAGTTTTTAACCAACGTGTGTTGGTTAAGACGTAAAGGGTGTTGGAAAACCCCCCTGGTAAACCCCTCCCTCTTTCATTCATGTTCTCAAGAGGGAGGCGTTTAGCAGGCTAGTTCGATAGCACTGATTTATGAGGAAAAAATGAAGAAAAAAATAATCTAAAACCGCGGCCAAAAACATAAAATTGTGGGGGTCCTGGCTTGACATTAAACTGTTTGACATATAGAATCATACGTTTTTTTTCACCAAACTGATTTAGTAGACATTTGTAGAAATGGGCCTGGGGTCCTAATGGGTACATTTATGTCCCACCGTACGACGAAGCATCAATCAGCCTTTTACAGTACGGAGGAGCCCCTCCTCCCGTCTTTCAGGATCCCTCTGCTACCGTAGGGGGCTACTGTAAAACATGTGCTTGGAATCAATATAACCCATTTAGGCCTGACGTCGAAATTAAAAAAAAAAAAGTCTTCTAAATCCTCCAGTTTTCTGAAATACCTCATGTTTCTGTCAGCGGTGCTCAATATTTCATGTCAAGGACCCCAAAAATTCGATGAAATTGACCTCCGACCCCCATCTGAAAATATGTTGTTCCAGGGACCCCCCCCCCCCCCCCCCCCCAGAAGCAAATATTTGAGGTAAAAACGTTGACAAAATATATATTCCAAAATTTGCGCCACATTTTCTCGATTTTTCAAAAATAGCAGACCAAGCTCGTAGCGCACCACTCGGTGGCGCGCTATGAGCTTGTAGATCTGCTATGTTTCCCAATAGCTAAATTATAACACAATGTTTAAAACACCAAAAGGGGGTTCCCGCCCAGAACGGGATAATATCGCTGGATCCATTCCCACAAATGAGACCAAAGTTTATGACAGACAGTAAAGCGGCTCGGTGTAAATGTACGTCATAAAAAAAATAAAAATGTTCACGCAGACGTCGCGCCAAAGAAAAAGTGGAATTAGCGGATTAAGCGAGACCACATCAAGACGACGTGGGTTGAGGGGTTAGACAGTGGCACGGGGTCCCCCCCCCCCCCCCCCTCCCCGCCCTTTTAAAAACCACCATTCAAACACTCTATATCAAAGTGGAGAGAGAGGGATGAGTCTGGGGCAATATAAAATCCAATTACGCAACGCCTAGAGCAATTCATCTGATTAATCCATTCTGGACGAGAACCCCTTTTGGTGTTTGTTAAGCATTAAGTTGTACTTTAGCTATTGAAAAAGAGAAGATCTACAAGCTCATAGTGCACCACCGAGTGGCATGCTACGAGCTTGTGGATCTGCTATTTTTTTTTAAATCGTGAAAATATGGCGCAAATCTTTGAATAGATCTTTCAGAGCGAACGTTTTTAACTCAAATCTTTGCTTCGGGGGGGGGGAGGGGGGGTGCCTGGAACAACATATTTTCAGATACGGGTCAGCGGCCAATTACATATATTTTTGGGAGTCTTTGACATGAAAAGGTTTGAGAACGACTGACATACAAACATAGGGTTTTTCAGAAAACTGTCAGGATTTAGAAGACATTCGAGTAGAATCGTCCTCGGGTCTGAATGGGTTAATCCACCAGATGAGACTTTGGAGACTGCAGTTTGGCCCATGCATGGTTTGCGTAACGACATATTAGTGAAAGCTGAGTTAGCAGTGCTATTGAACACCCTTCACGTCCGTGTGTGGGTTTTTATAAATATTGAACAAATATGAATAGTTACTAAGTGATTCCCTCCCGTTCCCACAGGCGGTGTCGTGAGGCCAGGGCCAACAGAATGCACGGCATAAGCAGAGAAGAAGAAGCGTTATCCGTCCGAATGACCCGGAAGTGCATAATCGCCCATTGTCGTGCCAGGGGTCGCGCCAGTGTTCTAGCGGTCGGACTATTGACATGGTCAGCGCAACCTCGAATTAATGTTTTATTAAGCTCCCAACATCGTACTTTCTCCCATTCTGAGCACTAAAACCACTAATGGCCGCATGCCATTGTGCGTCTGTGTGTACCCCATAGTGATGATTTGATTGGCTGAGCACGGAATGTGACGTATGATGATAAGAGCGCCCCTCACTTCATACAATTGTGATTTCTTTTTCTTTCTTTTTTTTAGAAAGGCATGCATGACAATCAATAATTTAATGAGCCCAGTGGGGAAACCTAAGTGGAGTCTGTTTTGAACTTAGTTTGGAGTTCTCTGGTCTCTAGTATAAAAGTCAAAGTCATACGATTTGTCACACACGTTACTGCGAAAGTGAAATTTGTTCTCCGCATTTGACCCATCTCTTGGAGCGGTGAGCCGCAGCCAAGGAGCGGTGAGCTGCAGCTGTGCCGCGCTCGGGAATCATTTGATTAGTAGATTTGACCCCCCAATCCAACCCTTTGATGCTGAGTGCCAAGCAGGGAGGCATTGGGTCCCATTTTTACAGTCTTTGGTATGACCCGGCCGGGGATCGAACCCCCGACCTCCCGGTTTCAGGGCGGACACTCTAACCACAAGGCCACTGTCTGGTATAGATTGTGCTGTTGTGGTCACCTGTTGATGTAGCTGAGGGCAACGTAGGTGGGCTGCTGCTGCTCCTGTTTCTCTAGAAGACGGGGGTCTGTGTCTGGGAGAGAGAGAGAGAGAAGAGAAGAGTGGTAGTGCTGTGTGCTACTGTATATACAGTATGGTGGGAGCAGAGGGGGGGGGGGGGGGGTGAGTGTAAAACAACATTATCTAAAAGCCGCTTCTCAGAGGGCTGTGATAGACTGCTGCCACCATGTGGTCACATTAATGACTGCAGGGGCATCACAGCAGATAGATACAGACAGACACACACACCTGTTAAAAAGTATTTTCAGTAGGTTTTTGTATTTTTCATGTGTCTATGAGGTGACAGTACTTCATTAGACACCCTGGAGTCGTTTTTATGTGCAATGATGTATTAACTTTGTATTTAGGGTTTCTTCCTGGAGGCTGAACCCTTGTAGGTCAAACGTGCCAATGAACAAAACAGTAATATAGTGACACCACACTATCAGCCCCTCCCCTAACCCCTCCCCCTTTATCATACAACTACAGCTGTGGGTGTGGCTTCAGTTCAGGTGGATCACCAGCCATCACCACCCACCAGGCAAACCAGGCATACTTAATGAACTGGTGGGGGTGCCCACATAAAAACAACATTTTAACAAATAACATTAACAAACAAAACTTCTTCCTCCTTATATGACAATAAGACCTGATTATCATGTTTGAGGGTGGAAAAAAATCATGGCACTCCATCTTTAAGGAACAAAGCAGGATAAGGAAACCTAAGAGAAACGGTAACCCCCCCCCCCCCCCACCCCCATCCATCTGGGGTTAGTGTGTCGATGCTGTTGCACATATACTGTCACTTTACAGCTTGTATGTACACCGTCTACACGCAGACATAAATACAGTACACGTAAACAGATGTTTATGATCCAGGAGTACGTAAAGTAATCCTTTACGTGCCTTAGAGCTAAGACCTGAGAGGAGAACTGTTCAGGCTGCTCACATCTAGGTTTTCGAGATGATTTTTTACCATTAACCCATTTTGACCTGACTAGTGTCCACGGCCAGGGCTTTCACTTCTAAGTGATTTTTTTACTAGTTGACTTGTTGCCTAGTTTACTAGTTGACTAGTTGTTTATGGCGATTAACCCATTTTGACCTGAGATCAGATTCTAAAAATGTCTTCTACATCCTGACAGTTTTCTGAAAAAGCTGTTTCTATGTCGTCGTTCTTCGATTTTTCAAAAATAGCAGACCTACAAGCTCGTAGCGCGCCACTCGGTGGCACGCTATGAGCTTGTAGATCTGCTATTTTTCAATAGCTAAAGCATAACATAATGCCAACACCAAAAGGGGTTCCCGCCCCAAAATGGGTTAAATCAGTGAATGAGCCATTGTGAGATTGTATTTCCATCTCAATCCAAAGATGTATTGTCTTGCAATACCAATATGCGGACATTATAGGAAAGAAATATAAAGCTTGGACCTTTATTATGACACAGCCCCAAATCTATACAACACGTGCATTTCTACAGTATGAAAAACAAAATGCACTTTGCAAGCGACGCACCGGCGTGGATGTGTAAATCGCTCACTCTCAACGTGTTCTTTGCCCTTCATTCACAATTTCACACTACTAGATCACCTGGTACCCTCTCGTAAAAAAAAAGAACACTCTTTCCAAAGTGCTTCTTAAAGCAAAGCCTGGCTTCTCTGTGTGGGTGGGCTGCGTCACTTCACTTAGCGCTTGTCTCTCAGCCATCTTTTGTCGTCATCTTAACGTCCATAATTAGAAATCTGCAAAAGGTTCAAACATGGACAGAAGTTGCAAAATAACCGTGTGAGAAAAACTCTAAAAAGGTACACACACACACACACACACACACACACACACACACGCACACGCGCGCGGTAATGGCTCACAGATGCACGGGTCTTTCCATCCATAAAGTAAACACCAAACGCACGGTGTGCCCTGTGCACATTTTAACAATACGCTACTAGCCCTAATCCTGCCACAAAGGCCACGGAGGGCAACGGCAGGCACTTCGGCTTAACGTGAACCACATTCAGAGAGGAGGAGGAGGGGGGGCGGGGGGGACCAAAGATCTCACTGCAGATCATGTGGTCGAGACCAGAAAAGGGGGTAAATAGAACAACATGGCATTTAGGGCAGCCATTCTTTCAGAGGCTCTGTGATTTGGCTGATGGTATACAGCAAGGCAACACGCGGAGGTGGCAGGCCAGGGCCGTGGCTCAGCGGTCCAGGCACCTTGGCTGGTACTCCAGTCTGGCAGTGTGCCGCGGGTTCGACTCCCGATCCTGACGGCCTTTACTACGTGTCACCACCCCCCCCTTTAACCCCACTAGCATCATGACTGAAGGAAAAAAAAAGGGACAGAAGTAGCATGTGCTTAAATTCATATTTAGAAATTGTTTCAGATGTCAAACATTTCTGAGATGATGGAATGGTGATGGATGATGATGGTGATGGAAGAGGGACCTTCTGAAAGCTTCATGGGCAAAGATAATAAACTTCAAAATCTAAAAGAAAATAGGTCAAAATGACCTCTGTCATGCTAGTGTTAAAGCCTGTATACTTCACTGACCATGGGGTCCCCCAGGGGTCTGTACTTGGTCTCATCCCGTACACCAAATGCCAATCTACAAGCTCACAAACGTGATGCATTACGAGCTTGTAGAGCTGCTATTTTGTGCCACATTTTCACGATTTTTCAAAAATAGCAGATCTAAATAGCAGATCCACAAGCTTGTAGCGTGGCTCAGCGCGGCACTCGGTCCCAACATCTATCTTAAAATCTTAAAATAAAAAAAAGATTTTATCTTAAAATAATGGTTAAAGTGGTTAAAAGCTTTAAGGCGACACAGACGCGTCCTCAGGTCTGAACGGGTTCAGATTAGAAAGACCGCCGGTGTTCTTCCTGCTGCCGGAAGCACTGGAGGAGGAGGAGACGGGCGGAGTTTCAGAGCAGTTCGGGAGGTACGTGTGAGCGTTTCCTCTCTCAACCCTGAGTGCATGAGACGAAATCCCTAATGAGCAGCTAGACAGTGTGTGTGTGCGTGCGTGCGTGCGTGGTGATGGGGAGGTTCCTGTGTGGACTGCTCAATTAGCTCATACATACTCTGTAAATCAGCCACACTTCAGGTGGGACAAGGAAGGGGGTGGTGGTGTGTGTACCGCACAATACCTCACTATTCTCTTTGGGGGGCCCCACCCACAGTGCCTCAGATTAGAAGCAGGGCTGCATGGGGTCGGGGCGGGGGGGGGGGGGGGGGATGGGAACCACTCTAAGGGCTCTGTGCAGGTGGTCCTCCACCACCTTGGTGGTCCTGCTATCAGCAGAAGCCGTGCAGCGGGACGATGCAACGGGACTCGTTGACGTCCTCCTGGCCGACGGGACACTTCGAAAATGTCAACGCACGAGGGTGTGCTCTGGTTGGTGGCTGCACCAGCTACTAGTGCAGATGTATTTTTAACTGTATTGTTGTATGCCATTGTCAGTATGAGCTATGCTATGGGATCATCTGAATTTCCCCTAACCCATTTAGGCCTGGCGTCAAAATAAAAAAAACGTTCGCTCTGAAAGAATATATATTCAAAGATTTGTGCCGCATTTTTACGATTTTTCAAAAACAGCAGACCTACAAGCTCGTAGCGCGCCACTCGGTGGCGCGCTACGAGCTTGTAGATCTGCTATCTTTCAATAGCTAAAGTATAACATAATGCTTAGTTAAACCCCTATTTTAAGTTAATCCCACCCAGAATGGGCTAAAGTATCTATCTATCTATCGGCTGTAACAGCTAGTTTCGGTGTGTGTGAGAGAGATACAATGCCTGTAACCATATACGTTTAGTATAAACCAGGCTTTTATCTCCAGGAACCCCCACACACACACACACACCTCCCTCCCTCATTAGCTCCAGGAAGGTCTAACAAAATTAAAAAGGCCAAACTCGAACCCCAGGGCTGATGATGGCGATATTTGCATGTGTCGTTCAGCCTCTATAATTGGAATACACACACACAGAGAGAGCACTGGGCCCAGAGTATACTACAGCCCTGGGGGAGGGGTGGGGGGGGTGTTCAGTGCGGAGTGGCAAACATCATGGTGACATGTTTACGACGGTTCCTGAGCTGAGGCGGGCGGGGCCGGGGGAGGGGGAGGGGGGGGAACGGTTCCAGGAGTGGCAGCACAGCTAATACATTAAGATGTGAAACCTCTCCAGAAAAAAAGAGGAAATGAGAAATCTCAGCCTCTAGTAGAGAGTATAGAGCTCAGTGTGTTATTCTACCACTGGCTGTCTGGAGCGTAGCCCTGTGGCAAGAGCCACAGGGTTCATATACACAGCACACACACACACACACACACACACACACACACACACACACACACACACACACACACACACACACACACACACACACACACACGTGCGCAGTCTGCACGCACGCACGCACACATCCCGCAAAGTGCCGTGGCACGCAACCAAGCCCCCCAGTGAGGCTCTCCAGCGTTGAAGCACTCGGGCCCTAGTGGTTGGAGCGTGAACTGCAGGCCGACCTGTTGGATTCATGACCGGGGAAACCCCAGTGCAGCTGGGGGCTTTAACGTTGAGCGCTCGGTTGCACTTCCGCATTTCACCGCCACAATGTGGTGGTCAAATGCGGAAGTATAGAGGGTTCTTCCGGGTGCTTCAAAACACCACAACTTCCACTGAAATGAATATCTCTATCCTTTTATTACTCTATGTGCACGCAACGGTGCACGTCCTGAACCAAACCAAAACGTACCTCCCTCCCATAAAGCCCTGTGCAGTCAGTGGAGGGGGAGAGGAGGAAAGCAGCCCCTGGCCTCTCTGTACAGCCAGCAGCAGCAGCGCACCACAAAACAACAGATCTGCTGTCGGAGGGTGAGGAGGAGGAGGAGGAGGAGGAGGAGGAGGAGGAGGGGTGGGGGTGGGACTGTGGGACGGGAGGGCCGTAATTAGGTCCTCCAGGTGCAGAGATCGGGGGCACCGGTCACTGGCTTTCCCAAATGTATTACTTCCGCTCAAGATTTGGGGTGTGTGTGTGTATGTGTGTGCGCGTGCACGCGTGCATGTGTGTGTGTGGTGTGTGTGTGTGTGTGTGTGTGTGTGTGTGTGGAGCATTCCAAATTCTTCTAAAACGACACATAGCGACAAACAGGTTTAGTATTGTTGGAGCAAAAAACACTAAAGCCTCTTCAGGCCACTCACTCACTCAGCGCTCTGAATAAGGTGCTTTCTGTCTGTCCCCCTGGTCGTGGTGTCACTAGACAGACCCCAGTAAGGTCTTATGTTTGTCCCCCTGGTCGTGTCACTAGACAGACCCCAGTAAGTCTTGTGTCTGTCCCCCTGGCCGTGGTGTCACTAGACGGACCCCAGTAAGTCTTGTGTCTGTCCCCCTGGTCGTGGTGTCACTAGACAGACCCCAGTAAGTCTTGTGTCTGTCCCCCTGGTCGTGGTGTCACTAGACAGACCCCAGTAAGTCTTGTGTCTGTCCCCCTGGTCGTGTCACTAGACAGACCCCAGTAAGTCTTGTGTCTGTCCCCCTGGTCGTGTCACTAGACAGACCCCAGTAAGTCTTGTGTCTGTCCCCCTGGTCGTGTCACTAGACGGACCCCAGTAAGTCTTGTGTCTGTCCCCCTGGTCGTGTCACTAGACAGACCCCAGTAAGTCTTGTGTCTGTCCCCCTGGTCGTGGTGTCACTAGACAGACCCCAGTAAGTCTTGTGTCTGTCCCCCTGGTCGTGTCACTAGACGGACCCCAGTAAGTCTTGTGTCTGTCCCCCTGGTCGTGGTGTCACTAGACAGACCCCAGTAAGTCTTGTGTCTGTCCCCCTGGTCGTGTCACTAGACGGACCCCAGTAAGTCTTGTGTCTGTCCCCCTGGTCGTGGTGTCACTAGACAGACCCCAGTAAGTCTTGTGTCTGTCCCCCTGGTCGTGTCACTAGACGGACCCCAGTAAGTCTTGTGTCTGTCCCCCTGGTCGTGGTGTCACTAGACAGACCCCAGTCTTGTGTCTGTCCCCCTGGTCGTGTCACTAGACGGACCCCAGTAAGTCTTGTGTCTGTCCCCCTGGTCGTGGTGTCACTAGACAGACCCCAGTCTTGTGTCTGTCCCCCTGGTCGTGTCACTAGACAGACCCCAGTAAGTCTTGTGTCTGTCCCCCTGGTCGTGGTGTCACTAGACAGACCCCAGTCTTGTGTCTGTCCCCCTGGTCGTGTCACTAGACAGACCCCAGTAAGTCTTGTGTTTGTCCCCCTGGTCGTGGTGTCACTAAACAGACCCCAGTAAGTCTTGTTTGTCCCCCTGGTCGTGGTGTCACTAGACAGACCCCAGTCTTGTGTCTGTCCCCCTGGTCGTGGTGGCACTAGACAGACCCCAGTAAGGTCTTGTGTCTGTCCCCCTGGTCGTGGTGGCACTAGACAGACCCCAGTAAGTCTCCGGTCTGTCCCCCTGGTCGTGTCACTAGACAGACCCCAGTAAGTCTCCGGTCTGTCCCCCTGGTCGTGTCACTAGACGGACCCCAGTAAGTCTTGTGTTTGTCCCCCTGGTCGTGTCACTAGACAGACCCCAGTAAGTCTTGTTTGTCCCCCTGGTCGTGTCACTAGACAGACCCCAGTAAGTCTTCTGTTTGTCCCCCTGGTCGTGTCACTAGACAGACCCCAGTAAGTCTTGTTTGTCCCCCTGGTCGTGTCACTAGACAGACCCCAGTAAGTCTTGTTTGTCCCCCTGGTCGTGTCACTAGACAGACCCCAGTAAGTCTTCTGTTTGTCCCCCTGGTCGTGTCACTAGACAGACCCCAGTAAGTCTTGTGTCTGTCCCCCTGGTCGTGGTGTCACTAGACAGACCCCAGTAAGTCTTGTGTCTGTCCCCCTGGTCGTGGTGTCACTAGACAGACCCTAGTAAGTCTTCCTTTTGTCCCCCTGGACGTGTCACTAGACAGACCCCAGTAAGGTCTTGTGTCTGTCCCCCTGGTCGTGTCACTAGACGGACCCCAGTAAGGTCTTGTGTCTGTCCCCCTGGTCGTGTCACTAGACAGACCCCAGTAAGTCTTGTGTCTGTCCCCCTGGTCGTGTCACTAGACGGACCCCAGTAAGGTCTTGTGTCTGTCCCCCTGGTCGTGTCACTAGACGGACCCCAGTAAGGTCTTGTGTCTGTCCCCCTGGTCGTGTCACTAGACAGACCCCAGTAAGTATTGTGTCTGTCCCCCTGGTCGTGTCACTAGACAGACCCCAGTAAGTATTGTGTCTGTCCCCCTGGTCGTGGTGTCACTAAACAGACCCCAGTAAGTCTTGTTTGTCCCCCTGGTCGTGGTGTCACTAGACAGACCCCAGTCTTGTGTCTGTCCCCCTGGTCGTGGTGGCACTAGACAGACCCCAGTAAGGTCTTGTGTCTGTCCCCCTGGTCGTGGTGGCACTAGACAGACCCCAGTAAGTCTCCGGTCTGTCCCCCTGGTCGTGTCACTAGACGGACCCCAGTAAGTCTTGTGTTTGTCCCCCTGGTCGTGTCACTAGACAGACCCCAGTAAGTCTTGTTTGTCCCCCTGGTCGTGTCACTAGACAGACCCCAGTAAGTCTCGTTTGTCCCCCTGGTCGTGTCACTAGACAGACCCCAGTAAGTCTTCTGTTTGTCCCCCTGGTCGTGTCACTAGACAGACCCCAGTAAGTCTTGTGTCTGTCCCCCTGGTCGTGGTGTCACTAGACAGACCCCAGTAAGTCTTGTGTCTGTCCCCCTGGTCGTGGTGTCACTAGACAGACCCTAGTAAGTCTTCCGTTTGTCCCCCTGGACGTGTCACTAGACAGACCCCAGTAAGGTCTTGTGTCTGTCCCCCTGGTCGTGTCACTAGACGGACCCCAGTAAGGTCTTGTGTCTGTCCCCCTGGTCGTGTCACTAGACAGACCCCAGTAAGTCTTGTGTCTGTCCCCCTGGTCGTGTCACTAGACGGACCCCAGTAAGGTCTTGTGTCTGTCCCCCTGGTCGTGTCACTAGACGGACCCCAGTAAGGTCTTGTGTCTGTCCCCCTGGTCGTGTCACTAGACAGACCCCAGTAAGTCTTGTGTCTGTCCCCCTGGTCGTGGTGTCACTAAACAGACCCCAGTAAGTCTTGTGTCTGTCCCCCTGGTCGTGTCACTAAACAGACCCCAGTAAGTCTTGTGTTTGTCCCCCTGGTCGTGGTGGCACTAGACAGACCCCAGTAGGTCTTGTCTGTCCCCCTGGTCGTGGTGTCACTAGACAGACCCCAGTAAGTCTTGTGTCTGTCCCCCTGGTCGTGTCACTAAACAGACCCCAGTAAGTCTTGTGTCTGTCCCCCTGGTCGTGTCACTAGACAGACCCCAGTAAGTCTTGTGTTTGTCCCCCTGGTCGTGGTGTCACTAAACAGACCCCAGTAAGTCTTGTGTCTGTCCCCCTGGTCGTGTCACTAAACAGACCCCAGTAAGTCTTGTGTCTGTCCCCCTGGTCGTGGTGTCACTAGACAGACCCCAGTAAGTCTTGTGTCTGTCCCCCTGGTCGTGGTGTCACTAGACAGACCCCAGTAAGTCTTGTGTCTGTCCCCCTGGTCGTGGTGTCACTAGACAGACCCCAGTAAGTCTTGTGTTTGTCCCCCTGGTCGTGTCACTAGACAGACCCCAGTAAGTCTTGTGTCTGTCCCCCTGGCCGTGGTGTCACTAGACGGACCCCAGTAAGTCTTGTGTCTGTCCCCCTGGTCGTGTCACTAGACGGACCCCAGTAAGGTCTTGTGTCTGTCCCCCTGGTCGTGTCACTAGACGGACCCCAGTAAGGTCTTGTGTCTGTCCCCCTGGTCGTGTCACTAGACAGACCCCAGTAAGTCTTGTGTCTGTCCCCCTGGTCGTGGTGTCACTAAACAGACCCCAGTAAGTCTTGTGTCTGTCCCCCTGGTCGTGGTGTCACTAGACAGACACCAGTAAGTCTTGTGTCTGTCCCCCTGGTCGTGTCACTAGACAGACCCCAGTAAGTCTTGTGTCTGTCCCCCTGGTCGTGGTGTCACTAAACAGACCCCAGTAAGTCTTGTGTCTGTCCCCCTGGTCGTGTCACTAAACAGACCCCAGTAAGTCTTGTGTTTGTCCCCCTGGTCGTGTCACTAGACAGACCCCAGTAAGTCTTGTGTCTGTCCCCCTGGTCGTGGTGTCACTAAACAGACCCCAGTAAGTCTTGTGTTTGTCCCCCTGGTCGTGGTGTCACTAAACAGACCCCAGTAAGTCTTGTGTCTGTCCCCCTGGTCGTGTCACTAAACAGACCCCAGTAAGTCTTGTGTCTGTCCCCCTGGTCGTGGTGTCACTAGACAGACCCCAGTAAGTCTTGTGTCTGTCCCCCTGGTCGTGGTGTCACTAGACAGACCCCAGTAAGTCTTGTGTTTGTCCCCCTGGTCGTGTCACTAGACAGACCCCAGTAAGTCTTGTGTCTGTCCCCCTGGTCGTGTCACTAGACAGACCCCAGTAAGTCTTGTGTCTGTCCCCCTGGTCGTGGTGTCACTAGACAGACCCCAGTAAGTCTTGTGTTTGTCCCCCTGGTCGTGTCACTAAACAGACCCCAGTAAGTCAGTGGCAAAGTAAACACACGCACGATCGAGACAGCTTCTTTTTTCCTTTCTTTTTTTTTAACCCATTTAGGCCTGACGTCGAAATTAAAAAAATGTTTTCTAAATCCCGACAGTTTGTGCTCAACCTTTTTCATGTCAAGGACCCCCAGAATTATCTGTATTTGGCTGCGGACCCCCATGTGAAAATATGTTGTTCCAGGGACCCTCCCAGAAGCTAAAATTTGAGTTAAAATCGTCTGCTCCGAAAGAATATGTATTCAAAGATTTGCGTCGCATTCTCACGATTTTTCAAAAATAGCAGACCTACAAGAGTGCCGCGCTACGAGCTTGTAGATCTGCTATTTTTCAATAGCTAAAGTAATAAGAAAAGGGGTTCCCGCCCAAAATGGGTTAAATGCCACACAAGAACAGTAAACCATTGAGGTCAGAGCTTTTGGAAGTTTAACCACTTACGCCTATTTGGAAGAGAAAAAAAAAAAAACAGGAAATAGCAGCTCTACAAAGCACAATTGTTTTTTTAAATGTCAGCTATAAGTATAATGGCATGCTGAAAATAGGTATGCCAGGTTAAATGGTTATGTTAAACTTGTATCGTTCCCATTTATTATACAGGCTCATTTACTACCCATACAGCCAACTGAATCAGTTGGGGTCACAGTTGCTATAAATAGCCCATCGGACAATATTTAAATAAATCATCCCATAAAACATACCCGTCGTGGGCAGGTCTCAGAACTGTAAAAAAGAAGAAAAGAAAAAGTCAGGCACGCACTTTTATTGTGTAGACCAACCAGTACACACATTATCAGCTTTTTACTGCTTTTAAAAGAGGGGGACCACGAAAGGGGAAACCCAAAGCAAAACCAAACCGCCCTGCAGCCAAATCCTGCATTTGAAAAAACATTGAAACATGAAAAAAAAACATGAAAAACATTTGCATTTATAAAGTGTGTGTGATATGCGGAACAAGCCCGACGTGGTGATGTGGTACGAGTGAACAGTGAAAAACTTGTGGTTTTCGTGCTGTGATCCCCAACTGGCCAGTTAAAACTTTTAGTTTCTAAAAAACGAAAGTTTTTAAACTACCAGTTCTCCTCTCAGGTTGTCGAGAGTTATTATAGGCCTAATGCTGCATTCACATGGAAATCAGGCAAGCGGTAGACGGCAAAACGACAAAAAAAAAGATTAAATATTTTTAACATTGATGCCATCATTCTGCCGTTACCGTCGCCGGTTCTGGCTGCCGGGCCGTCCTGTTCCGTTTACCGGCGTCCGGCTCCCGTCCACTAAAATGACTTCCGGTTTGCCGTCTATATACCGCTTGGCCTGATTCCATGTGAATGCAGCATTAACTGGAAAATAAGGCATTTTATTGTTTTAATATAAATTACTCTGTACAGCTATACGAAAGCACAGAGATGTATTCTGGTTAGTATGCATCTATCACACGTTCCACACCCCCCACAGGGAGTGCAGTGCCGCGGTGTCGAGTCGGTCGGACCCACGGTTGTCCAGAACCGCCACAAAAGGCCTCTGCCCGGGCTCTGGACAGAGGCCCCTGTCCAGGCTCCATATATGGAGCTGGCCTGTTCTGACATCACAACACTCCATTATGTGGACATGCCTGACACAGCACTCCATATAGGAATAAAAGGGACATAGAGAGACAGATACAGACATCTCGTTACCGACTCGGAGCTCTACAGCCGGGCGCCGGTCTAGTTAATAGAACACACCATCATCTCCTATATTGCAGACAGCAGGCCAGATCAAACGGACACCAAACAACTCGCCCCTTTACCAACTTGCACCCCGCGAATAGTGTTAATTTAGTAGCTCCCTCCCTCTCCCTGCTGAAATCTGAAATTATCTTGTATAGTAGTCGATCCCTGTACTCTGTAAAAGCACGAAAGAATAACATGAGACAGAGACTGACTGCTTTCTTTCAGTGCCGTGTAAACAATCCACTTAGTTTTATTAAACACATTTCTTCCATGTAGCCCATGCTTTGTAATTGCATCATCATGCTATTATTATGCCCATGGATATACAGAGTGAACTCATCAATTATATATATTAATATGACGATACCTTTTATATAACCACCAACATGAATTATGTTTGTTATTTACAGCTAGGTAGAGTAGTGGGGCGAGATGGAAAAGGGGGGCGACCGTACCCGTTATACCGATCAAACAACAGCCCCCCTCTTATCCAACGGCAGAGCAGCACCCCCTAGTGCTCGAACCCTGGGCCAGCGGCCCCGCGCGCGGAGGAGAGGGAAAACGGGGACAAGCATGCAAGCTTGTTTTCCAGGCGCCTAATTATAAAAAGGAGAATGTGTTTTAAGCAGCAGGCCACCAGATGAGGAGGAGGAAGAGAAGCCAAATCAAGCACCGTCTCTGTAATTAGGGTTCACAGGCGCTTGGCAGGACGCGCCAGATTTCACACTTCTCCCGAGCTAGCGGCCACAGGCCGGCAGATCTAAGAGGGGCACTGGAGGCTTTTTCCACTCTGGGGCCAGCTAATTGCCTCGTTATTCCCCAATAAGTCATTGGGAGCCATTTTCCCTGGGCTAACACCTTAGACACATGCACGGCACACAATCAGAGAGGGGGCAAAGGATATTAAAACAAGTCGAGCAATAAACAAGAACAACAGAAACGACAGCTGCCTGGGCTGTGTCCGATTTTAACTGCATTGAAATACTGGACGGGCGGATCTGGAGTAAAGTATGGCTAAATAAAGTAGCTAATTTAGAAGAAAAAAAAACAATCACACCTGTGAGAAGTTAGGTGGCGCTCTTATCATCATACATCATCTCATTCCGGCCAATCACAATTTGCGTCCTCACCTTCGTCTTCAATGTTTGTGTTTACGTAGTGTTTGTGTTTACACAAACACTCAAAGCTGGCCATTCATTGTCAATGGCATTTAATGTTTGTGTTGGGGGACAATGACGTAAAACTGGCCATTCATTATCAAATGCATTCAATATTTGTGTTAGGACAATGTTTATGTGTGTACACACACACACACACACACACACTCAAAGCTGGACATATTAGGAGGGGCTAGCGCCCCTCAAAAAATGTCCCAAACGTTCTGCTCATCATACAAAGCACGTATCCACTTAAACAAATACACTAAAAGATCTCACACATACACTGTAGGATATAGATACTCTAAAGTTAAATCAATGTTTCTCAACCAATGGATCAGAAGATAAGATCAACTTTCATATCAACGTACTTCATTATCAACCGAGAAAAAACACTTGGTTCAATTGTAGGCCACGCCATCATTGTAAAGTAAACTCATTAACATTTCATGGTGTTGGCTGCGGAACTTCAATGCAAAACAAACACAGTTAACCAGTTAAACACGAGCATCCATTCCATATTCTGGAGAGAGCTTTCGCAGATCGACAAGCTCACAACGCGTTGCTTGCTACGCAACAGAGCTGCGGCTCCGGGCTATAACGGCCAACTGGAAAGATACTAGCATAGAGCCCTGAGGGACACCGGTCAACCATAGAGGGGTTTTTAGTGGTTGATGGTCAGCGGCATCTTCCTGGAGAGTCGTATAAACTAGATGGAAACTTTCCTCAGCTCCTGTACACAAAGAAGTACAGGCCAAGGGGTGAGCTACCTTTGAACACTTTTTTGCCGGGGAATTCTTCAAAATAAAAGGCGCTAGAGTGCCAGCAGATATGGCAGATTTTACTCTGAAAAGCCCCTCCCTTCCGTCCCCGTCCCCCCCAAAACCGGGAGGCATAATCTTCCGTTCTTACCTCACGCTTGGTCACACTAAAGTCTCTCTAGAAGCGTTAATATTCCAAAACGAGATGCATGCTGAAGTCAGAAATGAAGACAAGGAACATTGTCCTTTTGGTCAAAACCATGGAGTTCCCTAGATTAGGAGATATGAGCCATTCTTTTGGAGCCGTAAACATTTAAAGGAAGTGAACGGCAGTGCGCATGCGCGAAACAGCAAGGAGTACACTGCAGAAGGAGAGGCCAACCAAAAAAAAAAAAAAAGACCGAGGGGCGCTGGAAGGTGTTCATAGCAGGGGGGGCTGACAAGAGGAGGAGGAGGAGGTGGGGGGCTTGTTTCCCCCGGTTGTTTCATAGCGCAGCCGCAAATTCGGGTATTTTCGGTTGAACGAGGGAGGAAGTCTGACCCAACACTGCAGCAGATCGCCAGAAACAGCCGATCTACAAGCATAAATGACACACACACACACACACACACACACACACACACACACACACACACACACACACACACACACACACACACACACACACACACACACACACACACACACACACACACACACACACACACACACACACACACACACACACACACACACACACACACACACACACACACACACACACACACACACACACACACACACACACACACACCTTCCCATCTACCCAACAGTGTCAACTCCGGGAGTGCTTGAGGGCTGAAGCACCCACTGACACAATAGTAAGCCAACTAGCACCCACTGACTGAAGGCTGAAGCTCCCCTCCCCCGCTGGTCATTAATTGTCACGTAGGAACACACCTTTACGGTGTTCACAGAACAGGTATTCAAATGCTAATACGGTGGCTTTGTTCCAGTGACCGCACGGTTCATTCACACTACACTGACACGGACAGCGGAGAGGATGCTGTCTGTAAAGATCCACGAGTATTCTGATGTCATCAATATGACTATTTGTGTGTAGTGAAACAAAGACATTGCGCACGCACGCACGCACGCACGCACGCACGCACGCACGCGCACACGCACACGCACACGCACAGTACCAGTCTGCTCACTAACTAACTAGTTAAAGGTTCAGTGCAGTATTATGCGTGTCTTACGGCCAAGCTACACCAGGCTTTTTGCGCACAAAACGCGCGCGTTTACCCCCGCTCGTGCGTTTACCCCTGCTCGTGCGTAATTTAGGTCCAGTCCCATTTTAAAAAACGCACACGCGGGCCGCGCATTTAGGGTAAACGCGCGAGAAAAGCCTGGTGTAGCTTGGCCGTTAAGTACCAGGTCTTATTACTTAACTTAAGACCTGGAGGTGTGGTCAATGCTGTTTGGCCACTCAGAATAGCCAAATGGCATTGATCAGGTCTTAAGTTAAGTAATAAGACCTGGTACTTAAGACACGCATAATACTGCCCTCAGTGTCTTGCCTAAGGGCACTACAACATCACTAAGCCAGCCAGGGGCAGCCCAGGAGGACCTGACTGAGATCCTTCCGTTTTGTCAGGCAGCTGCTTCACCTCCTGAGCCACTGCCGCCCCTTCAATAAGCCAATGACAAGATGCTATCTCTCAGGCTGTAAAGCTCTTTCATGCGTGGAGGACAGAGGCATCAGTGTTCTCTGTCTCAATAGATTACTCTGTGGAGAGAGAGAGAGTAGCATGATGGGGCGGCAGTGGCTCAGTTAGTGGCCGCCTGGCCGGTATGGAACCGTGAGGTTCCCACTTCGATCCCGGGCTCCCCCAGAGTTGGTGTCGAAGTGTCCTTGAGCAAGACACTGAACCCCGAATTGCTCCCGATGTGCAGGTTGGTGCCTTGCATGGTTTCCTGTCATCGGTGTATGTGGGTGAATGTAATGCACAATCTATAAAGGCGCTATATAAATGCACCATTTTGCCATTGAAGTCACATCTGCACCCATTCGGGGGTATGACATGACATACCCAATCCCTATTCTCTCTCTCTCTCTCTACCCCTTCCTCTCGCTCTCTACTAGTCGAGAGTGAGAGAACTTCTAGTTACTTTCCACCCCTGCATACCAACGCTGAGCAGAGGCCCTCTGTCATGATGAGAGAGGAGTAACCTCGCGTCACCAGGCTTTCCGCCTCGGAGGAAAGCCTGGTCTGTGTCATTATTAAATTGCCGTGTGATCCGGTCGGGAGCGGATGATATCGTTTATACGTCATGTTGTAGTCATTGTTTTGTAGTCATCAGGCCGGAACCCGGGCCCCAAACCAGACAACATGACGTAACGATATCACCCGCTCCCTCCCGACCGGATCATAAACCCAAAAAGGAATGCTGCCCAGGCTAAAAGAGGAGAGCTCTGTGAAGTCATAATCAACGTCCTAAACATTCAACAGATGCTTCCTTCCTTCCCACCTGGCCAGTCCAGGGTGACTCATAGCTATCTAGTCTGCTTCCTTCCACAGCCACGGGACATCGTTAATTCATGCACAGCAGAAAGCCACACAGGTACACACACGTACAGCCCACAGCTGTTGTGTATCTCACGTCGACAAACGGAAAGTAAAAGTAATACATACAACTCTAAAGCATCACCACTGCAGATCAAACATGTCGGTGTCATGTGTGCTGTACATTTCATGCTATACGTGTTTATGGCGGGTCAGGAGGAGTGGACATAAATTGTACCACAAAAAAAAACTATATTACACTATAATGTACATGTTACCATAGCTGCAGTACAGAACTATTGGTGATTGTGTTTTTGCATATTAGTACTGTATATTTGTATGTCATTAGATGTTCTGATGAATTGAATATGAAGGACCCCAATCAAGGAAACAAGCCACTTTCTTGGGTTTTAATTAAATCCTCTTGGTATTGAACTGTACTTTTGACTACTTTCCTGTGCTTTTTTTTTAAAAGTATTCAATCAATGAATCAATCAAGGCAGTAGATGAAAACTGAACCAAACCAATACAAAGCAGTGGATCTGTTTTAGACTATTACGGGCAAACACGAGTAATGCTCTCGTATTTCATTGTTATGATTTGCATTGACAAGATATGATCAAGCATGCAGTTGTGAATCTGCACGGCGGCCTATGTATGTATTCGCTGCAATAACTTATTGCGGCGCATACATACGTACATACATATAGGCCGCCGTGCAGACTGTTATTGACAATAATAACAGGTCTATCCATCCATAGTAATAAGATACAGCCTAATCCTCCTATAATGACACCTTTCCTGGGGCGACCAAACGAGACACAGCCTACTGGGTGGTGATTCTGTCATTGTGGTTGTTGTAGCTAAATAAATGCAACAATGCAATCTCAGCACATTATGCTGATGCTCGTACTGTAAATACACGGAAACATCAATAGTTACCACACCTAGCAACAGCTGCTGTCAGGACGCAGGAAGTAGCCCTAACGCTAGAACAGCTTCTCTCGATCGCTGCAACAAACCTCGGCCATTGCAGAGTTGCAGCAGCAGGTAGTAATATTATTATGACTTCTGTTCTGTCAGCCCCGGGGGGGGACGGGGGGTGGGGGTCAGTCGGTCATTCCCCGGCCCGACCCCCCCGGGGTCCCGGCCGGCAGCCCCGGCCGGTCCGGTCCGGGCCCCCGGCGGTGATGCATGGCATGCATTGCATATTGCTTACCGATGTGGTTATCCTCGATGTGCACGATAAGTTCGGGCAGAGACTCGAAGTGAAGACCGCAGAGCCCGAACCTGCAAGTGTTGTTGAAGAAAGAGGCAGCCGCGATGCAGCCAGTCATGGACATCATGGTCGGTCGCTGCTGCTGCGGCGCACTCGCTGCTGATGCATTGGATTTGGAAAACACTGGAGGACTGACAGACAGACAGACTGACAGACTGACAGACAACAGCTGGATGAGCGCAGCAGCAACAGCAAGTCGGTGGGTGTTGTCTACTTACTGCTTTCTAATCTATGATCCCATGGCTCGGCCGCTCGTGCCCGCACTGATCGTGCCGTAATTGGCTAGATTGGGTTGCCTGACAACCAACAGTGGTGGGAAAAAAGTAGTACATTTCTTTACTTTCTTTAAAAGGATCAACACTACTACTAGCAATATATAGAAATACTCTTTTGCAAGTAAATGTCTGGAATTCTACATTTATTTGAGTAAATGTTGCAATTAATACTGCGGAGCTTTCATTTATTTGTTTTCCCATTTCTAAACATTTAGTACTTGAGTAAAAGTACAAGGTATTGGCTTCAAAAAATAAAAGGTACTCTAAATAGTTGATCTACAAGCTCACAATGCAGTGTGAGCTTGTACTAGATCAGCTATTTTCAAATGGCTGAAAATGTAATCCAAATCTACAGTAACTAAAGTTTTAAAATAACTGTAGTGGTGGAGTAAAAAAGTACAATATTTGCCTCTGTGATCATGTAGTGCAGTCTCTGCTCAATACTTCATTTTGTTTTTGTGTCCCCCACAATCCGCATGGCCTCTAACTAACCCACAGAAGATGATTAGACCAACCAACCAGCTGTTATCACTGATAATTGATTAGCCAATTAGAACTATAGGGGCGGCCGTTCCTCCCAGCGATGGGATGTACCATACATGAGGAACTGAAGAGGGAGTGGGCGGTTTGTTTATCATCATCATTATTTATCACCTGTTGAATGTTTGAAACACTTACCATAGTAAAAGATACTGTAATATCCTAGTTTATCTAAACAATTCAGTAGGCCTTTACTGTAACTATGTCCCCGGGCAAAACGTAGGCTAGGCTATACATGTATTGTTCAGTTGTAGTTGTAGTAAATTCTGGCTTCATGCATGATTTTAGGCGGCAGTAGTTCAGCCTGGTATACAGGTCCGAATATGGCACAGCACAGGCTATATCACATACAATATATTTAAGTAATGCATTTTTAATAATCATATTTAACCTTATTAGTTGTGTAACTATGGAACTGGAAGTATTTTGTTTTATTTTCAGAGGTTATCGCTGGGCCAGACAGTTCTAGAAGATGCACCTTTTTCTTCTGGCCACCATGAGGCAGTATTGTTCAACAGATAACTTACTGCAGCGTTATCCTTTTGACTGTCTCTATTTGGTCACCCCAATTTGTTCACAACAAATCTACTAGAGGTCATATCTAATTATTATAGACCTTACTTGGACTGATTTAATATGTTGTCTGGAACAGGTCTATAGAACCCCTCATAGTAGGCTATGAAAGGAATATGTAACGAATACCAAATTATAATATTTCATGAATTATTATTTATGAATTATGTATAAATAAATACAATCAAGAAGCCAGCTGAATCGTTTAGCTTTACATTACATTACATCTGGGATTAAATGTCCTCTTACTTCAGGTCTCAGGTCAGTTTCAGTGGATGCTGTGGTCCACCGCCTTTAAAATCAGGTAGTGGTTCCCAAAGTGGGGTCTGGGTCCTTGAGGGAGTTCCAGGGGCAGGGGGTCCCCAGCTAAATGATGGTTTGGAACCAAATGGACCCTTATGGGTCTGTAATGGACCCTAACAGGTCCATTTGGCTCCTTTTGTATCACTCTCAGAGTTCAATTAACATTGGTTTTACAATATAAATTAGGGTCTCAGTGATTAAAAAAAAAAAGTCATTAAATGGGGGTCCGTAGACTAATGCATGTCAAACTGGGGGTCCTTGAAATTTAACAGGTTTAGAATCACTGCTAGTGCCTAGAGCCGTACAAATCTTCTCTTATGGGGGTCCCTGGCATACCTTTTTCACATGGGGGTCCGCGGGCTAATGAGTGTCAATTTGGGGGTCCTTGACATGAAAGGGTTTTTGGGAACCACTGCTGTTTGCAGTGGTGGGAAAAAAGTACTCAAATGTTTAGCTTAAGTGAAAGTATCAATACTGCAAAATAGAAATACTCTGTTACAAGTAAAAGTCGGGAATTCAAAATGTACTTGAGTAAAAGTGCTAACGTAAAAGGTACTCATTGTGCAGAATGTCCCATTTTGTGCAACCTTTTGAGAATATGGTTGTATTATGGGGTTGAAGTGGTTAGTGTAGGTTTTGTAATAATAATCAAAATCTACAAAGTTAATAGTAACTAAAGTGTTCAAATAATTGAGTACCACAGACGAATAACAGTCTAAGTCCACACTATTGATCCATAATATATAAATGATAGATAAGGGTTCAGGACAACAAGGCCTTTTCGTGGAGGGGTCAGTCTGAAATTTGGACTTAGACTGTTTTTCGTCTGTGGTACTCAATTATAGTGGAGTAAAAGTAAAAAGTAAAAGTACCTCAAAATCGTAAGTACAGTACTTTCACCTTTACTTACTTTCCACCACTGGCTGTTTGACACTGTTAATCCTTGAAGATGATTGTGACCGAGGTTTCTGCCTGGTGTGTGTGTGTGTGTGTGTGTGTGTGTGTGTGTGTGTGTGTGTGTGTGTGTGTGTGTGTGTGTGTGTGTGTGTGTGTGTGTGTGTGTGTGTGTGTGTGTGTGTGTGTGTGTGTGTGTGTGTGTGTGTGTGTGTGTGCGCGTGTGTGCCTTCAGTGTGTGTCTTCAGTGTGCGTGCGTGCGTGCGTGCGTGCGTGCGTGCGTGCGTGCGTGCGTGCGTGCGTGCGTGCGTGCTGATGGCCCTGAAGTGAAATGTTTTGTAACTTTCGACCATGGTGCCCTGATTCTGGACATGCAGAGCATTATCATTTCAATGTATTTATTCATTCATTAAAAAAAAAGAGTTATTTGTCATGCCTGACAAATAACTCCATATATGGGCATAAAAGGGACACAGACATAATATCTGTGTGGGGGCATTCATTTCCAAGTAGGCCAGTGCCCAACGGGCACCGCTGTAGTACATTAAATAATGTTTAATGTTTCTCCCTCACTGTAATGTTTAACTTACACTGCTCTGCCTCACTGCAGGTGCAGCCGCCTGCGAAAACCCAGGCCTGATGCTCACATGATGGTTATTTCTATTTATCACCCAGACAAAGGTAAGATTTAATTCTGAGATATTCCTGCATCATAGTAAACATGAATGTCTTGAAAGTCTAGCCGCCGGCTATTACATTTGAATAATACATACATGGTCATATGGAAACCTACGTACACTACACATCCACTACCCCTAAAGTACACATACGCTACACACGTACACTACCCTTAACCCATTTAGGCCTGACGTCGAAATTAAGAAAATGTCTTCTAAATCATGACAGTTTTCTGAAAAACCTATGTTTCTACAGTATATCAGTGGTGCTCAAACTATTTAATATCAAGTACCCCAAAAATGATATGAAATTGGCCACTGACCCCCATCTGAGAATATGTTGTTCCCCCCAGAAGCAAAACGTTCGCTCTGAAAGAATATAAATCTGCTATTTTTCAATAGCTAAAGTAACATAATGCTTAAAACACCAAAAGGGGTTCCCGCCCAGAATGGGTTAAAGTACACACACACACAGTACAAATACGTGACTACACATTAAGTACACATAATAATAATAATTACACAGGGAAACTTGGGGAAACCTCACAGCAAATGCAAAAAAAGTTAAACACGCTAATCCCTTTTCCATGTGTTGTGTAAGTACTATATTATATAATATAGTTATTTTTCCACGTAACATTTCAAGTACAGGTAAGGTCGTGGTGACGTACAGACCAAAATATATACAAAACATACAGAAAAAAGGTCACATTTCCATAATGTAAGTGTAAGTGGTGTTGCGACCATGTAGTATTATTGGAGTAACAAAGCCAGCAGTCAAAGCCACACTCACTTACTTTCCCCTCCCATATAAGCTGTCATATATATAATATTTTTTTTCTTCTTCACCATTCGACTGAACTCTTAATCTCTCCATTTAGTTTCCCTTTCACATGTACTGGCATGGGAGAGCCGCGTTGGGCTGCATGCCCACTCTGTGGTGTAATAGGTTCCTCAGAGTGGACCCAGCCCAGGCTCGGATCAGTCGAGGCAACGCTGGTAAAGCCATTTTCCAAGGATGATGGAGAGAGAGAGAGAGAGAGAGAGCATGACATCACACTCAACCCCCTGTTTGAGTGAGTCGAGAAGCAAGCGCTTTTCATTTTGAAATGTTGGCATGGCCTGTCGCCCCCGGGTTATTTATCGACGGTCGTTTCTTGACGAGTAAAGCTGCTACTAATCACAACCGTTCGATTCGTTATAGGGCCATAAAAGCCGATGAGGTAATAGCCCCCTATGTGTGATTTTCTGCCCTAAAAGATCAAAGACCAAATAGGTAGTTTTAATCGCGGGACGGCGACCTGTGTGCTACACGGAAATCATTTTTATTTTTATTTTGTACAAAGCGTCAGGTAATTGACAACATTATACTGTACCCCCCCCCCCCCCCCCCCCCCCTTTCATGTACCAACAAGTTGCATTCAGTCACTTGTACTGTATGTACAGTGGGGTGTGCAGCAATCAGGGAACCCATTTGCATTATTCTTTTTTTTTTTTACCTTTTTGTATTTTGCAGGATCTGTCCTGAGAGCCTGCATGGATCAGGAGGTCGAGCGGGCGTCATGGAATCGGAAAGGTTCCCATTTTGATCCCTGGCTTCTCCTGGCTTCGGGGTCAAAGTCTCCTTGAGCAAGACACCCTTAGCTTATCCCGATTAGCAGGTTGGTGCCGTGCACGGGTTCCTCTTCCATCGGGGTGTGAATGTGTGAACGGGTAATTGTGAAATACATTGTATAGAACGCTTTGGAGAAAGGCGCTATATACTGTAAATGCAGTCCATGTACCATTCAACGACAGGCCCTCACGCTAGAGTCAACTAGGTTATATGGTTACTAACGAAACAAATTATACAAGTCCCTTAAGCACTTAAACCCTTCGTTGAGCGGAGTCCCTCAGGGTTCCCTCAGGGTAAGCGCCCTTTTCCCCTTTGCTTTGTTTTCATTGGTCAAATTAACCACATCCCTATTCATTCCCCATGGCATCCCTATTCTGGGGTGAAAAGAGCTGCGGGCTACAAGGTGTAGACTGGCTATTTTCAGTGAAGGGATTTGCTTTAGTGGGGGGGAAAAAAGATGGGTGCCTAGTATATATCCCTGAGGGACTCCGTGAATGGAGTTTAAGTGGATAATTTGGCCCCCGTCAAAATAAGCACCGGTGATATTTTCCAGGTCCAAAGAGTACCCTGACCGATCCAATATTTATTCCTGGTCGAGGTCGTTTATCGTGTTTATTTGTCAATTGCAATCTAGCATGTTAGCAGATCAGCAGAGCTCGCAGACCAACGGTGAAACGGCCCCGTAAATCTGGAAGATATAAAGCTAACGGCAATACCTCACCACGGGGGAAACACAATCCTGTGGAGTTATGTGGAAAAACAAAGCATCAGATTGAGTTAATTATGATAGTGTGATGTATGAAAATATTATCAATTACAGATTGGGGGTTCTTCCTTTGACTGAGTCACTAAGCCATTTAACCCATTTTGGGCGGAACCCTTTTGGTGTTTTAACTAAGCATTATGTTATACTTTAGCTATTGAAAAATAGCAGATATACAAGCTCATAGCGCGCCACCGAGTGGCGCGCTATGAACTTGTAGGTCTGCTATTTTTGAAAAATCGTAAAAATGTGGCACAAATCTTTGAATAGGTATATTCTTTCAGAGCGAATGTTTTTATTATTTCGACGTCAAGCCTAAATGTGTTAAAAGACAACACACGTTTTGTTTGTTTTCCCCTGTTCCCCTTTGTGGCTTTCATCTGATGGAGAGATATGCCAGAATATCTCTGTGACACGAACGCTGTGCACTTCTGGGCGTTACGTTAGTTAGCCCAGTGAGGGTAAGATTTACATTTTCTGTTTTTGAGTGGTGCAACCACTCCAAGGAACAGCAATGTCCGTGTTAATGTCTCTGTTAACCTAGGTATGTGACTATGTGTGTGACTATGAGTACCAGTAGGGGGAGAAAGTGGCGCTGTTGTGCCAGAAACAGAGACAGAGAGATAGTGCTGCACTGTTGCCTGCTAATGAGAGAGAGGGGGGGGGGGGGGGGGGGAGTTGCACCACTCAGTTCACACGGGTGTGATTTTTTTTGAACATTTTGAAAATGTAGTGACATGCCTTAAATAGTGATGCCAGGGAGGTTAAAAGTGTTTTTTTGTTTTTTTTTATTGAGAAAAAAAGACAATGACAACAAACAGGAAAGAAAAAGGGACAAGGGAAAAAAAGACAACAGTACAACAAGAAAAAGGAAAAAACAAAGCAAGAGACAAAAACAAAACTAAACTAAAAAAGAAAAGAAAATAGGCTGCATTTTTCATATTACAGGTTAACTAACATTCATTGAATTCCTCATACATTGTCAATAGGCTGGATGAAGAGATCCCACTTTTCCCACTTTTTATAGAACGTATCCTCTTGTAGTCTAAGTATGAATGTTAGTTTTTCCATGACATACAGTTCCTCAGTAATGTCCATCCAATGTTCTTTCGTCGGTGGGTCCTGTTGGTACCAGCGTCGCGTGATCGCTTTCTTTCTCACTTGTTGCTAAGAGGATCTTGATTAAATATTTATCATGTATTAGAAACTCTTCAGGGATATTTCCTAACAATAAAAAGGAACAAGTCTGAGGTATCCTAAAACACAGAATGGTCTCCATGGTGGAGTGGATAATATGGGAGGTTAAAAGTGTTTTAAATCTTCACTCGCCCTGCCCATGTCAGGGTGCGGTGAAGAAGACCAAGGCATTACATAAAACCCAATAGCTCAACATTTCCATTCCTGCAGGCACAATCATCTCCGCTCTTAGGTATAGAAGAGACGGTAACATTCCATCCATCTGCAAGATCAAACAGAGTTAGTTTCCAGCTTCGACGTACGTTCACTGCCAGATATTTTCCAAATGGATTTTTATTCAGCCAAAACAACAACAACAAAATAAATGATTTACACATATACACAAAACAATGGCTCTTTGGGGGTGGTTGAGTTCAGCTGTGGTGCAAAGAACCCGTTAAACCCCCGTATGGTTCTGTAGAATTCTTACTGGTTCTTCAGTTTATTTCATTTCATTTTAGTTTAGGTATAGTTGTTAGTTGGGGAAAGAAAAAAAAACTTTTTTTAAAATATTGTGTATTTCCTAAGGATCACACATTAACCATTCTGGGCGGGAACCCCTTTTGGTGTTTTAAGCATTATGTTATACTTTAGCTATTGAAAAACAGCAGATCTACAAGCTTTTTCTCAAATAGCAGATCGATCAAATAGAATTGTATAGCTTGTATATCTGCTATTTTAGAAAAATCGTAAAAATGTGGCGCAGATCTTTGAATATATGTTTTTACTCAAATATTTGCTTCTGGGGGGGGGGTTCAACATTGTCAGATGGGGGTCAAATATGGGGGTCCTTGACATGAAAATGTTTGAGAACCACTGACATAAAAACATGAGGTTTTTCAGAAAACTGTCAGGATTTAGAAGATATTTGTAGAATCTTCCTCAGGTCTAAATGGGTTTTAAAGCAGTGGTATTACAGAGAAAGAGACAAAGAGACATGACTGCCTGTCAGCATTGCATCTTCATCTGTACACACTCCACATTTCTAATGCTTCATCTGTACACACTCCACATTTCTAATGCTTCATCTGTACACACTCCACATTTCTAATGCTTCATCTGTACACACTCCACATTTCTAATGCTTCATCTGTACACACTCCACATTTCTAATGCTTATTACACCAAAGTAAGTTCCCCTATATATTATTGCAGATAAATAACCAGTTGTAGTGCTATTTAGCACCATTTCTGTTTAGTGTGTAAAGTTGTCTTTCCTATTTGGCTTCCTTCAACTAAGCAGTCATCAGTGGCAGCCTAGTATAGTGTCTTTCTTTTATTCCAAGGTGATCTTGTTCAAAAAGGCCGTGGAACAGTAAAAGCTTTGTTATAATAATATAGATCGAGTTCTCCTTTAGTGAGGGTCGCCGACCTCAAACTGTATCGGCTCTTCCGCCCCGTTAATAGTCCCCCGCTCCGCCGGGAACATAATGTTTGGATTGGTCCTGAAATATTATTGGCAATAAAGAGACAAAAGCATGTCATAAACGTTGATTAAAGCTCAGCGTCTTAAAGGACAGAGGCGGAGGAGCCCCTGAGTTATGGGTGGCGCTTTTCAGCATGCATTATTGTTGCAGTCACTAGGAGCTCTTATGTCTAATTTATGACCCCCGCCGTACCACGGCGTCGCTGGACCTAAAATAGCAGATCTGTAAGCTCACGCCGAGCCGCGTCCGAGGCACGTCGTGAGCTTATAGATCGGCTGTTTTCGTCACGTCCCTGATGGAGAAGTCAGACCCGTGGTAAACATCTCTCACTGGGTGAGGGAGGTTGTCGACATTAATCCATTCTGGGCGGGAACCCCTTTTGGTGTTTTAAGCATTATGTTATACTTTAGCTATTGAAAAACAGCAGATCTACAAGTTCATAGCGCGGCACCGAGTGCCGCGCTATGAACTTGCAGGTCTGCTCTTTTATAAAAATCGTGAAAAAGTGCCTGAAATCTTTGAATATATATTGTTTAACTCAAATCTTTGCTATACTGGGGAGGTCCCTGGAACAACATATTTTCAGATGGGGGGGTCGCGGTGGCCAATTACATATACTTTTTGGGGTCCTTGATTGACATGAAATATTGAGCACCACTGATACAGCAACATAGGCATTTTGTTTTATTTCGACGTCAGGCATAAATGGGTTAATCCCTGCTGGTACCCATCAGGACAGCTTGGCTATAGCACTGTCTGTCTGTGCATGGCAGCCAGACGGCACCCGCCAGCAGGTCACACGCATGGGGCATGGCTCTGGCCTGGCCTGTGCATGTATGGCGTTTCCTCCCTCTCAAAGTGGTCCGGCTGCACGATATGGACAAAATGTAATATCTCTGTATTTATGCCAAATATTGTGACATCGATACGATATACGATATTACCGTTAAAATGTCATATTGTATATTTTAAGTGTTGCAACATTGAAAACTAAACATTCGAAAAAAAA
>NC_136811.1:10472516-10496644 GCF_951216825.1 Electrona antarctica
AAAATATGACAAGAGAATGTTTTTCTTGTCATTTGCACAAACCTTCTTTTGACAAGGCAATAACAGACAGACAGAACATCCAGTGAGTCTGTATAGTGTCGCTATAGCCGTGTCACAGACCACAAAGTTTTAGGAAGTTTTAGGATATAAATTCGACGTTTTCCAGAAGTTAATGAATGTTCCACTTGAAGCTTCAGGTGCGGCGCCTCCTGTAATACCTCTCTGCTTTTGTTTGCAATGTCTGGAATGTGATCCACACAATCCATATTCATTTTAATGCTTGTTTGCGTGCGTGCGCTGGAAGAGATGGTGGCGATTTGAATCTTTAACAGGTGCTCAAATGACATGCAGTCAGGCTGTACTATATAAATAATTCCCGCGATAAGCAGATGCACTTGGGCAGCAAATTGACTAAACTTCCACTTGAAATGTCTGTTTCATTTTGAGACGTCTTAAGGGTTTCTATATCTGTTCCAATCCTCTGTTTAACCCGTTCTGGGCGGGAACCCCTTTTGGTGTTTCAAGCATTATGTTATGCTTTAGCTATTGAAAAATAGCAGATCTACAAGCTCGTAGCGCGGCACTCGAGCTTGTAGGTCTGCTATTTTTTGAAAAATCGTGAAAATGTGGCGCAGATCTTTGAATAATATATTCTTTCAGAGCAAACGTTTTTTAACTCAAATCTTTGCTTCTGAGGGGTTCCTGGAATAACATATTTTAGCCAACATATTTGGGTCGATGGCCAATTATACATATCATGTTTGGGGTCCTTGACATGAAATATAGAGCACCACTGATACAGAAACAAGACATTGTACCATCAGTACGATCTTTTGAAACTCTTTTTCTCCTCCGTTGTAGGACAATCTTGTATATATATACCTTGTTATAGATTGCCATATTGAGACTATTTCTTCCGAGTGGTGCCACATGTGACACTTATGAAGGGGGCATCTTTGTGTTTGTTGTGAATTCCGGGGGACGGGGGACGTTGTGGCAGGGGTTGACAGCTAACCTCTCACAGCCCTGCATGAGTCAGTGTTGGTTTCGTCGACTAATACTATGACGAAAAATGTTCGTCGACTACCTTTTTTCACTGGCGAAAACTGAATGGAAACTACATGAAAACTAAGCTATGATGGACTGAGACTAAATGTATATTGACAATTTCGTCAGTAAATGAAAACTAAAATGTTAGGAAGGGACTAGCGGACAAGAGATCCAGTATATAAAGTAAAAGATAGTAAGACACAAGTCACTTTACACTTGGCTGCATGCTGAAAATAGCAGATCATAACGCGTTGTGAGCTTGTAGATCTGCTATTTTCAGTCATTACGAGGGCATCAAAATACGTTTTAGTCGACCAAACCGACTGCAGATTTAGTCGACTAAAATCGTATGATATTTAAAACTAGACTAACACTAAAACATTCCAGGTGACTAAAATGTAACTAAATGAAAACTATTCACGAGACTATACGAATAAAACCAAAATCAAAATGTTGCTGTCAAAATCAACAGTGCTGCGTGACATGACATGCGTTCAGGTGGACGTGCGGCCTGTCTCAGCACACATCGTGGGGTCTCAGAGGGGGAGAACGTTGGGGTCGTTGCCTCAGGGCCCGTTGTGATCCCACCTTGAACTCACTCATATAGGGCTGTTGTTGAAAGGTTCCCGGGCCGGGGGCATGCACGCAGGCCAGCCAACGAAACAAACGAGACGATTTGAGACATTTGCCGCACAAGTTTGTGCTTGCTTGTTAACCCCGAATGCCTTTAACCCTCCCCTCCCCTCCCTCCCCTCCTCCGTTTGCGCTCTCTCTCTCTCTCTCTCTCTCTCTCTCTCTCTCTCTCTCTCTCTCTCTCTCTCTCTCTCTCTCTCTCTCTCCTGTCACCATATTGTTTAACCCATTTAGACCTAAGTTTGTCTTCTAAAACATGACAGTTTTTTCTGAAAAACCTTTGTTTCTATGTGTCAATGGTGCTCAAACTATTTCATTTCAAGGACCCCCAATATTCATATGTAATTGGCTGCCGACCCCCATCTGAAAATATGTTGTTCCAGGGACCTTCCAGAAGCAAAGATTTGAGTTAAAAACGTTCGCTCTGAAAGAATATATATTTCAAAGATTTGCACCACATTTTCAAGATTTTTCAAAAATAGCAGACCTACAAGCTCGTGGCGCGGCACCGAGTGCCGCGCCACGAGCTTGTAGATCTGCTATTTTCCTATAGCTAAAGCATAACATAATGCTAATGTGTTATAATAACATAACACCAAAAGGGGTTCCCGCCCAGAATGGATTAAATTCTAATATGTGGGGTCTACCTGGAGAATTCGTCCCCCCCCCCCCCCCCCCTCCCCTGAAACCGAACTCCGGTCCCTAATCCTAACCCTCCCCAGCACCTCTCCGCTCGTCTCTCTCACATCAGGCTTTAGTTAATGTAAAATGTAACCAAATTTCCTCCGCTAAACTAAAACATCTATATCAAATGAGAGCCAAATGCCCGGGCGAAGGGAAAGGGCGTTGAGCGCTGACAATTTGAAGTGTGAAAGCTTATTGGACAATTCAGCCAGGCATACAGTATGTATACGCAGGGGCCATGTTTTAATGTTTTATGCTTCATATGGTTTGGATTTCCTGCCTCAAAATGTGATGAGTTGATGTTAGGCCTATTTTAGAAGCAGGAAGATAAAAAAAAAAGATATATATACATCATGTTTTACTTCTATTTTTGTATAAATCCTCTAACAATGCCTCCAAATTGTCTTTAATAACAGTCTGTTTTATGATTTAAAGTTGCTTTTTGTGATTTGTCGTGACAACAGATTGTTGAAATGATGTATGAAACAGTTGAGATTGATCATCCAAAGTTATGCCATTGGGAAAAATATCTCCGGCAAACCTTTGTGTAAAAAAAAAAGCCTCGACAAGCAGGCCAACATTTTATCTCACATGAGAAACTTCATCTCCTCGTCTTATTATTGAGGTCAGGATGTTTCACGGAGCCGAGAACAAGCGCCGCACAATGAACTTCCCTACTTCTAAGCAGTGGTCCAAGTGTTCACTTTTTTACAGAGGTCTATAGTGCACTTTTAGCTGTTTGTGGTCTTAGAACATCACCGGTGGTGTTTGTCATTTTAGCCCTAACATGTATTTTCTACTTTGAGCTTGTATTGTGTCCAAAACAGAGCAGGTGAGGGAGCGGGAGAGCGAGAGGGGTGGGGTGGGTGGGGGGGTGCAGATGGATTAGGAGACTAGCCCATTTTAGGCGGGAACCCCTTTTGGTGTTAGCATTATGTTATGCTTTAGCTATTGAAAAATAGCAGATCTACAAGCTCATAGCGCGCCACCGAGTGGCGCGCTACGAGCTTGTAGCTCTGCTATTTTTGAAAAATCAAAGAACGACTGACATAGAAACATAGCTTTTTCCAGAAAACTGTCAGGATGTCAGAAGACATTTTTTAGAATCTGATCTCAGGTGAAAATGGGCTAGAGTGAAAGAGAGAGAGAACCAGTCCCCACCGTGCTCTTTGACAGAGAGACCCTGTCCAGACCCTCGTCTGCCCCGCGCAGCTATGAAGTACAAGCCTGTTAGGAAAACAGCGCTGCTTAGCATAACACAATATTTGAATGTTTTGACTGTGCTGGAGGAAATAGTCTGTAGCGGGCGAAAGAAAAAACACGCGTGTAAATAATGTATGAAGGTATTCATGTCCAACACGTCATGTGTGGCTGCGCCTCCATGGTTCTGGTGCGTTTAAGTACCTGTAAACGTGCCGGTCATGGCAGGCGGAGAGCGCGGGGGCACCTCGTCTGCGTTGTGTCTGTCACACACGTGTGTGTGTGTGTGTGTGTGTGTGTGTGTGTGTGTGTGTGTGTGTGTGTGTGTGTGTGTGTGGACTGTACGGTACTGTACCGTCGTCACGGTAAACACACCACCAGCTCTAGTCACTGTGTGTGGAGAGAGAGAGAGAGGGAGAGAGAGAGCATGGCATGGTGGTGGTGACCCCATACGCCGTTATCCGTCCGTTGATCAAACAAACCTTTCGAAACGTGTATACGCCAACTTGTATCGACAGCTGTGCGGTAGCGGTGAAAGATATCAGAGAATACAATCCAGAGCGACTTCTTTGCTTACCGTAAATCGCTCTGGATTAACAGCTGTCTGCTGAATGCCTAATGTAAATTGTACATGCAGGGAAATAATGGAGTTTTCATTCATGTACAGTACATTGGCTCCTCATTGGCCCAGGACGGCATTCACGTTGCTCTCCCCCATGCTCGCTCGCTGCGTTTGCAGGAGTGCACATAACTTGTGTCGTGTCCTCAGTCGTATAGCTTTTCATCCGCATGTTCTTGTCGTCTTCCACTAAGCTTGTCTGACCGTGTATTTTGTGCCCGTGTCTGTTCTATATGCTTGTGCCAATAATATTGGCCTGGGGGGGACGGGGACGGTGGGGCGGCTAGCGTTGTGGTTGAGTGTCATAGCGATGAGTGTATAGTTTTCACGATTTTTCAAAAATAGCAGATCTACAAGCTCATAGCGCGGCACTCGGTGCCGTGCTATGAGCTTGTAGATCTGCTATTTTTCAATAGTTAAAACATCTTCCACTAAGCTTGTCTGACAGTGTATTTTGTGCCTGTGTCTGTTCTATATGCTTGTGCCAATAATATTGGCCTGGGGGGACGGGGTGGGACGGTGGGGCGGCTAGCGTTGTGGTTGAGTGTGATAGCGATGAGTACTGTATAGTTTACCTTGCGGTTCGATGGTCAGCGATATGCCTCCCATAAATCAGATACTCGCACACAGCAGCGTGACACGACAGGCCGCAGTCACCCCGGTGTCATATTAGAGACGTATAACGTGGTCAGGGCTCGTGTTGTAGCAAGAAGCACGCTGGGTCGCTCTCACAAACACAGAGTTTTAGTACCTTTTTTATTTAGTTGGAGATGTATATACTGTCTTCGTCGCTGTGTTAATAAAGCCATGTCGGTTTAGACATTTAACGGCTGAAAATGGTATACATTGGCAACTTTAATAACAGTTAACCCGTTTAGGCCTGACGTCGAAGTTTAAAAAATGTCTTCAAAATCCTGACAGTTTTCTGAAAAACCTTATGTTTCTGTATCAGTGGTTCTCAATATTTCATGTCAAGAACCCCAAAAATTATATGTAATATGCC
Source organism: Electrona antarctica (assembly GCF_951216825.1). Lineage (NCBI taxonomy): Eukaryota > Metazoa > Chordata > Actinopteri > Myctophiformes > Myctophidae > Electrona > Electrona antarctica. The sequence continues at coordinate 10,477,706 of NC_136811.1, forward strand.
TCCGCTCCCCATCTGAAAATATGTTCTTCCAGGGACCCCCCCAGAAGCAAAGATTTGAGTTAAAATGTTCACTCTGTAAGTCTGTAATAATATATATTCAAAGATTTGAGGCATATTTTCACGATTTTTCAAAAATAGCAGACCTACAAGTTCATAGCGCGGCACTCGGTGCCGCGCTATGAGCTTGTAGATCTGCTATTTTTCAATAGTTAAAACACCAAAAGGGGTTCCCGCCCAAAATGGGTTAATGTCCCCGTAAAGGCTAAATGTATGTCATTTTGTATCTATATATCTGTATTACATCCCTAAAGTAGACGTATTTATGAGAGCGCCGCATCTAATGTGCATATTTCCATAACCACACACACATTGTTTTCATTTTCGCACCAAAGCCATGTGGTGTGTCAGACGTCCTGCGTTTGATTTTGAAACGAAAGGAATAAGGAGTCAAAAATAGGGGCCTGTTTTTCATGAGTTTTTGTATTGGGGTTTTTTTTGTCTTCCTGCCATCTGGAAAGGGCACAGTGCCGGCTTTTCTGGGTGGGATGAAAAAAATCATGCTTTTCTCTAAACTGTCTTAAGCCTGCTTAAGCCCAAAGGCCTTCTTTTGTGTTGTGTTGCTCATGTTGTTGTCTTGGATGAGTGCATGAGTGGTGTGGTAAAAAAAAAGCTGCAGAATTTCCTAGATGTTTTTAACCTTCTAAACGCTGTTGAAAATCTGCCCCGGCTTTAAGCTCGCGTTGTATTGTATGTCCGTTGTTGCAACAGAGGACTGGAATTTTACTCTTTGTTAGTTTATTTAAAAAAAACATCTGTAGTAACTGTACCTGAGGAAGCCGTAGCAAGTTAAACATGGCAGGTTACATTGGCTGTAGTCCATTTGAAGTATAGCCGACCTATGCCAGATTTGAGACCACTGATTAAATCGACGTTTTGACCGATGAACAATCAGACAAGTCAATATAAAATTCATACATGAACTGAAAAAAAAAAGTCTTCTGAAAAAATATATACTCAAAGATTTGTGCCGCATTTTCACGACTTTTCAAAAATAGCAGACCTACAAGCTCGTAGCGCGCCACTCAGTGGCGCGCTATGAGCTTGTAGATCTGCTATTTTTCAATAGTTAAAACACCAAAAGGGCTTCCCGTCCAGAATGGGTTATTTAACCACACAAACCCTCTTCAATAATGTTCAAAAAAGTTCTGACCTACAAGCTTCGTCACACCGTGATGCGCTGTGAGCTTGTATAGATTTGCTATTTTTTTAAACGTTTTCCAAAATGTTTGAAACGTTTTGAATCGGTTCATAATGGGGACACCAGGTTGTAATGTACGTACGTGGTAAAAAAAAATGTCCGACACGTCAGCTGCATAATTGCAGATACCGATGGTGGTCCAGAAGGTCAAAGGAGGGCTGATATTCGGTGTATCGGTCTGGCTCTAATTTGAAGCACCGGATATATGCCCCAGGCTATTGCTAAAAAAAGATAATTAGTGATTACTTACTTTACTTATAAATAAACACATTTGGGGGCGGACGTTTGCAGGTAAATAAATAGGTTTTGCCATCTCATTTGCATTTCTGCGCGCCGTAAAACATTCCCACGTGTTCTTGAACTTGCGATGAGTCGAAAGTATATCTCGCTGACTGATGAGTCTCTCTCCGACATGTGCTGCGGCCTGCCGCCGACGCTCTCGCACCACTTCCCCCCCCTTTTCCCTCGTCTCTGGCCCCGAAGAATGAGCATTAGAATTATTGAATTGGACAAATGGATTAACCCATTTTGGGCGGGAACCCCTTTTGGTGTTAGCATTATGTTTATGCTTTAAAGGATCAGTTCGCCACTATAACATGGCATTTGTCATGCTTTAGTATGATATCCGTTCATGAAAAAAATATAAATATTTTCATTTGGCGATATAGTGGCTGACAACGGCTCATGTAACGAGCCGAGGAACGGTGCGCTCATTTCCTACATTACCCACAGTGCATTGCGCGACAGACAGACAGGCAGCCCCAGGCACCCAGGAAGCTGAAAGTTTCTCGTGTTGTTGTTGTTTGGAGTTGCAAGCGATAGAAGTAATAATAGCTAATATTTAGCGGTAGTAATAGTAACAGCAGTAGTGGTGGTATAGTAGTTAGTAGCCTAGTCTCTGGTAGTAAGTAAGTAGCGGTAATAGTAGTGAGTTCGAACGTGCGTCGGACTCGAGATGCCACTGGCTGGCTTCGTTTTTAGAACTAGTTATGACGAAAATACAAATGCAATCGTCCAGCTTTACTCTGTACTGTACTCGGACCACTTTGGGTGTGCAGTGAACATTTCACCACCGCAGATATCTTCCAGTTCGACCGCAATCTAATGGAAGAATTGACGCGGATCATCATCATCGAAGCAGAACAGAGGTATGTCGTAATAAACTAAAACTACGACCACATGCATTTCCTTTCAAAATACATGGTTGTTGTTACACGTGGTTGTTGTTGTGATGTCTATAAATTAATTTGACATGCCGAGTGTCTCTGATGCTTACAGCTAAAGACCTTTTTTGCTGTTTGTAACTGGAACACCCTCCACATAAACACCACCATTTTTCCTAGCTCTGGTCCATAGCCCTGCAGAAGGCTATGGACCAGAGCTAAATTTTTCCATATCAAGCTTCAAACTACAAACCAAACATAAAAGCATTTAAAACCGGGAAAGCATCTGTATTAGCATTGGCTATTCAAAAATAGCAGATATACAAGCTCAGTGCGTCACTTGGTGCCGTGCTGCGAGCTTGTATACATTTGCTATTTTTCAACATTTTTGCAAAAATGAAAAACCTTATATTGTTTACCATATTGTCTCATGATTGGTCAGATAGGCCCATAATTGCATAATACTTTATTTGATGCAGGAGCTGAGGTCTCGGTGGCTGTCTTCGACTCAAGAGATGAAGAAGTGGCTTTCAAGGAACTCCCATGAAGTATACAGTATATTATATAGATACAATTTACTTTGTATGTTGCTGTTGTACACAATCTGGATTGATAAATCAATGTACTACTCCTAAGCCTTTACCAATATTGTCGTGCTTTTACTGAAGTACATTTTAAATTCTGGACTTTTACTTGTAACAGAGTATTTCTATATAGCAATATTGATACTTTACAAACTTTGCCTGTGTGGCCTTATTTTTTAAACCTTATGTTACAGTACAATAAAACACATTCACTTATTTCCATTGTGGTCTTGTTTGCATTCAGATGTGAATGAGTATTAGGAATTGGTCAAAATGTATAAATACCATACGCCTACATGAGATAAAATAAAACAAACTTGTCATCAAATCAACTATCTTTTAATAGTACTGATTTACATAAATCTACAGATATATATATAAAAACAGGGGTCTATGGTTGAACTGGAAACTAACAAACTAGATGTTCTATAGTCAGAGGTCACTGAGGCAGGTGGTTTTTCAGGCTTTCTGCATGATGACACGTCACTGGAGCTGCTTCTGGCCGAGACAGGACAGGAGCAGACGCACATGCTGTGGTGAGAGAAGACGTAGAGTCAGTAATGGTGAAAGCACTCAAGGATTACTGGAATGGACGATTGAGTGTGTAGGCTATGTACAGTATGTTTCTTTACTGATCAAATTAGTAGGTAGGCTACAACTGAGTATCACATATCAATCATAATAATAAGCAGACTTGGCAACCTGACTAGAAAGTAACAGTACAGTAAAGAACTTGGGGGTCATTATTCTGAATTGAATTTTAATTCACACAATCATGTTACCAAGATTGCCTTTTTCACCTTTAGAAATATTGTATGAATCAGAGCCCGTCAGTCATTAGATGATGCAAAAACACTGATCCACGCCGTTGTTTTTTCAACTTTACAACGATTACAACTTGCGGCAGCCAGAGTTTTAACTAAAACTAAGAGTGTCACGGCATTGGCTTCCGGTTGTTTTTAGGATTGATTTTACAATTATTGGTCTGCATCTGTGACCTTCCGACCTACATGACTGCCTGCCTAGATATGTCCCAAACCACCCCCTCAGGTCCTCACAGCTGGCTTGCTCGATGTGCCTAACAAATGGCAACAAAAAAACACAGTGAAGCAGTTTTCAGCTTCTACGGGCCGACGGCGTGGAACAAACTCCCACTGTACCTTTGACAGGCAGTCTCTAGACATTTTAAAGCACAGCTCAAGACCACCTTATACACTCTTGCTTTTAGATTTATTCATGTCCTCACTATTGCATTACTGCCATTTCAATGTTTTATGCCTTGCGTTTCTTTTTTTTCACCATTGCTCTGTAAAGCACTTTGAGCTGCATTGCATGTCATGAAAGGTGCGATACAAATAGTTTTATTATTATTCAGTGCAAGGCACTTTGCTTGTGTAATTTGTACAATGTCATCAGTTTTATAGTTTGTTGATTACTTTTGATGCAGTAATGATCTTTTTTTTTCTTTTGAGATATTACAAAAGGTTAAAAGTCAATTCACTGTCATCTAGTGTGATTTACAGATACAATTCAATACTACAGTGTGAAACCGTCTGTGTGAGACACAGTAGGCCTATAGTATAAATGACAGTATATTTACTACATTTTACAGGACTTTGGTTGACCACTGACTGGTCTTTGTAAAAGCATATATAAATATATGAACCTTTATTGAAAATGATATGCCCTTGAGACGTGTCATCTCGTTTTCTAGGGGGTCAAACAAAATACAGCAAATACAGTAATGTGCTTTATGTATAAAGTTTGAGTTGAGTATGTATGGCTCACCATCAGTCCATCAAAGACATCTTCAGCTTCATCAGCCTTCTGTACCCATCTGGGCTGACCTAATGGACACAGGTATAACACTTGAATGTTTACATTGCTAGCCCTGAAACATACGAGCCCATGGCTAACATTGCTTCAGATGGCATGCCATACAGTTTTGAATTGAATTAATGAATAGTTGAACGAATAGAAGATGTTTGGACCGAAAAGTTGTAGGCTGAAGCCGTGCCTAGCCTCTGACACTTTATGTAAACAATACGGTGTGGCGACACACACGTACACAAATAAGCTGTAAATACATTGAACACTTACTTCAATCTGAATGTCCCTCTTCGTCCATCGGGCTTCGGTTGCAACTTCCAGTTTATTTAGGCATCCTGAACGCAGGTTCCCAGTAACACAGTCAACAAACACTATCTGGGCAGAAAAAAACTTTTCCTGGGCAGAAAGGTTTGCATGTGCGACGCACTGGACCAGGGAAAGCTACTAGCTAGGTCGCTCCAGCAGGCAACAGTCCACACATCCAGATGCAGCAACTAGCAGCTGCTCTTGTCCCCGTCACTGCATTTCTTCCTCCGTATATTTCTGGTTCATATAACGACCCTAACGCAGATTCTGCCAATATGTGTAAGGGAAAAATCCCCTGGAGCAGCCATACTGACTCGTTGTTTTCGTTTGTTGTTGTGTAGACAGGGGTGTCCTTCGCGGCTAGGCTAGCTACGGCAAGCCTACCTGTCCATTGTCCCTGTAGTTTCTGAAAGCCTACCGAGTGTCCACCACCTACGTCATTTTTGGACAAATACGTACATGGTGGACAGCTTTGGAAGTGCGCCCACGGAGCTACAGAACACCAATGATAATAAACGGGCGCATTTTAGCATATATGCTAATGATTAAAAACACACAGACTAGGTTGAATAGTGGCGAAGTGGTCCTTTAAGCTATTGAAAAATAGCAGATCTACAAGTTCATAGCGCGCCACCGAGTGGCGCGCTACGAGCTTGTAGGTCTGCTATTTTTGAAAAATCGAAGAACGACTGACATAGAAAACATAGCTTTTTCAGAAAACTGTCAGGATGTAGAAGACATTTCGTAGAATCTGATCTGAAAAAAAGGAAAAAAAGGGCTAAAGGAATAAGGAGTCAAAAATAGCAGATCTACAAGCTCATAGCGCGCCACCGAGTGGCGCGCTACGAGCTTGTATAGGTCTGCTATTTTTGAAAAATCGAAGAACGACTGACATAGAAAACATAGCTTTTTCAGAAAACTGTCAGGATGTAGAAGACATTTCGTAGAATCGAGCTCAGGCCTAAATGGATTAAACATTTAAATGAGTGCAACATGTCTGGAACGTGGAAGTGCACTCGCATGAACAGCAAAACAAAAAGCCCTTGATTATATCTGATTGTCCGTTCTCCTTTCTGAGATTCAATGTGGCCCGCTGCTTCGCCAGAGATTTGCTGAGCTGTCTCTCACATTATGGCTAGCGGTATGTGCGGAGGAGGTGTCCAATCTTGGCTCTTGGAGTTTCTATTCCAACCAAACACTACAGCACGTTCTAAAATTCTCAGTGTCAATTTGACTCTGAGAGTGTAAAATGACGCTGACTTTACTGCCCACACTTCTTCAACTGTGGTTGAAGGTTTGCTAAATAACCCATTTAGGCCTGACGTCGAAAGAATATATATTCCAAGATTTGTGCCGTATTTTCACGATTTTTCAAAAATAGCAGACCTACAAGCTCGTAGCGCGCCACTCGGTGGCGCGCTATGAGCTTGTAGATCTGCTATTTTTCAATAGCCAGTATAACATAATGCTTAGTTAAAACACCAAAAGGGGTTCCCGCCCAGAATGGAATAAGTCAAATCAGCCTGTGTAGTTGAAATTCTCCTCTATATTACATACATAAACACATTTCTTATATTTATTTTACAGATATATATATATAATGTAGAGAGACAGGAAACACTCTGAGAGAGCAGGCGTGTGACATGCAACAAATGGTCCAGCCTGCCGAGAATCGAACCGTGGACGCCCTATAACCGTTGTGATGCATTGTAGATTGGCTATTTTTGCTATATGTTTCTGACCAAGGCTAAGTCATTGAATTTATTTTAATTTTTTCATGTCATATGAAAGCAGGGAAATTGACATATTGGTTGTTCAGTTTGACCCACCGGTTTGGGAGATATGGCTTATAGAGAAATGTCTTGCAGAGAAACGGCGAGTTGAGAAAACAGGCTTGAAAGGTTGGTTCACTTCTGTGGACTAAGCATTTATTTCATATCATTTACGTGTCGATTTCAGCTCTGACATTTATTTCAAACACGCTCTAGTATGTGAAGAGTTTGCCTGTGTTATTAACTCATTTTGGATGATTTTCTTCTTTAAAAAAAAAAGAAATTATCCTCTCCTGAACAGTTAGTCTTGCCGCCCTGACTGTCTCTGTATAAAAAGAGTCACATATTTTTAAATATAACATAGTTCTTTTTTAAACTTTCGCCTAAAATGACTGAATAAAACAGTGATGCCAGGGTTAATGTGGCTAATAAGAGGAAGTCTATGTAATTTAATCCATTCTGGGCGGGAACCCCTTTTGGTGTTTTAACTAAGCATTATGTTATACTTTAGCTATTGAAAAATAGCAGATCTACAAGCTCGTAGCGCGCCACCGAGTGGCGCGCTACGAGCTTGTAGGTCTGCTATTTTTGATAAATCGTGAAAATGCGGCACAAATCTTTGAATATATATTCTTTCAGAAGACTTTTTTTTAATTTCGATGTCAGGCCTAAATGGGTTAATATGCTAGGTGCTGACTTCATACGCAACGCAGAATTCCCATCCCACATATACCGTGTACACCTGTGGAGGAGAACCGTGGGGCGTGATCGCTCTGGCTCTTTACATGCAGTGGAATAATGGGAACGGTGCAAACGAGATGCTCACAAATGACGCAGGTTTAGTTGTCCCTTCACAAGCGTTTCCTGGGCCTTTCAAGGCTGAAACCTTAACCTCCGCGTGTCATTTCCCCCTCTTGGACTCTGGATCGCCACGGGGCGGGAATATCGTATGCTTTCTCTCTCTCTCTCTCTCTCTCTCTCTCTCTCTCTCTCCCCGTCCCCGTCCGCCAAAAATAACCGCAAAGCTGCTATTTTCAGATGCCACGGCGGAAGCGGGCGGCACCCAGCTAGAATGACAGCATCAGTGGAGTGCGTGAGTGCGCGCGTGCGTGCGTGCGTGCGTGCGTGCGCGCGCGCGTGCGCGCGTGCGTGCGTGCGTGTGTTTCCTGGGTGCCTCCTGCGGGCTTTCCTGCCTCCTCTTTCTGTGTTGTGTGTAGTTTGTAGTTGTGTGTGTGCGTGTGCGCGCGTGTGCGTGTGCGTGTGCGTGTGTTTCCTGGGTGCAGGTGAACTGATGCCTCCTGCGGGCTTTCCTGCCTCCTCTCTCTCTGTGTGTGTGTGTGTGTGTGTGTGTGTGTGTGTGTGTGTGTGTGTGTGTGTGTGTGTGTGTGTGTGTGTGTGTAGTTTCATGAGGAGTCGGCTGGAGTGATGAACGCAGAGCAGGAAAGGCCCTATGTGTGCAGCGCCCCGGGCTGTTCTCAGGTGAGTGTCCACGAGGGCCAGGGCTTTCACTTACTAGTGATCTTTACTCGTTTTGAGTGTCCACGGTGAGGGCTTTCACTTCTAAGTGATTTTTTTACTAGTTGACTTGTTGCCTATAGTTTACTAGTCGACTAGTTGTTTATGGCGATTAACCCATTTAGGCCTGACCTCGAAATTTAAAAAATATCTTCTAAATCCTCCAGTTTTCTGAAATAAATATTTTCACGATTTTTCAAAAATAGCAGACCTACAAGCTCGTAGCGCGCCACTCGGTGGCGCGCTATGAGCTTGTAGATCTGCTATTTTTCAATAGCTACATTATAACATAATGTTTAACCCATTTTGACCTGAGATCAGATTCTCTAAAAATGTCTTCTACATCCTGACAGTTTTCTGAAAAAGCTATGTTTCTATGTCAGTCGTTCTTCGATTTTTCAAAAATAGCAGACCTACAAGCTCGTAGCGCGCCACTCGGTGCCGCGCTATGAGCTTGTAGATCTGCTATTTTTCAATAGCTAAAGCATAACATAATGCTAACACCAAAAGGGGTTTCCGCCCAAAATGGAAAAGGCTTCTAAATCCTAATAGTTTCTATGTCAGTTGTGCTCAACCTTTTTCATGTCAAGGACCCTCAGAATTATCTCTATTGGGCCCCCCATCTCAAAATATGTTGTTCCAGGGACCCGGCGAGAAGCAAATATTTTAGTTGAATATGTTCGCTCTGAAATATATTATTCAAAGATTTGAACCACATTTTCACGACTGCTAAAAAATAGCAGACCTACGTACAAGCTCGTAGCGCGCCACTCGGTGGCGTGCTGTGAGCTTGTAGATCTGCTACAAGCTCACAATGCGTCGCATAGCGACGCATTGTGAGCTTGTAGATCAGCTATTTTGAAATGGCTGTATTATTAGTGGCTGACGTGGTGAGGTTTTGTAATAATAATCACAATATTTGCCTCTCTGAGATGTACTGGAGTAGAAGTAATAGGTGTACTTAAGTACACTTATACTTTGTTACTTTACACCCCTGCCATTAAACCACTGGAGCCGCTGACTGTAATCGTGGAGAACTAGGACTTGAGTTACTCTTTCCGTCTGCGCCAAATCGCTTCGCCAAATCCACAAGCTCATAATGTGGCGAGCGGTGATCTGACTCATGACAGGCGGGTTATCGAGAAGCAGGGGTTTTTGTTTTATGCTTTGATTCTTGTTAAAATAGATTTGATAAAAGAAAAAAAAGTCTATACAGTTATCGTTCATTCATTATCGTCTAGTACTACAGCCGAAAAACGGTTTAAGTCCACATTTTATTCTGACCCCTCCACGAAAAGGCCTCGTTGTCCTGACCCCTTATCCATCATTTATACATTATGGATAATTAGTGTGGACTTAACCCATTTTGACCTGAGATCAGATTCTAAAAATGTCTTCTACATCCTGACAGTTTTCTGAAAAAGCTATGTTTCTATGTCAGTGGTTTCTATGTCGGTGGCGCGCTATGAGCTTGTAGATCTGCTATTTTTCAATAGCTAAAGCATAACATAATGCTAACACCAAAAGGGGTTCCCGCCCAAAATGGCTTAAACTGTTTTTCGTCTGTAGTACTCACTGAGGAAAAGGGTTTGAAATAACGATGATATTGATTTGAAGTCATATTGCCCAGACGTGTGTGTGTGCGTGCGTGTATACTGTATGTGAGGAAATGCATGTGCACGAGGTGCACAAGAGTGTCGTGCATGCGTGGGCGATTGTGTACGGTATGTGTGCATGCACATGCAATTCCGTGTGAGTGTGTCTGTCGTGCGTGCGTGCGTGCGTGCGTGCGTGCGTGCGTCTGTAACATGAAGAGCAGGCCTGCGGAGGTTGGTCACTGCCACACACACACACACACACACACATAAAGGCAGAAACAGAATAGCACAATAAGGACTACAGAGAAACAGGACCTGTAAATAAAGGCCGTTGCTCCAGGTCTCAACGTGGTTATGAAGTCAATACATGGTGGCGTGTCACGCTGTTGTAAAGATGCTCTCCGGAGAGGGGGGGGGGGGTGGGGGGGGGGTGGGGGGGGGGGGGGGGGGGGGGGGGGGGGGGGGGGGGGAGTCTGATTTAGCCCATTCAGGACGGGAACCCCTTTTGGTGTTTTATATGGGTTATGTTATATGCTTCAGCTGTTGAAAATTAGCAGATCTACAAGCTTGTAGCCCTGCACCGAGTGCCGCTAATATTGTGAAAATGTGGCGCAAATCTTTGAATATATATTCTTTCAGAGCGAACGTTTTTATTAACTCATTTCTTTGCCTAACATATTTTCATATGGGTGGTCGGCGGCCAAATACAGATAATTCTGGGGGTCCTTGACATGGAAAACGGTGGAGCACCGCTGACACAGAAACATAGCTTTTTCAGATTTGTTTTTTCTAAAAACATGTATTTTAGAATCGGCCTCAGGTCTAAATGTGTTATTGCTGTGAGGAACATGGGGTTCCATTGACGGTGCATAACAGGCCCACACACAACAATTCCACTTCCCTTTTGTGTTTGTGATTATGATTATTCCGTCTTTGAAAACAGTGTGTTTTCAGGCACTTCTTTATTTGGATGGTATACAGTAGTACAGTACAGTACAGTACAGTACAGTACAGTACAGTACAGTACAGTACAGTACAGTACAGTCAGTCAGACACGCGATAGAGGTGGAAGCATCAAAAGCGTCACCTGCGGACGTCTTGCTGATGACATGATATACAGTTGGAGACCATCGATATTGTCCTTTTCTTTTTGCTGAGGTTTGCGTGATCTGCGCAAAAGGACAGTTAACCCATTTTGGGCGGGAACCCCTTTTGGTGTTTTAAACATTATGTTATAATTTAGCTATTGAAAAATAGCAGATCTACAAGCTCATAGCGCGCCACCGAGTGGCGCGCTACGAGCTTGTAGGTCTGCTATTTTTGAAAAATCGTGAAAATAGAAATAGAAAACTGGAGGATTTAGAAGGATTTTTTTAAATTTTGAGGTCAGGCCTAAATGGGTCAAATGATAAGGGACAATATCGGTGGCACCCAACTGTATCTGTGGACGTGGATATAATGACTAATATACACAATGTATTAGTTTTAATAAGTGCCAGGGGGTGGACACCAGTTTTTGGTCCTGGGTGCCACTTTTCCCATTATAAATAAAAGAAAGAAAATGTAATTCTATTGTGCATGTCATGTGCATGTCATCACCTGCACACCAGATTAGAGGAATTTTCAAAAACATGGATAAAAAAAATTAAAAAAAAGAATATAAAAAGAAATCAGTACATAGTTAGATTCAGCTCGTCTTAACGTCCCTGGCACTTAAACTGTTTTAACAAGCCTGTGAACAATATTTAAGGATTGTCTTCCTCGGCCTGCTGCCACAAGACATTTATACCACTGAACGGTGGACACAAACAAACACAAACTAGTCCTTTTAGGCGTCGCACAATAGAAAAGGAACGTGGATTGTAGATTACAAAGAGAGCAGGAAATTGAGGACAGAGAGATATAACCTGCTTTCTGTGTTCGAGATTCCAACTCAGGAAATCACTGTGCTGCTACACACCGACTGCTGGAGTTTCCTCGACTAATACTAAGGCGAAAAATGTTCGTTGACTATACCTTTTTTCACTGACGAAAACTAAATGGAAACTAAGCTACGAGGACTAAAACTAAGATGTTGACAATTTCGTCAACAAATAAAAACTAGACCAAAATGTTAGGAAGGGCCTAGTGGACAAGAGTATAAGTCATTCACACACTGAAAATAGCCGATCTACGCGTTGTGAGCTTGTAGATCTGCTATTTTCAGCAAGTCCAAAATCAGCCATTACGACGCAATCCAGGCCCGCTAAAATACATTTTAGTCGACTAATCAACTGTTGATTTAGTCGACTAAAATCTTATATGTCGACTAAAACTAGGTGACTAAAATGTTACTAAGACTAAATGAAAACTATTCAAGAGACTATAATATGACTAAAAGTAAAATAAAAATTTGCTGCCAAAAACAACACTGAGTTGTACTGATCCCTTTTTTTAAACTCCCACTAGGTGGCAGCAGAGTGTAGGTAAGCCTTGCCAGGGCTATTTCTCTATATTTGGTCATTTTCATTTCCACTTTCCCGGCCCGGAGGGGGCGCCATTGTTAACGTTGGGCTTATGTTGGCGTCAGCTCGCGCTGTTTACCTTTCGCCAGAAACGTTGTCGGAAAACCAACGGACAGCGCTCGTAGTTTCAGAGATATATATATACGAGGCATAGAAGATCCTATTCTTTGAATGGAGCTCTATGGGGGCCGTGCGCAAAAAATCCTGGTGCCGGGGGTGACGGGAGGCGTTGCCTAGCAACCGGGCCAATGTTAAAAGAATACGAATATTTTCATACTTATAAAAGAGTTAACAGCCCCGGGGTTATTTAATCCATTAAATCAGAGCGGCCAGCGATTTATAGCATTTAGCGACGGACCGGATGTTATCCCGGATGTAGCCAAAACACTCTAGAGGCGATCGACAACAACGCGGGAGGTATGATTATGTTGTGCAACATCGAATGTTGCGCAACGGACGCTCCCCGGGCCTGTGGAGCGATACGATGCGGTTTTGATATCGATAATCTCCGTCCTATTCTGGGCGGGAACCCCTTTTGGTGTTTTAACTAAGCATTATGTTATACTTTAGCTATTGAAAAATAGCAGATCTACAAGCTCATAGCGCGCCACCGAGTGGCGCGCTACGAGCTTGTAGGTCTGCTATTTTTGAAAAATCGTGAAAATGCGGCACAAATCTTTCAGAAGACTTTTTTTTTAATTTCGATGTCAGGCCTAAATAATCTCCGTCTATAGGGGCATCGCACGTAATTAATGAATAGGACGGAGACCTCCGTCTGGGGCCCTTAAGAACCCCTCCCCCCTCCCCCCCTCGCTATACACCGCAGGGACTTGAGTCTCTATATGTTCTTCTACTTAACAGCGATTCCCCACAGAAGACCATCTGATGATTCACCGGCACAAGCATGAGATGACCCTGAAGTTCCCCTCCATAAAGAATGACAACATGCTATCAGGTTAGTTATACGGGCTGGTCGATACGGTTCGGTTTGTGTGATCCTCCCCTCCAATGCAGTCAGTAGGGGCCCGGGCCCGGGCCGCAACCCCCCTCCCCCCAGCCGGGATCTGCTGGCTGTCAGGCGGGAGGTTTTACAGGTGTTATGGCGAGGTGTCTGAGTCACACCACCATCAGGTCCGTCTTGTCCTAAAGGGGGGGAAGTTTACGGAACGTCTGTAGGGTGGTTGTGTACAGTCCTATAAATCTTACGGGTTGACATTTTGACATGTGAGTCAACAAGCGTATAAGCCCTTAATTTGTCGAGCAGCCCCCCCAGACATGCATACTTGCACATGCAACCGCACACTATACACACACATAATGTACACGAACGCACGCACACACACACCCACTCCTGTCTGCGTCTCTAAACTAGCAGACACAGTTCCAAGCACGCCTGACGCGAGACCAGACTTCTGCACACCTAAGCAAGAACACAAAAGCGACAGTGACGTGCGAGCGCCTGAAATTATACCCCCCCTGTTGTTTTGGCCAGCCCAAAAGATGAATGCCTTGTCAGAGATAACATTCTTTTTTTTCTTTTTCTTGTCTTCCTGCGACGACCGACGGGGGCCATGTGCGCTCGCTCAACTTCCCCTCACCATCATCATCACCGGAGCCAGTCATTAGTCATGGCGGTGGTGACAGTGAGAGAGAGAGAGGGTGCATAAGGCAGAAAGTGGATGGATTAGCGGCTCTTCCTCCCCCCTACCCCCCCCCCCCCCCCCCTCACCCCTCCCGCGCTATAGCGTTGGCAGCGAGGTGTCTCTCGGGGGTTAACCCATTCGGACCTGAGGACGCACGTCTGTGTCGCCGTCATAGCTTTTTAACTGCTTGTTTTAAACTTTTAGCTATTGAAAAATAACAGATCTACTGCATCTTTGCTTCTGGGGGGGGGGGGGGGGGGTTACCTGGAGGAACAACATATTTTCAGATGGGGGGGGGGGGGCCCGCAGCCAAATACATTTGTGGGGTCCTTGACATGAAATAGTTTGAGCAACCACTGACATAAAGAAACGTAGTTTATTTATTTTTCTTTTAGATTTAGAAAATCTGGTCTCGGGTCTAAACGGTTTAACCCATTTTGGGGCGGGAACCCCTTTTGGTTGTTTTAACATGTTACACTTTAGCTGTTGAAAAATAGCAGATCTACAAGCTCGTAGCGCGGCACCGCGGCTGCCGCGCTACGAGCTTGTAGGTCTGCTATTTTTGAAAAATCGTGAAAATGTGGCACAAATCTTTGCATCTATATCTTTCAGAGCGAACGTTTTTAACTCAAATCTTTGCTTCTGGGAGCTGGTCCCTGGAACAACATATTTTCAGACGGGTGGTCGGAGGCCAAATTCATATAATTCTGGGGGTCCTTGACATGAAATAATTGAGAACCACTGATATAGAAACATAAGGTATTTCAGAAAACTGTTAAGGCATTTAGTAGAATCTGGTCTCGCGGTCAAAACGGTTTAATCTTAGAAGACAGACAGTGTTGATCTACGGCTCGCACACAGACACACCACCACGTATAGATTGTGTACTGTACAACCAGCAGCAACACCGTACTGTTAAGTGTCACCCTCCTCAAGGCCGGAGCCATAACTCCCCTGCTTTGGTTTAGGCTCCCAGACACTTACAGAGCATTAGATAGGTTGTTGCGCCGCTGCTTCTGTTCCCTCTCACCCCATGCTGCTGAGATTGCGTCTTCTGTATTATTTACACTCGCGCGGAGCAGTCGGATCAGGTTTTTCTAGGCCGAGTTGTACTGTAGCACTCGGATGTCGTGAGTTACAGCTCTGGGGCTGCTTCTCCTATTAAGAGGCCTTGCTTGGAGGACAGGATCACAGTGTCAGAGTTACTTTTTCATCGATATCGGGACTAGCTGGGAAATACATACATTCCCAGTCGTCTTGTCACCAAAAAGAGATTTTATATTATATGCTATTATGCCTTTTTTTGCCTTTAGCTGTGTCATTGTATTTGGTCTAACGTTGTCATTTGCATCGAGTTATTAACCCATTTAGGCCTGACGTCGAAATAAAAATATAGAAATAGAAATATATATTCAAAGATTTGTGCCGCATTTTCACGATTTTTCAAAAATAGCAGACCTACAAGCTCGTCCTATGAGCTTGTAGATCTGCTATTTTTCAATAGCTAAAGTATAACATAATGCTTAGTTTTAAACACCAAAAGGGGTTCCCGCCCAGAATGGCCATGAAACCCCGACTGATAGCTGACAATAATTCTTCCTATTATAGAATCTTTGTGGAGATAAACTCTCATCCTCTCAGCGGTGAAGAACTGAAGAGTTATGGGGGCTAAAACTGTACTTTGGGGAGCCACAGGTCACGGTGAGCGACGTTTTAGTCAATCCCCAGTCTAGCCAGAATGGATAAACAAAGTCTGTGAAGTATGCTTTTAGCCTTTTAAAACAGGCTTGATCCTAA
The DNA here is from genome assembly GCF_951216825.1 of Electrona antarctica. Classification (NCBI taxonomy): domain Eukaryota; kingdom Metazoa; phylum Chordata; class Actinopteri; order Myctophiformes; family Myctophidae; genus Electrona; species Electrona antarctica. Next base: position 10,493,676 of record NC_136811.1, read on the forward strand.
AATCACCTTCGACTGTCTGAAACCTGATCTGTACTCAATACCCTCCACACCCCACACCCCACACCCCCACCCCCCCCCTGAATTCAAGAGCACCGTGGTTTGACAGAGCCGAAACAAATGAGAGCCTCTCTCCGTAGGTGGGATCTGGACTTTGTTATGTGCAAATGGCTCTTGTCAAAAGCCTTTGGTGTCTTTATCTGACGGTCGTGCTTTGTCTCTCTGGTGCAAAATACTCACCGACAATGTAAAAGGTAAATCGCGATCTACCAGTAGATCCCAAAGGCTGTGCAGGTAGATCACATGTCCCTAAAATATATAATCTATCAATGAAGGTGACTTGATTGACATCGAAAAGGGCCTGTCAGCTCAAACCCATAATGCAATACATTGTTTTCAAGAGTGTTGCACACAAACATCAGTAGAATTACAAAGTTATATACTGTACAAGAAAACCTACCAATTCCATTTCTCCTGTCTATTTTCTGTTCCAAGTGTGTCTTAAGTAACTATTTCCAGCAAAGGGATAATGATTATTTTGGTCAGTAGATCTTGTTGAGCTGGTCATTTTGAAAGTAGCTCTCATGTCAGAAAAGTGTGGGCACCCCTGATGTAATCCCAAACTCAGCCCTCGCCACTTACTAACCATAACTTGAGTCTGTTCTGTTGTACATTATATATCCCATTCGTATTTGGTACGCATTCTTCGTATGGATTTCCTGTGACACTTCCCCGGGCAGTAGATATGAAATATACGTGCCTTTGACATGACTGCAATGCTGCATCATTTTTATCTCCACCCTATTTTGCGTATACCGCTCTATCCTTTTGTGCTCTCAAGAGCACCGGGAGAATCAATCTTTATTGCCACGTCACATTGCAAAGTATAAGGTGGGTGAAATTCTTAGTTGTGCAGGCTCGTCGTTGCCGTTAAAAACTGCTCTTGTCGACAAATTGTAGCCCACTCTGTGACCTCTCCCATTTTGGGCGGGAACCCCTTTTGGTGTTAGCATTATGTTATGCTTTAGCTATTGAAAAATAGCAGATCTACAAGCTCATAGTGCGCCACCGAGTGGCGCGCTATGAGCTCGTAGGTCTGCTATTTTTGAAAAATCAAAGAACCACTGACATAGAAACATAGCTTTTTCAGAAAACTGTCAGGATGTAGAAGACATTTTTAGAATCTGATCTCAGGTCAAAATGGGTTAAATTCTGCAGGGGTTATAAAAAGAAAACCGTGGGTTCACAGTTAAAATATAATTTCACCGCCACGGTTTACAGAAACATGTCGTCAATACCGTCACATTTACCATACGAAATTAGACAATTAGCCCTTCGCTAAAGTCCCTCCCCAACCCGTCCTTGTCCAATAGGCACGTAAGCAACGGTTACTAAGAGAGGAGACTTAATTGGCTTCAAGATGTCTTCTAAATCCAGTCAACCAGGCATGCAGTAGGCTATATGCACTGGACAAATGTACAGGACATTATGTCAATAAACTAGAAATACGAGGAAATGAGGGAGAAACAGTACCAACTCGATCAACTTTTAACGACCCGCCGACAGGAGTTTTCATGTAACGCACGGCTAAGACTATACGGTGATTAGTATTATTGTCATCACCTGTGTGGGTCAGTCGTGTATAACTTCCCGTTAAGTGAAGCTGTGTATGTGTTCTTCAACAACACAGCCATGAAAAATAACACTGACAGCGGATGAGGTGATGGAAGCTTGCCCAGCATAGCAACGGTTGCTGTAACTATTTGGATTGGCATTGGACAATCTGCTTTTTGGGGTGGGGTTTAGCCAAGGACTAATTTAATTAGGTCAGAATGATCTTTTTTATTCGTCCGGCTCCCCTAGTCCGGGATGCTAGTTTAACGCTATATCTCCTCCTGAGATATAGAAGATGAGAGGTCAGAGATGGGGGGCCAAACAAATTCTTGATGTGTGAACAGCTATCATATAGCATGCAACAAACAGGAGGGAAGCGACAGAAGCCTCAAATTGGATCCCGTCCCAGGCCCATGCAGTCGAGGGATTAGCAGAGACATGGGGAGCTTAAACCACCAACACGATCTCTTGACATGTACAGTTGGGTGTTCTGTTTGTGTGTGAGTTGAATCTGTACAGCACGTGTGTCATTGTTTTGTGTGCCTCCTCCACATGGCAGACAGCCGTGCATGCCCCCCGGCCGGCTGGCTGTCCTCCTTATTCCGTCCGCTGCCTGGAATCACAGGAAAAAGCCTCGAGACGTGAAGTTATTAGAAGTATAGATCGGTCACAAAGATCGAGGTCACTGTGACCTCACATAACACGTTCATTAACCCATTTTAGACCTTGCAGACCTGCAGATTCTACGAAATGTCTTCTAAATCTCAAACTGTTTCATGTCAAGGAGCCCCAAAATTATATGTAATGGGCCGCCGACCCCCCCATCTGAAAATATGTTGTTCCAGGGACCCCCCCAAAGGAAAGATATGAGTTAAAAACGGTCACTGTGAATGAGTATTATATTCAAAGATTTGTGCCACATTTTCGCGATTTTTTAAAAATAGCAGATCTACAAGTTCGTATAACATTTTCGTTTCCTATATTTCAAAAGATAAAAGAAAAAGAAGTCCACAATAATTTCATAAATAAATATAAATAAAGAAAATCAAAGAAAAATTCCATGAATTATTAAGTAGTAAGCCTATCCCTAACCCTCAGTAAGCCCGGCTCTGTATTTTCACTATAGTTTGGGTCGTGCGGGGGGAGCCATAACAATTCTCAGTTGGCCGCTCGTACTAAAAAGTACGTAAAACCACGGCTGTAATGAGTCTGGACAGACACGGATATGGTTGGCAGAGGCAGACGAACAACCGTAAACGCTGTATTTCAACTTGTGTTGTTTGTCACGTCGGTGGAAGCGCTTTGTATTTCTGACATATTGGAAACTGTATACGGGCTCCTTCTAAAAACAGATCTCG